>NC_132894.1:18133390-18458390 GCF_030463535.1 Salminus brasiliensis | reverse complement strand
GATTTAATCATCATTTATTCTGTCATTTCTCTGCTTGTTTTAAAAAGTAATAAATCAGTGTCCCTCATAGTGTCTCAGACAGACCCTGCAGTGTGGAGACTGTCTCTGTCCTCCACATGGTTTATAACTGGAGCTTCAGAAAATCTGCTTTAAAAATCTTATTAGAATTGATATAAATTATTTTACTACACCATCATTCAGTACTACTACTCTTAATGATATTCAGGGATTGTGCTGCTGCTGCCTCCATCCTAAGAGTAGGAAAACTGGTAAATGATCATCGACCCAGATTATCAGTGTTATCCTCCTGATTTCAGTGTAAAGCCATTTTCATCTAGAGGACGTTTCTGCTCCATCTACAGTTTTTAATCTTAGACCCTCCTTCCCCTCACTGCATGCTCAGCTTCTGGGAGAGGGGTCAGAGTAAATGTGTAATATTCAATGAGGGAAGTCCTCTCCTCTTTCATAGCCTCAACCCAGAATGTTGATTTAGCTGAATCTCTTTAAAGCTCTGTGGTTCATTACAGACCCCTGTAGCAGTACAGGTCTTGAGGAAGACCTTTACGTACTTTTGCCCACCGCTCCAGGCACGTGTGTTCACAGCACAGCTGGGTTACAGAGGGAAGCCAAATTCCATCAGTCAAAAAATGTCAAATGGTGAATCTGCTTTTCTTGTCTTGTACGTTTTGTTACTTTGAAACAATGCGCAGCGAAGCAAATCCCACTATCACGGTTTTGGAGGTTCCACCGAGATCCCAACATTCCTCTGGGTCCAGAGTTTTCAGAGACAGGATCAGAAAGCGACAGAGGCGGCCGCCGTCATCCCAATGAGTGATTCTGAGTCAATTCAGGCGCTCTACTGACTCTGAGACTCTGTACCCGAGGTGACCTTAAGTAAATTAATTAGACCGCTTGTCTTAGGAATTACGGGTCGCCATATTCTTAGACCTTCAGGTTACTTTAACCCGGATCCCTTTTGATATTTTAATTTTTATATTTGTTTTAGACCATTGACTTTTTGACGTGATCCGGACTCAAAGGACGCAGATGTCCAAAGCAGCAAAGAAACACTTAAATTTCAGTACCCCTATCCCTCAGTAGGGACACAATTCTAACAGTGGATGTTTCAGGCTTACCACTCACAGAACATTTCTGCAGGAAGTTCAGGTAAATCTCTTCATAAGCTCCAGCTTTTTCAGAATGCTGCTGCCAGGGTACGAACTAGAGCTAGGAAATTTGATCATATTAGTCAAATTCTTTCATCCTTACACTGATTACCTGTTAAATTCAGTACAGATCATAAAATACTTCTAAAATATTAATCTCTCAATGGTCTTGACCCCACATTATCTGGAGGAACTTCTTACACCTTACAGCCCTCCACGTACACTCCGCTCGCAAGATGCTGGCCTATTATCAGTCCCACGTATTAGAAAAAACAGTGCAGGAGGAAGAGCCTTCTTTTTATAAAGCCCACAACTTTGGAACAAGCTCCCTGTTAATATCCAGGAATCAGACACACTCTCAGTCTTTAAATCTAGATGAAAAACTTCTCTCTCTAACACCAGCTTTCAGAGAACTCTCCAGTTCTGTGTTCTGTCCTGCTCTGATTACATTTCACCACTGTTCTGTCCTGCTCTGATTACAGGCTTTTTATCACTATTATTGTGGTTGTGTCTCTAACTATTTCTGCTACAGGTCTCTCACTAAACGTAAAGCTTGTTCTAATCGTCATCTTTTTCTCTCTCTCCCCTCATGTCCTGAGCTCCCTGTCTGGAGCTGCTTGTCTGGAGTTTCCCTCCCCACCCCCACTGGATCTATAGGAGCAGCTAGGTCAGTATGTACTAGTTCAAGTACTGCTTTTGCTCGAGCATCAGGTTCTGTTTCTACTCTGAGCAGATTTGTCTTGTCTGCAGACTTCACAGTTCAGTTCATCAATCTTACCCTTGATCTTCATGCTTCATCAGGTAATAAAGCCTATTGTACTCTTTAATGGTGAACTTGGTACCACTTTTGTGGCTTTGTCTTCTTTATTTGAGCCAGTTGTTGTGATGCTTGTGCTCTCTGCTCCCTGTTACTGTACAGTATTCTCTCACTGACCATTGTTTGCGTTTTTGTCTGTGTTTTTACACAGAGGCAACCACAGAGGAATAAGCTACCCAGGAGGTTGTCAAGGTTGTGCGGCAGACCCAGCTGCTGTTGTAGAGGCAGTCCAAATTCCACCGACTGAAGACGAGGTGTGACCGTCTTAATTCCAGCTCTACCAACGAGGCAGACACAGAAGGTCATCATTTCCTCTCCTGCACCTGAAAGGGCCTGGAAATGTCAGTGTGGCTGGGAAAAGTCTGGAGGACTCTTCCACCACCACAGCTGTTTTCACCTGGATGTCGCCAGGTGGCTTTGGCACCATTGTTCTCCACTATTCTCCATCTGATGCAGCGTGGCCCTGAAAAAGCACTGCAGTACTCTTCTGTCCTCTTTTCGGAAAAAAAACAGACACTCGGACCATCGGCTTCGGGCCACTGCTGGCTGTGGGATAGGTCCGTCTGCACTGACTTTGTAGAGAACTGGAAGAGCTTTCGGCTGCGTCCGGTCCTCTAACACAGAGATGGTCCATCGTTCTCTCCGGGAACATCAAGAAGGTTTAAGGCCTGGACTGACTGACCCTTCCCATTCACACTGTCAGGTTAGTGAACTGCGTAGTTGGCAGGTAAGTGATTTACATGATTTACTTGATTCCACCCATTTATTCAGTCACTTTTCTGCTTGTATTAAAAAGTAATATCAGTGTCACTCATAATATTTCAGACAAATCCTGCAGTATCAAGACTGTCATGGTTTGTAGTTGTAACGTTGGAAAATCTGCTTTAAAAATATTATTAGATTTTGTAGGGGCCAGTGGTGGCTGTAGGGGCCAGTGGTGGCTCCGCGTTTAGAGCTCCTGGCTATTTGACAGTGTTGTGTGTTCGATCCCTGGGCTCGGCAAACTGCCACTCTTGAGCAAGACCTTTACGTACTTTTGCCCACCGCTCCAGGCACGTGTGTTCACAGCACAGCTGGGTTACAGAGGGAAGCCAAATTCCATCAGTCAAAAAATGTCAAATGGTGAATCTGCTTTTCTTGTCTTGTACGTTTTGTTACTTTGAAACAATGCGCAGAGAAGCAAATCAGACTACCACAGTTTTGGAGGTTCCACCGAGATCCCAATATTCCTCTGGGTCCAGAGTTTTCAGAGACAGGATCAGAAAGCGACAGAGGCGGCCGCCGTCATCCCAATGAGTGATTCTGAGTCAATTCAGGCGCTCTACTGACTCTGAGACTGTGTACCCGAGGTGACCTTAAGTAAATTAATTAGACCGCTTGTCTTAGGAATTACGGGTCGCCATATTCTTAGACCTTGAGGTTACATTCAGGCTTACCACTCAGATAACATTTCTGCAGTCCTGTGAAGGTGAAATTGGGTAATACCTTTTTCAGTGGTATGAAAAAGTTTGGGCACCCCTGATAATTTTGATGATTTTCCTTTATAAATCATTGGTTGTGCTGATCAGTAATTTCAGTTAAATATATCATAAAGCCTATGAACACAGTGATATTTGAGAAGAGAAATGAAGTTTATAGGATTTATAGAAAGTGTGCAATAATTATTCAAACAAAATTAGGCAGGTGCATAAATGTGGGCACCCTCAGAACCTCAAGGCTGGACTACTGCAGTGCTGTAGGCTGGAAGTTCAGGTAAATCTCTTCATAAGCTCCAGCTTGTTCAGAATGCTGCTGCCAGGGTACGAACTAGAGCTAGGACATTTGATCATATTAGTCAAATTCTTTCATCCTTACACTGATTACCTGTTAAATTCAGTACAGATCATAAAATACTTCTAAAATATTAATCTCTCAATGGTCTTGACCCCACATTATCTGGAGGAACTTCTTACACCTTACAGCCCTCCACGTACACTCCGCTCGCAAGATGCTGGCCTATTATCAGTCCCACGTATTAGAAAAAACAGTGCAGGAGGAAGAGCGTTCTTTTACAAAGCCCCCAACTTTGGAACAAGCTCCCTGTTAATATCCGGGAATCAGACACACTCTCAGTCTTTAAATCTAGATGAAAAACTTCTCTCTCTAACACCAGCTTTCAGAGAACTCTCCAGTTCTGTGTTCTGTCCTGCTCTGATTACATTTCACCACTGTTCTGTCCTGCTCTGATTACAGGCTTTTTATCACTATTATTGTGGTTGTGTCTCTAACTATTTCTGCTACAGGTCTCTCACTAAACGTAAAGCTTGTTCTAATCGTCATCTTTTTCTCTCTCTCTCCTCATGTCCTGAGCTCCCTGTCTGGAGCTGCTTGTCTGGAGTTTCCCTCCCCACCCCCACTGGATCTGTAGGAGCAGATAGGTCAGTATGTACTAGTTCAAGTACTGCTTTTGCTCATGCATCAGGTTCTGTTTCTACTCTGAGCAGATTTGTCTTGTCTGCAGACTTCACAGTTCAGTTCATCAATCTTACCCTTGATTTCCATGCTCTCTACTGCATATTGTGAAACATCATAATTACAGTGAACAAGGATTTCATGCTGTTTGAATATTGTAACACACTGCAACCATCACCACTGTGATCATTGACCACATTCAGGTAATAAAGCCTGTTGTTCTCTTTAATGGGGAACTTGGTACCACTTTTGTGGCTTTGTCTTCATCTGAGCCAGTTGTTGTAATCCTTGTGCTCTCTGCTCCCTGTTATTGCGTTTCTGTCCGCCTGCTCAGGTACGAGCTCTCCAGGAGGTCGTCAAGCTTGTAGCTGCTGCTCTAGAGGCGGTCAAACTTCGATGACGAGGTTGGAGGCTGCCCGTGACTCCTCTAACATGACCATCTTAATTCCAACACAACCGGCGCCACAGACACAGAGGGTCGTCATCTCCACTCCCGCATCTGAGAGAGCCTGGAACGGTCTGTGTGGCTGGAAAAAGCAGAGGGCTCTTCCACCACAGCAAGTTCTCAGCTCTGCTAACTGGTTCAAGGACCTCAGCTCTTCCCCTGCTCCTGCACAGAGGAAGACTCCTTAGGGCGGTGTTCTCACTGTTGAAGATTCTTCTGTAAAACCCTCAAAGTATCGACCCTAAAGAGTAACGCCACGTTCTCCTTTTTACCAGGTGCTCGCTTCCTGGATGTTGCCAGGTGGCTTTGGCACCATCGTTCTACACTGTTCTCCTCCTGATGCAGCATGGTCCTGAAGAAGCACTGCCGTACGCTTCTGGACACTGTTCGGGAAAAGCCAGACATCAGGATCATCGTCTTCAGCCCCCTGACCACTTATAGACCAGTAAGGGAGCCGTTTCCTCAGCTCTTCTCGCTCCACTGCTGGCTGTGGGACAGGTCCGTCTGCTCTGTCTTTGTGGACAGCTGGGAGAGCTTTTGGCTGCGCCTGGTCCTCTACCTCAGAGATGATACTTCACCTGTGCCGCCTGGGGTCCATCTTTCTCTCCAGGAGCATCAAGAAGGTGCCAGGACTGACTGGCCCTTCCCAGTCACACTGTCAGGTTAGTGAACTGCATAGTTGGCAGGTAAGTGATTTACATGATTTACTTGATTCCACCCATTTATTCTATCACTTTTCTGCTTGTATTAAAAAGTAATGTCAGTGTCACTCATAGTATTTCAGACAAATTCTGCAGTGTTGAGACGGTCATGGTTTGTAATTGTAACGTTGGAAAATCTGCTTTATAAATCTTATTAGAATTGATATAAATTCTTCCATCTTTCCGAGTACAAGCAGTTCTGCATTGAATTTGGGCTGTTAAATATACAGTGGGGCAAAAAAGTATTTAGTCAGCCACTGATTGTGCAAGTTCTCTTACTTAGAAAGATATGAGAGGTCTGTA
Organism: Salminus brasiliensis; assembly: GCF_030463535.1. NCBI lineage: Eukaryota > Metazoa > Chordata > Actinopteri > Characiformes > Bryconidae > Salminus > Salminus brasiliensis. Next base: position 18,452,507 of record NC_132894.1, on the reverse strand, counting down.
ATTTATCATAGGTTCATTTCAACTTTGAGAGACAAAACAAAAAAAAAAAAAAATCCAGGAAATCACATTGTAGGATTTATGAAGAATTTATTTGTAAATTATGGTAAGTTTTTCTGGACTAGTCAAGGTTTCTGGCTCTCACTGACTTGATTGAAGCTCTTCTGTCCTCCACTTGTTACCTGTATTAATGGCACCTGACTGCAGAATTTTAAATAGTGAAATAGATTTCAGACTGTGTGCTAACCAGCCAATTAATCCTCAGAGTCCATATTGTCTATTTAAGTCAAGACAGGTTGCCAAGTAGTATTAAATTTACCACTGCACCCAATTTTAGGCAGGAGGGTTTTCTCTTTCCCTTTAAGTAATCTAAGCAGTCTTAGCCAGAACCATTTGAACAAGATTTCAGTGTAACTGACAGTTCGACAAGGTTTTTCTTGATCAGACTCAGTTCTGAAGTCTTCCTCCGGCGTTACGTTTACTGCAGGATTAAAGTGTTTCCCTACATTCCTAAGACTGACCAATCGAGTTGATTATTTAAGCGCAGAGATGCAAATCCCACTACCGCAGTTTTGGAGGTTCCACCAAGATCCCAATATTCCTCTGGGTCCAGAGTTTTCAGAGACAGGATCAGAAAGAGACAGAGGCGGCCGCCGTCATCCCAATGAGTGATTCTGAGTCAATTCAGGCGCTCTACTGACTCCGAGACTCTGTACCCGAGGTGACTGTAAGTAAATGAAGTAGACCGCTTGCCTTATACATTTAGAAGAGACGGGACGCCGTATTCATTTCAGTCTCACAGTTGACTTGGCAACCTCTTGTTGGCAAATTTTAATAAATTTGGATCCCTGAAAAATTCTCTGGTTTAAACAACCCTGAGAATCTAAATATTCAGGACATTTAATTCTGCACTGGCCACACAGACACCAGACTGTACTGTGGGTAGCGAGTGTTAGTCATGGAATGCTGTTCTTTTTCCTCAATGTATACCACCCCTAATGTCCAAATTACTCAATTTTACTTTCATCAGTCCACAGCACCTTATTCTAAAATGAAGCTGGCTTGTCCAAATGTGCTTTAGCAGACCTCCAGCGACTCTGTTTGTGGCGTGTGCAGAAAAGGCTGCTTCTGCATTACTCTCCCATACAGCCTCTCCTTGTGTAAAGTGCGCTGAGTAGTTGAACGATGCGCAGTGACTCCATCTGCAGCATGATGATGTAGGTCTTTGGAGCTGGTCTGTGGGTTGACTATGACTGTACTTACCATCCTTCACCTCTGCCTATCTGAGATTTTTCTTGACCTGCCACTTCGGGCCGTAACTAGAACTGTGCCTATGGTCTTCAGTTTCCTCACCATGTTCCTCACAGTGAAGACTGACAGCTGAAATCTGAGAGCTTTTTGTAGGCTGGAAGTCCAGGTAAATCTCTTCATAAGCTCCAGCTTGTTCAGAATGCTGCTGCCAGGGTACGAACTAGAGCTAGGAAATCTGATCATATTAGTCCAGTTCTTTTATCCTTACACTAATTAGCTGTTAAATTCAGTACAGATCATAAAATACTTCTAAAATATTAATCTCTCAATGGTCTTGACCCCACATTATCTGGAGGAACTTCTTACACCTTACAGCCCTCCACGTACACTCCGCTCGCAAGATGCTGGCCTATTATCAGTCCCACGTATTAGAAAAAACAGTGCAGGAGGAAGAGCGTTCTTTTACAAAGCCCCCAACTTTGGAACAAGCTCCCTGTTAATATCCGGGAATCAGACACACTCTCAGTCTTTAAATCTAGATGAAAAACTTCTCTCTCTAACACCAGCTTTCAGAGAACTCTCCAGTTCTGTGTTCTGTCCTGCTCTGATTACAGGCTTTTTATCACTATTATTGTGGTTGTGTCTCTAACTATTTCTGCTACAGGTCTCTCACTAAACGTAAAGCTTGTTCTAACCGTCATCTTTTTCTCTCTCTCTCCTCATGTCCTGAGCTCCCTGTCTGGAGCTGCTTGTCTGGAGTTTCCCTCCCCACCCCCACTGGATCTATAGGAGCAGCTAGGTCAGTATGTACTAGTTCAAGTACTGCTTTTGCTCGAGCATCAGGTTCTGTTTCTACTCTGAGCAGATTTGTCTTGTCTGCAGACTTCACAGTTCAGTTTATCAATCTTACCCTTGATTTTCATGCTCTCTACTGCATAATGATGCATAAAACATCATAATTACAGTGAACAAGGATTTCATGCTGTTTGAATATTGTAACACACTGCAACCATCACCACTGTGATCATTGACCACATTCAGGTAATAAAGCCTGTTGTTCTCTTTAATGGGTAACTTGGTACAACTTTTGTGGCTTTGTCTTCATCTGAGCCAGTTGTAATCCTTGTGCTCTCTGCTCCCTGTTATTGCGTTTCTGTCTGTTTCTGTCCGCCTGCTCAGGTACGAGCTCTCCAGGAGGTCGTCAAGCTTGTACGGTCGATCCAGCTGCTGTTTTAGAGGCAGTCAAACTTCGCTGACGAGGCTGGAGGCTGCCCGTGACTCCTCTAACGTGACCATCTTAATTCCAACACTACCGGCGCCACAGACACAGAGGGTCGTCATCTCCACTCCCGCATCTGAGAGAGCCTGGAACTGTCTGTGTGGCTGGAAAAAGCAGAGGGCTCTTCCACCACAGCAAGTTCTCACCTCTGCTAACTGGTTCAAGGACCTCAGCTCTTCACCTGCTCCGGCACAGAGGAAGACTCCTTAGGGCGGTGTTCTCACTGTTGAAGATTCTTCTGTAAAACCCTCAAAGTATCGACCCTAAAGAGTAACGCCACGTTCTCCTTTTTACCAGGTGCTCGCTTCCTGGATGTTGCCAGGTGGGTTTGGCACCATCGTTCTACACTGTTCTCCTCCTGATGCAGCATGGTCCTGAAGAAGCACTGCCGTACGCTTCTGGACACTGTTCGGGAAAAGCCAGACATCAGGATCATCGTCTTCAGCCCCCTGACCACTTATAGACCAGTAAGGGAGCCGTTTCCTCCGCTCTTCTCGCTCCACTGCTGGCTGTGGGACAGGTCCGTCTGCTCTGTCTTTGTGGACAGCTGGGAGAGCTTTTGGCTGCGCCTGGTCCTCTACCTCAGAGATGATACTTCACCTGTGCCGCCTGGGGTCCATCTTTCTCTCCAGGAGCATCAAGAAGGTGCCAGGACTGACTGGCCCTTCCCAGTCACACTGTCAGGTTAGTGAACTGCATAGTTGGCAGGTAAGTGATTTACATGATTTACTTGATTCCACCCATTTATTCTATCACTTTTCTGCTTGTATTAAAAAGTAATGTCAGTGTCACTCATAGTATTTCAGACAAATTCTGCAGTGTTGAGACGGTCATGGTTTGTAATTGTAACGTTGGAAAATCTGCTTTATAAATCTTATTAGAATTGATATAAATTCTTCCATCTTTCCGAGTACAAGCAGTTCTGCATTGAATTTGGGCTGTTAAATATACAGTGGGGCAAAAAAGTATTTAGTCAGCCACTGATTGTGCAAGTTCTCTTACTTAGAAAGATATGAGAGGTCTGTAATTTATCATAGGTTCATTTCAACTTTGAGAGACAAAACAAAAAAAAAAAAAAATCCAGGAAAAGAATTTATTTGTAAATTATGGTAAGTTTTTCTGGACTAGTCAAGGTTTCTGGCTCTCACTGACTTGATTGAAGCTCTTCTGTCCTCCACTTGTTACCTGTATTAATGGCACCTGACTGCAGAATTTTAAATAGTGAAATAGATTTCAGACTGTGTGCTAACCAGCCAATTAATCCTCAGAGTCCATATTGTCTATTTAAGTCAAGACAGGTTGCCAAGTAGTATTAAATTTACCACTGCACCCAATTTTAGGCAGGAGGGTTTTCTCTTTCCCTTTAAGTAATCTAAGCAGTCTTAGCCAGAACCATTTGAACAAGATTTCAGTGTAACTGACAGTTCGACAAGGTTTTTCTTGATCAGACTCAGTTCTGAAGTCTTCCTCCGGCGTTACGTTTACTGCAGGATTAAAGTGTTTCCCTACATTCCTAAGACTGACCAATCGAGTTGATTATTTAAGCGCAGAGATGCAAATCCCACTACCGCAGTTTTGGAGGTTCCACCAAGATCCCAATATTCCTCTGGGTCCAGAGTTTTCAGAGACAGGATCAGAAAGAGACAGAGGCGGCCGCCGTCATCCCAATGAGTGATTCTGAGTCAATTCAGGCGCTCTACTGACTCCGAGACTCTGTACCCGAGGTGACTGTAAGTAAATGAAGTAGACCGCTTGCCTTATACATTTAGAAGAGACGGGACGCCGTATTCATTTCAGTCTCACAGTTGACTTGGCAACCTCTTGTTGGCAAATTTTAATAAATTTGGATCCCTGAAAAATTCTCTGGTTTAAACAACCCTGAGAATCTAAATATTCAGGACATTTAATTCTGCACTGGCCACACAGACACCAGACTGTACTGTGGGTAGCGAGTGTTAGTCATGGAATGCTGTTCTTTTTCCTCAATGTATACCACCCCTAATGTCCAAATTACTCAATTTTACTTTCATCAGTCCACAGCACCTTATTCTAAAATGAAGCTGGCTTGTCCAAATGTGCTTTAGCAGACCTCCAGCGACTCTGTTTGTGGCGTGTGCAGAAAAGGCTGCTTCTGCATTACTCTCCCATACAGCCTCTCCTTGTGTAAAGTGCGCTGAGTAGTTGAACGATGCGCAGTGACTCCATCTGCAGCATGATGATGTAGGTCTTTGGAGCTGGTCTGTGGGTTGACTATGACTGTACTTACCATCCTTCACCTCTGCCTATCTGAGATTTTTCTTGACCTGCCACTTCGGGCCGTAACTAGAACTGTGCCTATGGTCTTCAGTTTCCTCACCATGTTCCTCACAGTGAAGACTGACAGCTGAAATCTGAGAGCTTTTTGTAGGCTGGAAGTCCAGGTAAATCTCTTCATAAGCTCCAGCTTGTTCAGAATGCTGCTGCCAGGGTACGAACTAGAGCTAGGAAATCTGATCATATTAGTCCAGTTCTTTTATCCTTACACTAATTAGCTGTTAAATTCAGTACAGATCATAAAATACTTCTAAAATATTAATCTCTCAATGGTCTTGACCCCACATTATCTGGAGGAACTTCTTACACCTTACAGCCCTCCACGTACACTCCGCTCGCAAGATGCTGGCCTATTATCAGTCCCACGTATTAGAAAAAACAGTGCAGGAGGAAGAGCGTTCTTTTACAAAGCCCCCAACTTTGGAACAAGCTCCCTGTTAATATCCGGGAATCAGACACACTCTCAGTCTTTAAATCTAGATGAAAAACTTCTCTCTCTAACACCAGCTTTCAGAGAACTCTCCAGTTCTGTGTTCTGTCCTGCTCTGATTACAGGCTTTTTATCACTATTATTGTGGTTGTGTCTCTAACTATTTCTGCTACAGGTCTCTCACTAAACGTAAAGCTTGTTCTAACCGTCATCTTTTTCTCTCTCTCTCCTCATGTCCTGAGCTCCCTGTCTGGAGCTGCTTGTCTGGAGTTTCCCTCCCCACCCCCACTGGATCTATAGGAGCAGCTAGGTCAGTATGTACTAGTTCAAGTACTGCTTTTGCTCGAGCATCAGGTTCTGTTTCTACTCTGAGCAGATTTGTCTTGTCTGCAGACTTCACAGTTCAGTTTATCAATCTTACCCTTGATTTTCATGCTCTCTACTGCATAATGATGCATAAAACATCATAATTACAGTGAACAAGGATTTCATGCTGTTTGAATATTGTAACACACTGCAACCATCACCACTGTGATCATTGACCACATTCAGGTAATAAAGCCTGTTGTTCTCTTTAATGGGTAACTTGGTACAACTTTTGTGGCTTTGTCTTCATCTGAGCCAGTTGTAATCCTTGTGCTCTCTGCTCCCTGTTATTGCGTTTCTGTCTGTTTCTGTCCGCCTGCTCAGGTACGAGCTCTCCAGGAGGTCGTCAAGCTTGTACGGTCGATCCAGCTGCTGTTTTAGAGGCAGTCAAACTTCGCTGACGAGGCTGGAGGCTGCCCGTGACTCCTCTAACGTGACCATCTTAATTCCAACACTACCGGCGCCACAGACACAGAGGGTCGTCATCTCCACTCCCGCATCTGAGAGAGCCTGGAACTGTCTGTGTGGCTGGAAAAAGCAGAGGGCTCTTCCACCACAGCAAGTTCTCACCTCTGCTAACTGGTTCAAGGACCTCAGCTCTTCACCTGCTCCGGCACAGAGGAAGACTCCTTAGGGCGGTGTTCTCACTGTTGAAGATTCTTCTGTAAAACCCTCAAAGTATCGACCCTAAAGAGTAACGCCACGTTCTCCTTTTTACCAGGTGCTCGCTTCCTGGATGTTGCCAGGTGGGTTTGGCACCATCGTTCTACACTGTTCTCCTCCTGATGCAGCATGGTCCTGAAGAAGCACTGCCGTACGCTTCTGGACACTGTTCGGGAAAAGCCAGACATCAGGATCATCGTCTTCAGCCCCCTGACCACTTATAGACCAGTAAGGGAGCCGTTTCCTCCGCTCTTCTCGCTCCACTGCTGGCTGTGGGACAGGTCCGTCTGCTCTGTCTTTGTGGACAGCTGGGAGAGCTTTTGGCTGCGCCTGGTCCTCTACCTCAGAGATGATACTTCACCTGTGCCGCCTGGGGTCCATCTTTCTCTCCAGGAGCATCAAGAAGGTGCCAGGACTGACTGGCCCTTCCCAGTCACACTGTCAGGTTAGTGAACTGCATAGTTGGCAGGTAAGTGATTTACTTGATTCCACCCATTTATTCTATCACTTTTCTGCTTGTATTAAAAAGTAATGTCAGTGTCACTCATAGTATTTCAGACAAATTCTGCAGTGTTGAGACGGTCATGGTTTGTAATTGTAACGTTGGAAAATCTGCTTTATAAATCTTATTAGAATTGATATAAATTCTTCCATCTTTCCGAGTACAAGCAGTTCTGCATTGAATTTGGGCTGTTAAATATACAGTGGGGCAAAAAAGTATTTAGTCAGCCACTGATTGTGCAAGTTCTCTTACTTAGAAAGATATGAGAGGTCTGTAATTTATCATAGGTTCATTTCAACTTTGAGAGACAAAACAAAAAAAAAAAAAAATCCAGGAAAAGAATTTATTTGTAAATTATGGTAAGTTTTTCTGGACTAGTCAAGGTTTCTGGCTCTCACTGACTTGATTGAAGCTCTTCTGTCCTCCACTTGTTACCTGTATTAATGGCACCTGACTGCAGAATTTTAAATAGTGAAATAGATTTCAGACTGTGTGCTAACCAGCCAATTAATCCTCAGAGTCCATATTGTCTATTTAAGTCAAGACAGGTTGCCAAGTAGTATTAAATTTACCACTGCACCCAATTTTAGGCAGGAGGGTTTTCTCTTTCCCTTTAAGTAATCTAAGCAGTCTTAGCCAGAACCATTTGAACAAGATTTCAGTGTAACTGACAGTTCGACAAGGTTTTTCTTGATCAGACTCAGTTCTGAAGTCTTCCTCCGGCGTTACGTTTACTGCAGGATTAAAGTGTTTCCCTACATTCCTAAGACTGACCAATCGAGTTGATTATTTAAGCGCAGAGATGCAAATCCCACTACCGCAGTTTTGGAGGTTCCACCAAGATCCCAATATTCCTCTGGGTCCAGAGTTTTCAGAGACAGGATCAGAAAGAGACAGAGGCGGCCGCCGTCATCCCAATGAGTGATTCTGAGTCAATTCAGGCGCTCTACTGACTCCGAGACTCTGTACCCGAGGTGACTGTAAGTAAATGAAGTAGACCGCTTGCCTTATACATTTAGAAGAGACGGGACGCCGTATTCATTTCAGTCTCACAGTTGACTTGGCAACCTCTTGTTGGCAAATTTTAATAAATTTGGATCCCTGAAAAATTCTCTGGTTTAAACAACCCTGAGAATCTAAATATTCAGGACATTTAATTCTGCACTGGCCACACAGACACCAGACTGTACTGTGGGTAGCGAGTGTTAGTCATGGAATGCTGTTCTTTTTCCTCCATGTATACCACCCCTAATGTCCAAATTACTCAATTTTACTTTCATCAGTCCACAGCACCTTATTCTAAAATGAAGCTGGCTTGTCCAACTGTGCTTTAGCAGACCTCCAGCGACTCTGTTTGTGGCGTGTGCAGAAAAGGCTGCTTCTGCATTACTCTCCCATACAGCCTCTCCTTGTGTAAAGTGCGCTGAGTAGTTGAACGATGCGCAGTGACTCCATCTGCAGCATGATGATGTAGGTCTTTGGAGCTGGTCTGTGGGTTGACTATGACTGTACTTACCATCCTTCACCTCTGCCTATCTGAGATTTTTCTTGACCTGCCACTTCGGGCCGTAACTAGAACTGTGCCTATGGTCTTCAGTTTCCTCACCATGTTCCTCACAGTGAAGACTGACAGCTGAAATCTGAGAGCTTTTTGTAGGCTGGAAGTTCAGGTAAATCTCTTTATAAGCTCCAGCTTGTTCAGAATGCTGCTGCCAGGGTACGAACTAGAGCTAGGAAATCTGATCATATTAGTCCAGTTCTTTTATCCTTACACTAATTAGCTGTTAAATTCAGTACAGATCATAAAATACTTCTAAAATATTAATCTCTCAATGGTCTGACCCCACATTATCTGGAGGAACTTCTTACACCTTACAACCCTCCACGTACACTCCGCTCACAAGATGCTGGCCTATTATCAGTCCCACGTATTAGAAAAAACAGTGCAGGAGGAAGAGCGTTCTTTTATAAAGCCCCCAACTTTGGAACAAGCTTCCTGTTGATATCTGGGACTCAGACACACACTCGGTCTTTAAATCTAGATGAACAACTTCTCTCCAGTTCTGTGTTCTGTCATGCTCTGATTACATTTCACCACTGTTACAGGCTTTTTATTACTATTATTGTGGTTGTGTCTCTAACTATTTCTGCTACAGGTCTCTCACTAAACGTAAAGCTTGTTCTAATCTTCATCTTTTTCTCTCCTCATGTCCTGAGCTGCCTGCCTGGAGTTGCCCTTTTTTGGTTCAGTTCCGGTGTCTTGGTATCAGGCCTGTCCCACTACTCAGCAGAGTTCCAACACAACCATCCTAACCCCTCTCTGTCTCTCTCTTTTACATGTACTGAGATGCCCTGCTGTCCAGTCTGGAGGTGTCCCTTCGTCTATGTTCCGGAATCAGACCTTCATTATCTCTCTGTCCAGCACCTACTCACACTCCTTCTTCATAACTGTATATTGTTATTCCTTTTTCTGATTATTACACAGTGCTTGAAGTTGGAGCGGAGCAGAGTTCTGTTATTCACTACGTCTGCGGTTTTGCTTCTATGCCTTTGAACTCTTCAGCGAGTGTGGACTTGAGTTCTGAACCGAGAAGCTCGGAGATGTTCATTTCAAAACACAGAGAACCTCCTCATCCCTCCATGTCTGTTAGGCCTAGCAGATCAACCTCGCCATCTAAGCTGTTTGCAGTGTTTCTTCTCTTGTATAGAAATTGAGATTTTTAGCCATTATATAAACCAGTGAGTTTTTGGCTGTAGATCCAAATTAGTGATCCTCTGAAAACTTTCTGATGTTGTACAGCACTAAATTTCAGTCTTTTATGGGAGCTTTTTGGTCGAGGCTTCTCAGCTTCACCTCCATTGCCTGAGTCACTTGTGTTTCTATAAGCTTTGTCCAAACTGAAACAGGAGCACCATACAGTGATGTCTGCCTGTGTTTGTTCTCTTAATTGAACGTTAGTTTTTTTATGTAATCTCTCACATGTCTGTTTATATTCAGCTCGTTATGCTCAGGTCTACAGTGGGACCGGGGAATTGAGGCGCTTGAAACGTGACTTCTTAAACCGAAGCGTCACCACCTCAGCTCTTCTACTTTGCCTTCACCTGCTTCATCCCTCAAGGACAACCCCTCAGGGCAGTGTTCTCATTGATGGAGATTCTACTGAAACCACTTAAGCATCGAGCCCAAAGAGTAACACCACAGTCTCCTGTTTTCCAGATGCCGTGTTCTGGACTTCGTCAGGCGGCTTCCCTTCACACTGCGTCAGCGAGATGCCTTTGGCACAATCATTCTCTACTGTTCGCAGCGAGTTCCTGACGTTGGTGAACTGAATAGTTGGCAGGTAAGTAATTTTACATCATTTTTTCTATTTTAATAACCGTTTATTCTGTCATTTCTCTGCTTGTATTAATAATTAATTTGGTCAGTGTCTGTATCTTCAGTATCTCGCACCCAGTCAGCTAAGTACTGAGGTGCTTTCCTCTCTCTTTGAAAAGTGTGTACTATGTCTGTCTCCCTCTGAGCACCATCTTGAGCATCAGGTTTAGACTCTTGAACCTCTTCTGGAGTCTGATCAACACTGTTGGCTGTTGGAATGGGGGGTACACCCCTCTCACCTTGGGATCATCAGCTGCCATTGACTGGTCAGTCTGGGTTTGTTGTTCTTTAACACCCTTTGTATGAAATTTCGCAAGCCTGTGTTTAAGCACTTTCCCTGTGTCTGGATATTAGACTAGGCATGCTGGACTGTTCTTGTCGTTCCTACAAAGACTCTATTTCACATTTTGACTCTAGCTTCTATCTGTCATGTTTAAGTGTAGCATGCTGCTCCAAATACTCTCCTCTTTGAAAGGTTAGGCTTTCTCTCTGTCAACGTAGTCATTGAATACATATATATAGCTGCTGAGGTCTCAGACCTTATCCCCTGCTTACAGAGCAATGACTGTAAATGTGTTGCTGTGAACTCTGAACCATTACGTGAACAAAAACATTTTACTGATCCATATGGAGAAGAATCGGCCAAACATCGCTCAGTAGCTTTAACTGTTTCACCCTTAGTTTTCAGGAAGTTCACAGCCTGCATCTGAGTAATCCTCAGTAAATGTCTGAGTGGATCTCCAACCCTGGTTCTGTCCAAAAGCTCAGTAACCATCAGTAACCTCATTTAATATTCACGAAGCTTCAGCCGCATTGGTCAGTATATAATGCGGAGTCTCAGCCAATCAGGAGCCTCCGCTGTCAATCAGCAGCGTGGTCTTGCAGCAGTGTGCAGGGTGAACGAGCCGGTGTGACCGAGCTCTGTAGCTCCTCTGGAAGACTGAACTTTAGAAACTGCTCAAGCTGTGTGACTGTGGGTGCCTTTAATTTAGAGTCTGAGACACAAAGTAAGCTGCTGTTCATTTAGTTTGGGAATGGCTTAGTTCTGTTGCTATGCTAGCTATCTCCTTAGCAATGTAGCTTAAGTATTTACCTATGCATTACTGAATCTTCATGGTTTGTTATTTCTTGACGTTTCACGCTTCTGAGCTGTTTTACGTTAGTATGGATGATGTAATTCTGTGGATTTGTGCTAAATTTGTGTTCTTGGTCAACGTCCTGGTGTTTATTGAACTGCTGCTCAGATGCTGTTGCTGTTCCTCTTTTCGTCCTTGTGGGGGCGCTAAAACCCCATAGTTTAACCAGTGGAAACGGTCAGAGGCATGTTAAAGCTGGTGTCTTGCTAAAAGCTTTTGAGTGGTAATTATCAGCTTTGTTTCTCCTGCCTGTTGAGCGTATACACATCTCTTCTTGAATGAAGTCATTTAGTAGCACTACGATATAGACCTGGAACCTTTCTGAACTTTTATTTAATATTGTTCATGTATTCTGTTTATTTCAGAGTCTTTTCATCAGTCTGTTCTCAATTCTTCCTCACTTATTCATCCTTCACCCATAACGCTGTCATATTTCTAATGCCCAGTGCTCCATGCTCCATGCTCCGTTCTAGCCTTGGCAGTGTTGTTCCACAACAAATTTGGTAGAAAAGCCTAGCACTGTGGTTTAATGAACAGATATGTACTCTGAAACCGATCACTGCTGAATTGAACTGCAGAACAGAATTAGAAATCTGAGTCGAGTGGTATCAGTTTGGTCGAGCGACCATCCCTACTTTAAGATAAAGAAGACAAAGCTGATATGAAAGATTATAGTCAGCTTTTGTGATCCTTTTGTGCTCTCTGCTCCCTGTGTTACTGTGCAGTTTGCATTTCTGTCTGTGTTTTTACTCAGAGGTGACCACGGAGGAACAAGCTCTTCAGGAGTTCGTCAAGCTGCAATATTGAGACTTCCATGGTTTGTAATTGTAACGTCGGAAAATCTGCTTTAAACGTTTTAATAGAATTTATATAAATTCTTCCATCTTTCAGAGTACAAGCAGTTCTGCATTGTGTTTGGGCTGTTAAATATACAGTGTGGCAAAAAAGTATTCAGTCAGCCACTGATTGCAAGTTCTCTTACTTAGAAAGATGAGAGAGGTCTGTAATTTTCATTAAAAAAAAAAAAACAGGAAATCACATTGTAGGATTTTTAAAGAATGTATTTGTAAATTATGGTGGAAAATAAGTATTTGGTCACCCACAAACAAGATTTCCAAATGTAACTTCTTTAAGATGCTCTCTCTGTGAAACTAAATCAAGGGTGTAGGTCTATTTATTACATTGGTGGGGGTCATAAAATCGGTTCACACAGAGTCTCCTGGAAGCTGAGTGTTTCTGTATTTATGATGAACTTAAATCTCTAACTGCAAAAATACAGGTAATTTCTGAATATGAAGTTATAAAAGCTCATACAAGTGTCCAAAGAAACACAAAGGGTAAGAGAGTAAATGTAAATGACTGCAGAATTTTAAATAGTGAAATAGATTTCAGACTGGGTGCTAACCAGCCAATTAATCCTCAGAGTCCATATTGTCTATTTAAGTTCCAGCGAGATCCCAATATTCCTCTGGGTCCAGAGTTTTCAGAGACAGGATCAGAAACAGACAGAGGCGGCCGCCGTCATCCCAATGAGTGATTCTGAGTCAATTCGGGCGCTCTACTGACTCCGAGACTGTGTACCCGAGGTGACTAAGTAAATTAATTAGACCACTTGCCTTACGAATTTAGAATAAACGGGAGGAGACGAGACGCCGTATTCTTAGACCTTCAGGTTACTTTAACCCGGATCCCTTTGATATTTTCATTTTCAAATGTGTTTTTCTACCACTGACCTTTTGCAGTGATCCGGACTGAAAGGACGAAGATGTCCAAAGCCTTAAAATAATTTCAGTCTCACAGAATTTTCCAATTTAAAACAAATCTGGATCCCAGTGAAGACAACTAAGATATTGTCTTGGAATATTTTGATTCTCAGTGTTGTTTAAAGCAGAGAATTTTTCAGGGATCCAAATTTAGTTTGTAGCCAAGTGAGAATAATGAGACTGAAACTAATGACTTACCAGTTTTTGTTGATATTCCAAAACATTTCTCAGTCTCAGAATGAATGATATTGGGTCAATAAAGGGGGCATCTCTGGTTAAAGTGCTGCAAGCAAAACAGCTGATAGGCCTCATCATGCTCAATGTCCCATGTCCCAGGAAGCAGAAGAAGGGTTATCCACAAGGATAAATTCCCTTTTGGAAAATGAAACCATGGTTGCATGTGAATCTTCACTGGTGAATAGCCCTCTGAGAAAAGCCCTGCTGTGAATTCATTCTCAGATCAGGTGGCTAGAAACAGCTATGTCAGGAAATGCAGTAGTGCTTCAGATGGTTTCCACAACATCACAACAGCAGTGTAAGAAAAATGAGGATGTGTACGATGTGGATATTTCAGACTTGACACTTGACATATCTTCATCATCAAATGATGGAATTGTTTTGCAGCAGTCTGATGATCAGATATTAATATTGTCTGATACTCACAAGTACTCACTAAAGGAAGGATCGTTTTTGTCTAAAAAAAGAATCAGTTCAGGAGTGTGTCTTATTCTCTCCTGTATCAGCTCTGTCTTCATCTTAGACAGTTGTTGTGATGCTTGTGCTCTCTGCACCCTGTGTTATTGTACAGTACTGTCTCACTGATCGTCGTTTGCGTTGCTCTGTGTTTACTCTGGAGGTACTTGGTGACCGCGGAGGAGTGAGATCTCCAGGCGCTCCTCAAGGAGGTCATCAAGCTTTGCTGCTATTGTTGTAGAGGCAGTCCAGACTCCACCAACGGAAGACGAGGCTGGAGACTCCTCTAACGCTGGCCATCTTAAATCCAGCACTACCAACGTAGCGGACACAGAGGGTTATCATCTCCACTCCCGCACCGGAGAGGACCTGGAAAAGCTGAGGGCTCCTCCACCACCACAGCCAGTTTTCACATCTACTAACTGCTGCGAGGTCCTCAGCTCTTTGTTGCGCCCTGAGGAGACGCTACAAGGCCGTTCTTCCCTCATCTTGTGTGGTACCTGTGCGTAAAACACAGCACCCAAAGGACCTAAACAGCTTCAGGCCGGTGGCACTGGCTTCTCATCTGATGAAATCACTGGAGAGGCTGGTCTTTTAACCACATCTGCCCTCTGGTGAGCGCATCCATGGACTCTCTTCAGTTTGCCTACCAGTCTGGTGTCAAGGTGGATGATGCTGTCGTCTGTCTTCTACACAGAGCTCTTTCTCACCTGGAGAAGCCCGGCAGCACTGTGAGGACACACAACACACCAAAACACAACACCAAAACACACCACAACACAAAATAACACAACACAACACCAAAAAACAAAAGGGAGGGAGGTTCTAGCTAGAGAGCTCGCCCATGCCCATTACCAAGATTCTCAATCTTTCAGAAATAATTAGCTGTCATGCACTGATTCACATCACACAGTGTTTGAGCTCGTTTAGACTCATTGTGGTGATGAACCCCCAAGTTCAAGATTCCTTCAAGATCTGTTTCATCTAGTGTTGTATGGCTGAAACAGTTAGTGCTGCCATCTGGTGACCAGTTTGTGTCTTGTTTCTCTCTCTCTCTCTCTCTCTCTCTCTCTCTCTTTATCCCTAAATCTAGCTACTTTTTTTTTTTTAAGGCGACTAGCGACAAATCAAGTGACTTTTTCTGCTGTTATTTGACACTTTTGGAGATGAACACACATGCTGTCCTCAGCAGCAGGTGCTGCTTAGAGCCCCGTCCCACAACCCTCACAGCGCTCAGCCTCTCAGTCCGAGCAGACCCACACCGCTCCACGGCCACGCTGCAAATGAACTGCGCATGCCCAGAGCCGCCGCTGACCCCGCCCCCTGTTTACAGAGAGGGGTGTAAATATAAATGCGTCTTCAGAGAGACACGAAATAAATAAATTAATAAACAGAAAAAACTAAGTATCTCTGCCAAACTGTCTGTTTTAGGGTCACTTTGTGGGTCTGAAGGCCAGATAAAGGAGGAGGGCTGAGCGTAAAGTAGCCGTTCCTCCCCACAGAACAGTCTTCTGATTAAATTTGCTATGCTAACATTTAACAACACAGAGCTACATTGATTTATGTCATTTATGTAAAAAATGATTTATGTAATGTGGGACATTTGACCTATTTCAACTTAAGTTCATTTATTCAGAGTTCATTTGTACACAATTATGCAAATTTGGGCAATCATACAAATTAGGAGATGATGTCATTTAGCGACGTCTAGCGACCTTTAGGACGGTCAACAGCTGCTTTCCTTACCTAACCACGCCAATGGCGGTCACGCTGAGGCAGCTTGGGACTCTGAGGATTTCCTGCTGCTCTGACAGTCTTTTAGCTGGTAATTGTGTTATTTTCCTGTAAATATGGTGATGGTCAGTAGTCTAGCTCTGGTCACATCAGTGTCGCGGTGATGGTCATTTATTTGTTTATTATTATTATTTGTCTTTTCTGCTGTGTTATATGAGGGAGGAGGTAAGACCGCTGTGTTTAGTGTTTTTCTTTTTCTAGGTTATTTAGTAAGATGGGATGTGAGGTTCTGTTTATTTTGGTCTTCTCTCACCCTGAAGTTTTATGATGTTCATTTGATGTGGTTTGTTTGTGTTGAAAATAATAAAAGATTTCACTTGAGCATCAGATCTGTTGTGCTGGTTCCTTTATTTCTCTCCCCAAAGCTCTAGACCTCAACTTCACTATATTATAAAGGGTGTGATGAACGGGGTCAGAAGTTCACTTTTAATGTTGCAAATAAATCAGCCCAGGTTTCAGAAAGCAGTTGTAGCTAATCTACGGCTGTCAGTGGGCTTTAAGTTATATGTTGAGGTGATAAACTAAAGCAGTAATTAATGCTGTTTAATGTAGAATGAGTTTTCTAATGAACCTAAATGAGCATCTCTTACCAGCCTCAATGATCCACAGCCTCCTACCCTGCTACCTTTGGTGCAGTTCTGTGACTCTTAATTGTAGAAGTAACACGGTCGGTCCTTTCTTAAATAAAAGGTTCAGGAGGAAAAAGATACAAGTGAAACTTTCAGAAGAGCCGACAATTATCATTCACAAGCCCTGAAACATGCCAGCAGTCACTGTCCATCAGTTTGCTGGTCAGGTTAAAATGTGCAGTGCTGTGAGTCCAGAAGCAGGATCAGGATCTTCATTTTAGACCAAGTCCATTTACACTGACGTTCCCACAGCTCTGAATGTCTGCTTTTGTAGAAGTTCATCAGTTTACCCTGGAAAGCACAATCCTGCTCACGTCTTTCCCACTGTGGTACAGAACAGAAACACACAGATATCATGGCCGAAGCTCTCTGATGAGGACGTTATTCGTACAGCTAATCTAACAGCTCAATGCTCTCTGATGAGGAACCAAGACTGAAAGGGGGAACCCATCCTCCTCCAGTCGACACTGGATCATAATAAAAATCAAAACAGGAATAAAAACAATAACAAATCAAAAAGGTCAATTTTGCATCAAGACAAACAAGATGAGAATGTGAGTGAGAGAGATAAAGTCCATGCAGGTAAACAGTCAGAAGCAGAGTCATGCAGGGAGGTGAGGATGACTCAATGTGAGGCTCCAGAGCAGGACAGCGGGCAGGAGGGCAGTGGAGAGCCAGGTCAGGTCAGGCGGTACCAGGATGGAGCAGTTGGCCCCGGGCTTCTCAGTACATGTGAAAGAGACAGAAAACAGAAAGTAGGGAAAACACAGAGGGTTAGGAGGAGCACAGGAAAAGGTTACAGGAGGAGGGGTGTTCAGGAGAGGTCAGATCAGACTGATGTCCGGCCTGTAAAGGAAGGAGATTAGAGAGACTGCAGAACTGATCAGGAACCTGTGAACAGAGAGCAGAACAGTCCAAACCTGTTAGTGTTCATATAAGCTACATCAGCAAGGAGAACAGTCCAGTGCACTGATGGATTCTCTGAAAGCTTGAGCTTAAAGGTAGGTTTTTAATCTGGATTTAAACACAGTGTGTCTGAGTCCCGAACAGCAGCAGGAGGTTTATTCCAGAGTTGAGGAGCCTGATAAGAGAAAGCTCCTCCTCCAGCGTTGATTCTCCTGAGGCGAGGAACTGACAGAAGGCCAGCGTCCTGCGAGCGAAGTGTACGTGACTGCTTGTAGGTTTAAGAAGTTCCCCAAGATATTGTAGGGCCAAACCGTTTAGTGACTTATAGGTCAGAAGGAGTATTTTATAATCAGTGCAGAATTGAACTGGTAACCAGTGCAGGGACGAGAGAATGGGACTAATATGGCCAAATCTCTGAGCCCTAGTGAGCTCTCTAGCAGCTGCATTCTGAACTAGTTGGAGCTTTTTTTTTTTAATGGTTTACATGAACTTCCAACCAGAAGAGCTTTACAGTCATCCAATCTAGAAGTTATGAATGCTGCACCAGCTTCTCTGCGTGATGTAAGGAGAGTACATTACCCAGTTTAGCAATATTACGTAGGTGGAAGAAGGCAGTTTTAACCATGTAACAGATGTGTGCATCAAACGAGAGGACAGAGTCAGAAACAGCTCCTAGGCTTTTTACAGTGCTACTGGGTAAGACTGAGAATCCATCTAAATCTACAGCAATATTTGCATGTTTGGATCAATAAGTAAGACCTCTCTATGTCTTTCAGACAGGCTGTTATTTTATTAAGGTGGATAAGTAGAGCTGGGTGGCAATGAAAGTCAAGTCAATGCCATAAAGAGTAAATACGAGTTCTCTGTTTTAGAGGACGCAGGCGGTCATCATACCAAGACACTGACCTTTTCCTAATTAATGCAACATGGTCAAGATTAGAGCGGAGCACAGACAGCAGATCATCTGTTTCATGCTCAGGATCTAGAGGAGGAGATGGGCAGGAGATGGTTAAATCTGGAGGGTTATTAATAAAGACACTAGCTGTAGAGGTTGCTATGGTACGCTTGCTCATAAAGCGAGGCTGCAGGGGGATCTCCTGGTTTAAGACTACATGGTTAGGTAGTGGTCAGAGATGGAGTCAGGCTGAGAGATGCTGACTATGCTGACTGTCTCAATACCCAGGGTCAGAACTAGGTGTGTATGGTTGCATCTCGGAGTTGGACATCTAAGATTGATTAAACCAGTTCTGAGGGGTCCTGAGTCTCCAAGTGAATATTGAAATCTCCAACATTTAAAGTCTTATCAGTAGAGAAAGCTCCCTCTGATAAGAAGTCAGCAAATTCACTCAGTGAATGTGTATAAAGTCCAGGAGGACGACAGACTGTAATAAACAGAAGAGAGAGCTGCTTTTTAGAAGCCGGGGAAGAGTCTGCCACTTTCAGACTCAGCACTAGAAACGATTTCACTTCAGAACCTGAGTTTTGGGTTTATGTCCAGAACTGGATCAGAGATCGAGGCTACTCCACTGCTGTGACCAGACCTGCGAGGAGAACTGCAGGAGTTCAAGCCTGGGGGAGTCGATTCATTCAAAGCAATGATTCATTAGGTTTAACCCCCGTTTCACAAAGACACAGTGAACTGAGGAGGTTTTCAGTAATAATCTCAGTGACAGGGACTGCTTTAGCTTCTAGAGATCCTACATTTAACAGCCCAAACTTAATGCGGGAAACACGAAGCGCTAATGTTGATTTAATCAGGTTGTTACGAGTCGAGCTTCTAAAGAAGAACCGAATCCAAACAGCGGTTCAGAGTCTCGCTCAAAATACCGGAGATCACGTGATCGCCCGAAGTGACGCTTCGCACGTCACTGAACGTAATTACGTTCAAGGCGCGTCACTTTCCCGGGAGCAACGAGCTGAATATGAACTGAAATATGAACTGAAATGAAATAGAAATGTAGAAACTGTGTGAATCTGCTGGACTTTCATTTAAAAACACAACAAAACATGCAGCAGTTTCTCTCTGAAGGTCAGGTGTTGTTTCCAAACCGACTAAAGAGAATAAAAGTGCTTGATAAAGCTCCTCCGTATTGGAGGGTTTTTAACTGGAGACGATGTGAAATGAGCTCTAATAAAACACTGAAGTGTTTCTGTTTATTTCTGTGTTCAGCAGATGTTCAGTCTACATGCAGATTAAACAGGGGGATTTTTCACATCATCAAATATTAATAAACGTGACTATTTTATTTACGAGGAGAACAAAGCAGTTACACACTCAGATCAAACACATGCAGTTAAATGTAGATAAAATGACATTCAGTGAAGAGAAGAAACACAGGCAGACATCACTGTATGGAGCTCCCGTCTCAGTCTGGACGAAGCTGATGAACACAAGTGAATCAGGCGATGGAGGTGTAGTGTTTTATTAGAACAGCAGGTGGCGCAGTAGAGCTGAGGAGCTGAGAAGCACTTTGACCTTAACTGTGTTAAAAAGCCTCGGGCTGCTTCCAGAAACTCCAACATTTACTGCTCATTTTCAGTGAACAACCGCAAGCACTGTCTGCTCAGTTCAGCTTTATTAATCACCCATTAATCACTCATTATATATATATATAAATAAATAATTCACAGTTAAAAGTTAAATGGACAGAATTGCTGTATATGTGCTGCTCTGTGCAGCAGCTGTGATTGGCTGGGCAGTACTAGGGGTGTGCTGAAAGCGAGAGTTGTGATTGGCTCAGTTCATCAGTAGTCAACATCATATCTAAAAGAGATCAGCTGTCCCATTTCCCCAATTACTGCTACACTAATGAGTTTTCTCCTCAGAGCTCAGACTCAGTGTTTCACATCAAGATACAGAGAGAAGTTCAAAACAAAGAAACATCCAGAACACATCAGTAATGCAGGCCAGCTGTTCATTCAGGCTCTGTTCCTGAACATGATACGAATATTATAAACTTCACAGTTGTTTGGAGAAGATGAAACATTAAGAACACAAACTGAGGGAGGCAACAATGACACACTGACTAGAAACACAGAAATAAACTGAACCATTGGTACAACCAGACAAGATAACTAAGGTAAGGAACCACTGGACAATGAATTAACAAACCGCTGACTGACAGGAACACATCAAGGACAGGGCAAACAAACACGTGCACCATGTGCAAAGACAGACAAAGGCCAGCGTGAAACACAGGGGTAGATATACACAAGCAAGGACGAGGGCGTGGCGAGGAACGGGGTACAGGTGTGAACACTTAGGCACAGGAGGGACCAGAACTGACGAGAGACAAAAGCACGAGGCAGGGCAAAACAAGGTCAGGCTAGAACAACTGAAACGGCACAGCTAGAAATAAAACAGGCAGGGTAAGACCAGAACAGAGGAGACCAGGACAGGCGGGACAGAAACTGATTCACTGATTAGTTGTGATCTTTTCTGTGGACGAGTTGTGATGAAAAGGAGGAAAACACTTTTCTCCAGTTTGGATCTCAGCCCCTTTTCTTCCTACAATGGAAAACACACACACACAATCACACACACACACACACATTCAACACTTTATACACTTTCATCTTTTCGAACAAAATGCTGCAGAAGTATTGGAGCAGAAATGAAAATATTGCTGCACTGATATTAAAGTAACACGAGTATTTGAGCAGCGTGAGGATAGAGCTTTCTCTCAGACTGTGTTTTAAAATGAAGGTCACACTGATGATCAATCAGAGGAAATATCTCACATACTTTAAAAATGAATCTCAGTCTAGATCATCTAAAGGGGAGAGGAAGCTCCTTGCTGATGTAGCTTATATGAACACTAACAGGTTTGGACTGTTCTGCTCTCTGTTCACAGGTTCCTGATCAGTTCTGCAGTCTCTCTAATCTACTTCCTTTACAGGTCGTACATCAGCCTAATCAGACATCTCCTAAACGCATCATCATTTTCTCCTCCTGACCTGGCTCTCCACTGCCCTCCTGCCTGCTGTCCTGCTCTGGGGCCTCGCATTGACTCATCCTCACCTCACTGCATGACTCTGACTCTGACTGTTTACCTGAATGTACTTTTTCATTTCACTCACGTTTTCATCTTGTTTGGCTCGACGCCACATTTACCATATTTTTGTTCTTAATTCAGTTTTGTTTTATTGTATTTATTCCTCTTTTGATTTTTGTTTTCCCTGTTTTGAGGATTTTGGGTTCCCCTTTTGAGTCTTGGTTCCTCTCAAGGTTTCTTCTTCCCGACCCAAGGGAGTTTGTCCTTGCCACTGTTGCCACTGGCTTGCTCAAAAGAGGCTCTGACACATATCTCTGTAAAGCTGCTTTGTGACATTTGTTGTAAAAAGCTCTATATCAAACAAATTGAGTTGAATTGAAGCCTCGGTCTCCTGGTTAAAAATTGCGTGTTCAGGAGTTTAGTAAGACGGAGATAAACACTGCGTTAGCAGTTTTTCCTGTGAACCTTGATGGAACAGTGATCTAAAAGCATCAGCAGGGTTTGATTATTCTGCTAAGTGCTTATTGTGTTAAGTGTTACCACTGGCTAGCTTCCTCAGTCTCAGACACACAACCAAACCATTTACCAAAACAAACCAATCAATGAGTTATCAATAAACAATCATTATAAATATACACATCAGTAATACATACATAAACAATTTTAGTTCTTTTGAAAATTAAACATTTATTTAATGTAACATTCAATAAAATGTTACATATTTCAATACACTGTTACTATAGTAATGACAGACTTTGAGCTCACTGTGTGAATATCTGCTTTAATTCAGATATAAATTATAATACTGTTATAATACAGAATAAATTCTTCCTATAAAACAATTATATTGATATAAAAACCTGGAACTGGATACTCCACCTCCAGCACAGTGGGTTAATTATGGTCCTTACCTCGACTGCAGCCAACGGTGCTGTGCCACCTCATCGAAGGCAGAGTGTGAGGATCAAACTGCAGCAGATAAGAGATGATGGTGCGGCATGGTTCCTCCTGCCTGAATTCAGTGGCTTTCCACCGATTAACTTCCTGTAATGAATGAGGCGGTCTGGTAAATTCAGTGGGCATAGATCCATTCAACCTCACAAGTTTGTCAGAAATTTCATTTTTCTGTCTAACGCCAGGTACTGGGTTCTCTGCCCGAAAACACAAGCGCACATTTCACAACACCTAAACACACCAAATGCATGTAGCCTAATGCAAAAGCACTGACAAGTTATTCCAGCTGTAATAAGGGGGCTTATTGGTACATTTTAAAAAGCTCTAGCAGGGGCATCACATGGAAATGCTTAGAAGTGCCCATTGTAGGCGTTTCCCTGAAAGATAAACCCGTCATTCTGTAACTTTCCCAGCTCTTCTAGGAAGTCACTGAGGTAGTCCACTAGTGGATGAGGCTTTGACTGTCCACAGAACAGTGCACCTACAAATGGCTCCACGTTGTGGAATTTTACTCAAATAGGCCAAAACTGTGCTGCTAGACTTAAAAATAATACGCCCATCAACATTCACTACTAAATCAACTGTGCTATCTGAATGTGTCAGGCATTAACTCTGACCCAGTCTGAGGTAAATGTAGGATTCTAGGCCATAAACACATTGTCCTCCACATTATATTTTGACCAAAACATCTGAGAGGGTTGAAAGCAGAGTGCGTCTTTGGGTAGACTGTGTCCACGATCTCTAAGAATTTCTAAAAATTAATTAACGCTGCTTTGAGTTGCCATTTTCTTTGAGGCCCATTCTGCAGGTCTGAGGCAAGGTCAGGTCCATTCCCAGCTGTGCTTAAAAGTTCTGCATCTGCATCTTATTCAGCCAGTAGACCTGTCAGTATAGTGGAGGACATCGTATGCCTGAGAAATAAAAACAAAGTAAATCAATCTGCAGAAATCTTAGACAACACTGTGCTTGCAGAGGACTGATCTAGGATCAGTATTCATGACGCACTTAATACACATAAACACCAGTCAAGATCAGCAGTCCTGCTCCTGAGACAGTTTCAGAACACAGACCCTGATGTCTAAAAAGACCGTCCACAGCATTTGGCTCCACACTGATGTTCTGTCCATTTTTATGAGTCAATTCTGTGTCCTCGACCACACTGACGAGTCCGCACAACCTTAATGAAGACCTAGAAGCGGTTTCTCTGTTAAATTATAGACGCAAACTGTGAACAAACATCTCGGCTGATAAAATACATATTGTGTCATTATTGACAATATTGACAATTGTGTCATTTTTTTTCTCCTTAAAAAGATTTGCAGTCATAAATGATTAAGGAAACATGATAAGGTGGAAAACTGCACAAACATCTGAACATTAAATGAAGCTGAGGCTGCAGTAATACTCACTGTTCACTGTTTCAGCTCTGCCGGTATGTTGTGGTACAGCAGTCTGTCCCAAGTCCAGTCAGCTCCTGAAACACATATTTCTTAATAAAATGATACAGTCAGCTACAGTTAATTCAGCGTCTCTGCTAATACATAAAAATATTAATCCTTCAAATGAATTCTGATCTGTGTCTGTCTTTTCCTCTTTTGGGTCCAATACTGTGAAATGAAGTGAACTCCACACTGTGGCCTCATTCTCAGAGCCCTGCTTTACACCCTATTAAAAATCTCTGAAGAGCCCTGAGAATTGCTGTCCGCTGACGTCCCCATCCAACCTTACGGAGAGGATCTGCAGAGAAGAAAGGCCGAAAATCCCCAAATCCAGGTGAGCAAACCTTGCGGCATCACACCCAAGAAGACCGGAGGCTGTAATCACTGCCAAAGGTGCTTCAGCTAAGTACTAAGTAAAGGGTCTGAATACTTATGTCACTGCAACATTTTAGTTTTTCTTTTTTTAAATAAATTTGCAGAAATTTATTAGAAAACTCTGTTTTCACTTTGTCATTGCGGGATCAACATGGTGCCAGTGTCTAAAGCTGTATATTTTCCTTCATAATGCCACTTTTATTAAAGATTTATTTTTCCTGATTAAGATTATATTAATAAAGTGCCAGAGAAAGAAAAACTATTCCCTGCAACACTCAGTATAGAAACAATTTTCCTTTATATATGTTTTTATTTACCGTTATTAATTTGAGTTACTTTTAATAAGCTGTTAAATAGTTGTAAACACTGCTTTCTTAAACTAGTTTATCATTTTCAGTTTAGAGAGTCAGAAATATTTTTATTCCGGTTTAGGAGGGACTTTTATTTTGACAGGATTTCGTTCGCTACTCTGTCCAAGTGTTGCTAGCTTCACACTGCTAGCTCGTTGCTCGGGTCTGCAGCGGGACCGGGGAACTGACGCGCCTTGAAACGTGATTGCGTAACGAAGCGTCACTTCCGGCGTTCACGTGATCTCCGGTATGTTTGAGCGCGTGTTTGGACGCGGTTCTGCTTTAGAAGCTCGAGCTGTGATTCTTCACAGAGCGTCGAGCGACCGGCCGGCCCTCCTTTACAGCCTTTACTCTCAGCTCTGTCTCCTTCCTCTGAGACAGCTGCTGTGGTCCTGGAGCTCTCTGCTCCCTGTGCTGCTGTACAGTCCTCTGTCTCACGGAGGGTCGTCGCCTGTGGGGGCGTCCGCGTGGCCTTGAAAAAGCCGAGGACTCCTCCACCTCCACCGCCGGTTTTCACCTCTGCTGACCGGTTCGAGGTCCTCGGAGCCCAAAGAGGTCCGGCGTTCAGGTTAGTGAGCTGGACAGTGGGCAGGTGAGTGATTTACATGATTTACTGGATTTAATCATCATTTATTCTGTCATTTCTCTGCTTGTTTTAAAAAGTAATAAATCAGTGTCCCTCATAGTGTCTCAGACAGACCCTGCAGTGTGGAGACTGTCTCTGTCCTCCACATGGTTTATAACTGGAGCTTCAGAAAATCTGCTTTAAAAATCTTATTAGAATTGATATAAATTATTTTACTACACCATCATTCAGTACTACTACTCTTAATGATATTCAGGGATTGTGCTGCTGCTGCTGCCTCCATCCTAAGAGTAGGAAAACTGGTAAATGATCATCGACCCAGATTATCAGTGTTATCCTCCTGATTTCAGTGTAAAGCCATTTTCATCTAGAGAACGTTTCTGCTCCATCTACAGTTTTTGATCTTAGACCCTCCTTCCCCTCACTGCATGCTCAGCTTCTGGGAGAGGGGTCAGAGTAAATGTGTAATATTCAATGAGGGAAGTCCTCTCCTCTTTCATAGCCTCAACCCAGAATGTTGATTTAGCTGAATCTCTTTAAAGCTCTGTGGTTCATTACAGACCCCTGTAGCAGTACAGGTCTTGAGCAAGACTTTTACGTACTTTTGCCCACCGCTCCAGGCACGTGTGTTCACAGCACAGCTGGGTTACAGAGGGAAGCCAAATTCCATCAGTCAAAAAATGTCAAATGGTGAATCTGCTTTTCTTGTCTTGTACGTTTTGTTACTTTGAAACAATGCGCAGAGAAGCAAATCAGACTACCACGGTTTTGGAGGTTCCACCGAGATCCCAACATTCCTCTGGGTCCAGAGTTTTCAGAGACAGGATCAGAAAGCGACAGAGGCGGCCGCCGTCATCCCAATGAGTGATTCTGAGTCAATTCAGGCGCTCTACTGACTCTGAGACTCTGTACCCGAGGTGACCTTAAGTAAATTAATTAGACCGCTTGTCTTAGGAATTACGGGTCGCCATATTCTTAGACCTTCAGGTTACTTTAACCCGGATCCCTTTTGATATTTTAATTTTTATATTTGTTTTAGACCATTGACTTTTTGACGTGATCCGGACTCAAAGGACGCAGATGTCCAAAGCAGCAAAGAAACACTTAAATTTCAGTACCCCTATCCCTCAGTAGGGACACAATTCTAACAGTGGATGTTTCAGGCTTACCACTCACAGAA
Organism: Salminus brasiliensis; assembly: GCF_030463535.1. Taxonomy (NCBI): domain Eukaryota; kingdom Metazoa; phylum Chordata; class Actinopteri; order Characiformes; family Bryconidae; genus Salminus; species Salminus brasiliensis. The sequence goes on along the minus strand of NC_132894.1, from coordinate 18,426,530 downwards.
CATTTCTGCAGGAAGTTCAGGTAAATCTCTTCATAAGCTCCAGCTTTTTCAGAATGCTGCTGCCAGGGTACGAACTAGAGCTAGGAAATTTGATCATATTAGTCAAATTCTTTCATCCTTACACTGATTACCTGTTAAATTCAGTACAGATCATAAAATACTTCTAAAATATTAATCTCTCAATGGTCTTGACCCCATATTATCTGGAGGAACTTCTTACAGCCCTCCACGTACACTCCGCTCGCAAGATGCTGGCCTATTATCAGTCCCACGTATTAGAAAAAACAGTGCAGGAGGAAGAGCGTTCTTTTACAAAGCCCCCAACTTTGGAACAAGCTCCCTGTTAATATCCGGGAATCAGACACACTCTCAGTCTTTAAATCTAGATGAAAAACTTCTCTCTTTAACACCAGCTTTCAGAGAACTCTCCAGTTCTGTGTTCTGTCCTGCTCTGATTACAGGCTTTTTATCACTATTATTGTGGTTGTGTCTCTAACTATTTCTGCTACAGGTCTCTCACTAAACGTAAAGCTTGTTCTAATCGTCATCTTTTTCTCTGTCTCCCCTCATGTCCTGAGCTCCCTGTCTGGAGCTGCTTGTCTGGAGTTTCCCTCCCCACCCCCACTGGATCTATAGGAGCAGATAGGTCAGTATGTACTAGTTCAAGTACTGCTTTTGCTCGAGCATCAGGTTCTGTTTCTACTCTGAGCAGATTTGTCTTGTCTGCAGACTTCACAGTTCAGTTCATCAATCTTACCCTTGATCTTCATGCTTCATCAGGTAATAAAGCCTATTGTACTCTTTAATGGTGAACTTGGTACCACTTTTGTGGCTTTGTCTTCTTTATTTGAGCCAGTTGTTGTGATGCTTGTGCTCTCTGCTCCCTGTTACTGTACAGTATTCTCTCACTGACCATTGTTTGCGTTTTTGTCTGTGTTTTTACACAGAGGCAACCACAGAGGAATAAGCTACCCAGGAGGTTGTCAAGCTTGTGCGGCAGACCCAGCTGCTGTTGTAGAGGCAGTCCAAATTCCACCGACTGAAGACGAGGTGTGACCGTCTTAATTCCAGCTCTACCAACGAGGCAGACACAGAAGGTCATCATTTCCTCTCCTGCACCTGAAAGGGCCTGGAAATGTCAGTGTGGCTGGGAAAAGTCTGGAGGACTCTTCCACCACCACAGCTGTTTTCACCTGGATGTCGCCAGGTGGCTTTGGCACCATTGTTCTCCACTATTCTCCATCTGATGCAGCGTGGCCCTGAAAAAGCACTGCAGTACTCTTCTGTCCTCTTTTCGGAAAAAAACAGACACTCGGACCATCGGCTTCGGGCCACTGCTGGCTGTGGGATAGGTCCGTCTGCACTGACTTTGTAGAGAACTGGAAGAGCTTTCGGCTGCGTCCGGTCCTCTAACACAGAGATGGTCCATCGTTCTCTCCGGGAACATCAAGAAGGTTTAAGGCCTGGACTGACTGACCCTTCCCATTCACACTGTCAGGTTAGTGAACTGCGTAGTTGGCAGGTAAGTGATTTACATGATTTACTTGATTCCACCCATTTATTCAGTCACTTTTCTGCTTGTATTAAAAAGTAATATCAGTGTCACTCATAATATTTCAGACAAATCCTGCAGTATCAAGACTGTCATGGTTTGTAGTTGTAACGTTGGAAAATCTGCTTTAAAAATATTATTAGATTTTGTAGGGGCCAGTGGTGGCTGTAGGGGCCAGTGGTGGCTCCGCGTTTAGAGCTCCTGGCTATTTGACAGTGTTGTGTGTTCGATCCCTGGGCTCGGCAAACTGCCACTCTTGAGCAAGACCTTTACGTACTTTTGCCCACCGCTCCAGGCACGTGTGTTCACAGCACAGCTGGGTTACAGAGGGAAGCCAAATTCCATCAGTCAAAAAATGTCAAATGGTGAATCTGCTTTTCTTGTCTTGTACGTTTTGTTACTTTGAAACAATGCGCAGAGAAGCAAATCAGACTACCACAGTTTTGGAGGTTCCACCGAGATCCCAATATTCCTCTGGGTCCAGAGTTTTCAGAGACAGGATCAGAAAGCGACAGAGGCGGCCGCCGTCATCCCAATGAGTGATTCTGAGTCAATTCAGGCGCTCTACTGACTCTGAGACTCTGTACCCGAGGTGACCTTAAGTAAATTAATTAGACCGCTTGTCTTAGGAATTACGGGTCGCCATATTCTTAGACCTTGAGGTTACTTTAACCCGGATCCCGGATTCAGGCTTACCACTCGGAGAACATTTCTGCAGTCCTGTGAAGGTGAAATTGGGTAATACCTTTTTCAGTGGTATGAAAAAGTTTGGGCACCCCTGATCATTTTGATGATTTTCCTTTATAAATCATTGGTTGTGCTGATCAGTAATTTCAGTTAAATATATCATAAAGCCTATGAACACAGTGATATTTGAGAAGAGAAATGAAGTTTATAGGATTTATAGAAAGTGTGCAATAATTATTCAAACAAAATTAGGCAGGTGCATAAATGTGGGCACCCTCAGAACCTCAAGGCTGGACTACTGCAGTGCTGTAGGCTGGAAGTTCAGGTAAATCTCTTCATAAGCTCCAGCTTGTTCAGAATGCTGCTGCCAGGGTACGAACTAGAGCTAGGACATTTGATCATATTAGTCAAATTCTTTCATCCTTACACTGATTACCTGTTAAATTCAGTACAGATCATAAAATACTTCTAAAATATTAATCTCTCAATGGTCTTGACCCCACATTATCTGGAGGAACTTCTTACACCTTACAGCCCTCCACGTACACTCCGCTCGCAAGATGCTGGCCTATTATCAGTCCCACGTATTAGAAAAAACAGTGCAGGAGGAAGAGCGTTCTTTTACAAAGCCCCCAACTTTGGAACAAGCTCCCTGTTAATATCCGGGAATCAGACACACTCTCAGTCTTTAAATCTAGATGAAAAACTTCTCTCTCTAACACCAGCTTTCAGAGAACTCTCCAGTTCTGTGTTCTGTCCTGCTCTGATTACATTTCACCACTGTTCTGTCCTGCTCTGATTACAGGCTTTTTATCACTATTATTGTGGTTGTGTCTCTAACTATTTCTGCTACAGGTCTCTCACTAAACGTAAAGCTTGTTCTAATCGTCATCTTTTTCTCTCTCTCTCTCCTCATGTCCTGAGCTCCCTGTCTGGAGCTGCTTGTCTGGAGTTTCCCTCCCCACCCCCACTGGATCTATAGGAGCAGCTAGGTCAGTATGTACTAGTTCAAGTACTGCTTTTGCTCATGCATCAGGTTCTGTTTCTACTCTGAGCAGATTTGTCTTGTCTGCAGACTTCACAGTTCAGTTAATCAATCTTACCCATGATTTCCATGCTCTCTACTGCATATTGTGAAACATCATAATTACAGTGAACAAGGATTTCATGCTGTTTGAATATTGTAACACACTGCAACCATCACCACTGTGATCATTGACCACATTCAGGTAATAAAGCCTGTTGTTCTCTTTAATGGGGAACTTGGTACCACTTTTGTGGCTTTGTCTTCATCTGAGCCAGTTGTTGTAATCCTTGTGCTCTCTGCTCCCTGTTATTGCGTTTCTGTCTGTTTCTGTCCGCCCGCTCAGGTACGAGCTCTCCAGGAGGTCGTCAAGCTTGTAGCTGCTGCTCTAGAGGCGGTCAAACTTCGATGACGAGGTTGGAGGCTGCCCGTGACTCCTCTAACGTGACCATCTTAATTCCAACACAACCGGCGCCACAGACACAGAGGGTCGTCATCTCCACTCCCGCATCTAAAAAGAGCCTGGAACGGTCTGTGTGGCTGGAAAAAGCAGAGGGCTCTTCCACCACAGCAAGTTCTCAGCTCTGCTAACTGGTTCAAGGACCTCAGCTCTTCACCTGCTCCTGCACAGAGGAAGACTCCTTAGGGCGGTGTTCTCACTGTTGAAGATTCTTCTGTAAAACCCTCAAAGTATCGACCCTAAAGAGTAACGCCACGTTCTCCTTTTTACCAGGTGCTCGCTTCCTGGATGTTGCCAGGTGGCTTTGGCACCATCGTTCTACACTGTTCTCCTCCTGATGCAGCATGGTCCTGAAGAAGCACTGCCGTACGCTTCTGGACACTTTTCGGGAAAAGCCAGACATCAGGATCATCGTCTTCAGCCCCCTGACCACTTATAGACCAGTAAGGGAGCCGTTTCCTCAGCTCTTCTCGCTCCACTGCTGGCTGTGGGACAGGTCCGTCTGCTCTGTCTTTGTGGACAGCTGGGAGAGCTTTTGGCTGCGTCTGGTCCTCTACCTCAGAGATGATACTTCACCTGTGCCGCCTGGGGTCCATCGTTCTCTCCAGGAGCATCAAGAAGGTGCCAGGCCAGGACTGACTGGCCCTTCCCAGTCACACTGTCAGGTTAGTGAACTGCATAGTTGGCAGGTAAGTGATTTACTTGATTCCACCCATTTATTCTATCACTTTTCTGCTTGTATTAAAAAGTAATATCAGTGTCACTCGTAGTATTTCAGACAAATTCTGCAGTGTTGAGACGGTCATGGTTTGTAATTGTAACGTTGGAAAATCTGCTTTATAAATCTTATTAGAATTGATATAAATTCTTCCATCTTTCCGAGTACAAGCAGTTCTGCATTGAGTTTGGGCTGTTAAATATACAGTGGGGCGAAAAAGTATTTAGTCAGCCACTGATTGTGCAAGTTCTCTTACTTAGAAAGATATGAGAGGTCTGTAATTTATCATAGGTTCATTTCAACTATGAGAGACAAAACAAAAAATCAAAAAAATCCAGGAAATCACATTGTAGGATTTATGAAGAATTTATTTGTAAATTATGGTAAATAAGTTTTTCTGGACTAGTCAAGGTTTCTGGCTCTCACTGACCTGAAGCTCTTCTGTCCTCCACTTGTTACCTGTATTAATGGCACCTGTTTGACCTCGTTATCTGTATAAAAGGCACCTGTCCACAGCCTCAAACAGTCAGACTCCAAACCTCCAACCTGCTTAAGCCAGTACATGTCCAGACCCGTCTGAAGTGAACCACCTTAATTCACTAGATCTCTGTGAAACTAAATCAAGGGTGTAGGTCTGTTAATTACATTGGTGGGGGTCATAAAATCAGTTCACACAGGGTCTCCTGGAAGCTGAGTGTTTCTGTATTTATGATGACCTTAAAACTCTAACTAAAAATACAGGTAATTTCTGAATATGAAGTTATAAAAGCTCATACAAGTGTCCAAAGAAACACATAGGGTAAGAGAGTAAATGTAAATGACTGCAGAATTTTAAATAGTGAAATAGATTTCAGACTGTGTGCTAACCAGCCAATTAATCCTCAGAGTCCATATTGTCTATTTAAGTCAAGACAGGTTGCCAAGTAGTATTAAATTTACCACTGCACCCAATTTTAGGTAGGAGGGTTTTCTCTTTCCCTTTAAGTAATCTAAGTAGTCTTAGCCAGAACCATTTGAACAAGATTTCAGTGTAACTGACAGTTCGACAAGGTTTTTCTTGATCAGACTCAGTTCTGAAGTCTTCCTCCGGCGTTACGTTTACTGCAGGATTAAAGTGTTTCCCTACATTCCTAAGACTGACCGATCGAGTTGATTATTTAAGCGCAGAGATGCAAATCCCACTACCGCAGTTTTGGAGGTTCCACCAAGATCCCAATATTCCTCTGGGTCCAGAGTTTTCAGAGACAGGATCAGAAAGCGACAGAGGCGGCCGCCGTCATCCCAATGAGTGATTCTGAGTCAATTCAGGCGCTCTACTGACTCTGAGACTCTGTACCCGAGGTGACTGTAAGTAAATGAATTAGACCGCTTGCCTTATACATTTAGAAGAGACGGGACGCCGTATTCATTTCAGTCTCACAGTTGACTTGGCAACCTCTTGTTGGCAAATTGTAATAAATTTGGATCCCTGAAAAATTCTCTGGTTTAAACAACCCTGAGAATCTAAATATTCAGGACATTTAATTCTGCACTGGCCACACAGACACCAGACTGTACTGTGGGTAGCAAGTGTTAGGCTTGGAATGCTGTTCTTTTTCCTCCATGTATACCACCCCTAATGTCCAAATTACTCAATTTTACTTTCATCAGTCCACAGCACCTTATTCTAAAATGAAGCTGGCTTGTCCAACTGTGCTTTAGCAGACCTCCAGCGACTCTGTTTGTGGCGTGTGCAGAAAAGGCTGCTTCTGCATTACTCTCCCGTACAGCCTCTCCTTGTGTAAAGTGCGCTGAGTAGTTGAACGATGCGCAGTGACTCCATCTGCAGCAAGATGATGTAGGTCTTTGGAGCTGGTCTGTGGGTTGACTATGACTGTACTTACCATCCTTCACCTCTGCCTATCTGAGATTTTTCTTGACCTGCCACTTCGGGCCGTAACTAGAACTGTGCCTATGGTCTTCAGTTTCCTCACCATGTTCCTCACAGTGAAGACTGACAGCTGAAATCTGAGAGCTTTTTGTAGGCTGGAAGTCCAGGTAAATCTCTTCATAAGCTCCATCTTGTTCAGAATGCTGCTGCCAGGGTACGAACTAGAGCTAGGAAATCTGATCATATTAGTCCAGTTCTTTTATCCTTACACTAATTAGCTGTTAAATTCAGTACAGATCATAAAATACTTCTAACATATTAATCTCTCAATGGTCTTGACCCCACATTATCTGGAGGAACTTCTTACACCTTACAACCCTCCACGTACACTCCGCTCACAAGATGCTGGCCTATTATCAGTCCCACGTATTAGAAAAAACAGTGCAGGAGGAAGAGCGTTCTTTTATAAAGCCCCCAACTTTGGAACAAGCTTCCTGTTGATATCTGGGAATCAGACACACACTCAGAACTGGAGAGAAGTTGTTCATCTAGATTTAAAGACTGTGTTCTGTCATGCTCTGATTACATTTCACCACTGTTCTGTCCTGCTCTGATTACAGGCTTTTTATTACTATTATTGTGGTTGTGTCTCTAACTATTTCTGCTACAGGTCTCTCACTAAACGTAAAGCTTGTTCTAATCTTCATCTTTTTCTCTCCTCATGTCCTGAGCTGCCTGCCTGGAGTTGCCCTTTTTTGGTTCAGTTCCGGTGTCTTGGTATCAGGCCTGTCCCACTACTCAGCAGAGTTCCAACACAACCATCCTAACCCCTCTCTCTCTCTCTCTTTTACATGTACTGAGATGCCCTGCTGTCCAGTCTGGAGGTGTCCATTCGTCTATGTTCCGGAATCAGACCTTCATTATCTCTCTGTCCAGCACCTACTCACACTCCTTCTTCATAACTGTATATTGTTATTCCTTTTCTGATTATTACACAGTGCTTGAAGTTGGAGCGGAGCAGAGTTCTGTTATTCACTACGTCTGCGGTTTTGCTTCTATGCCTTTGAACTCTTCAGCGAGTGTGGACTTGAGTTCTGAACCGAGAAGCTCGGAGATGTTCATTTCAAAACACAGAGAACCTCCTCATCCCTCCATGTCTGTTAGGCCTAGCAGATCAACCTCGCCATCTAAGCTGTTTGCAGTGTTTCTTCTCTTGTATAGAAATTGAGATTTTTAGCCATTATATAAACCAGTGAGTTTTTGGCTGTAGATCCAAATTAGTGATCCTCTGAAAACTTTCTGATGTTGTACAGCGCTAAATTTCAGTCTTTTATGGGAGCTTCTTGGTCGAGGCTTCTCAGCTTCACCTCCATTGCCTGAGTCACTTGTGTTTCTATAAGCTTTGTCCAAACTGAAACAGGAGCACCATACAGTGATGTCTGCCTGTGTTTTGTTCTCTTAATTGAACGTTAGTTTTTTATGTAATCTCTCATATGTCTGTTTATATTCAGCTCGTTATGCTCAGGTCTACAGTGGGACCGGGGAATTGAGGCGCTTGAAACGTGACTTCTTAAACCGAAGCGTCGCCACCTCAGCTCTTCTACTTTGCCTTCACCTGCTTCATCCCTCAAGGACAACCCCTCAGGGCAGTGTTCTCATTGATGGAGATTCTACTGAAACCACTTAAGCATCGAGCCCAAAGAGTAACACCACAGTCTCCTGTTTTCCAGATGCCGTGTTCTGGACTTCGCCAGGCGGCTTCCCTTCACACTGCGACAGCGAGATGCCTTTGGCACAATCATTCTCTACTGTTCGCAGCGAGTTCCTGACGTTGGTGAACTGAATAGTTGGCAGGTAAGTAATTTTACATCATTTTTTCTATTTTAATAACCATTTATTCTGTCATTTCTCTGCTTGTATTAATAATTAATTTGGTCAGTGTCTGTATCTTCAGTATCTCGCACCCAGTCAGCTAAGTACTGAGGTGCTTTCCTCTCTCTTTGAAAAGTGTGTACTATGTCTGTCTCCCTCTGAGCACCATCTTGAGCATCAGGTTTAGACTCTTGAACCTCTTCTGGAGTCTGATCAACACTGTTGGCTGTTGGAATGGGGGGTACACCCCTCTCACCTTGGGATCATCAGCTGCCATTGACTGGTCAGTCTGGGTTTGTTGTTCTTTAACACCCTTTGTATGAAATTTCGCAAGCCTGTGTTTAAGCACTTTCCCTGTGTCTGGATATTAGACTAGGCATGCTGGACTGTTCTTGTCGTTCCTACAAAGACTCTATTTCACATTTTGACTCTAGCTTCTATCTGTCATGTTTAAGTGTAGCATGCTGCTCCAAATACTCTCCTCTTTGAAAGGTTAGGCTTTCTCTCTGTCAACGTAGTCATTGAATACATATATATAGCTGCTGAGGTCTCAGACCTTATCCCCTGCTTACAGAGCAATGACTGTAAATGTGTTGCTGTGAACTCTGAACCATTACGTGAACAAAAACATTTTACTGATCCATATGGAGAAGAATCGGCCAAACATCGCTCAGTAGCTTTAACTGTTTCACCCTTAGTTTTCAGGAAGTTCACAGCCTGCATCTGAGTAATCCTCAGTAAATGTCTGAGTGGATCTCCAACCCTGGATCTGTCCAAAAGCTCCTTAAATCAGTAACCTCATTTAATATTCACGAAGCTTTAGCTGCATTGGTCAGTATACAGTATAACGCGGAGTCTCAGCCAATCAAGAGCCGTTGTGACCGAGCTCTGTAGCTCCTCTGGAAGACTAAGCTTTAGAAACTGCTCAAGCTGGGTGGCTGTGGGTGCCTGTGGGAGCCTTTGATTTTGAGTCTGAGACACAAAGTAAGCTTGGGAATGGCTTGGTCCTGTTGCTATGCTAGCTATCTTCTTAGCAATGTAGCTTCAGTATTTCCCTTTGTATTACTGAATCTTCATGGTTTCTGTTATTTCTTCACGTTTCACGCTACTGAGCTGTTTTAGGTTAGTATGGCTGGTGTAATTTTGTGGATATGTGCTACATTTGTGTTCTTACTCAACGTCCTGGTGTTTATTAAACTGCTGCTCAGAGGCTGTTGCTGTTCCTCTTTTTGTCCTTTTGGGGACGCTAAAACCCCATAGTTTAACCTGTGGAAACGGTCAGAGGCATGTTAAAGGTGGTGTCTTGCTAAAAGCTTTTGAGTGGTAATTATTAGCTTTGTTTCTCCTGCCTGTTGAGCGTATACACATCTCTCTCTGAATGAAGTCATTTAGTAGCACTACGATATAGACCTGGAGCCTTTCTGAACTTTTATTTAATATTGTGCATGTATTCTGTTTATTTCAGAGTCTTTATTCCTCATCCTGTCCTCAATTCTTCCTCACTTATTCATCATTCACCCATAACGCGGTCATATTTGTAATGCCCAGAACTCCATGCTTGTTGTGATGCTTGTGCTCTCTGCTCCCTGTTACTGTACAGTACTCTCTCACTGACCTTTGCGCTTCTGTCTGCGTCGTCGTCTCCTCTCCCGCACCTGAGAGGACCTGGAAGTGTCAGCGTGGCTGGGAAAAGCAGAGGACTCTTCCACCAAAGCCAGTTTTGGCCTCTGCTAACTGGTTGGAGAACTTCAGCTGTTCACCTGCTCTGTCACCGAGGACAGCTCCTCAGGGCGGTGTTCTCACTGTTGGAGATTCTTCTGTAAAACACTGAAAAGTATCGACCCTAAAGAGTAATGCCACAGTCTCCTGTTTTCCAGGTGCCAGTGTCCTGGACGTCACCGGGTGGCTCTGGCACCATTGTTCTCCGTCTGATGCAGCGTGGCCCTGAAGAAGCACTGCCGTACGCTTCTGGACACTGTTCAGAAAAAGCCAGACATCAGGGTCATAGTCTTTGGCTCCCTGCCCACTTACAGACGAGTGAGAGAGAGCCATTTCCTCAGCTCCTCTCGCTCCACTACTGGCTGCGGGACAGGTCCGTCTGCGCTGAGTTCGTAGAGAGCTGGCAGAGCTTTTAACTGTGTCCGGTCCTCCAACACAGAGATACGCTTCACCTGAGCCGCATGGGGTCCGTCGTTCTCTCCAGAAACATCAAGAAGGTGCCAGGCCAGGACTGACTGACCCTTCCCAGTCACACTGTCAGGTTGGAGAACTGCATAGTTGGCAGGTGAGTGATTTACATGATTTACTTGATTCCACACATTTATTCTGTCACTTTTCTGCTTGTATTAAAAAGTAATAGATCAGTGTCACTCATAGTATTTCAGATGAATCCTGCAATATTGAGACTGTCATGGTTTGTAATTATAACATTGGAAAATCTGCTTTCTGAATTTTAAATAGTGAAATAGATTTCAGACTGGGAGCTAACCAGCCAATTAATCCTCAGTCCATATTGTCTATTTAAGTCAAGACAGGTTGCCAAGTAGTATTAAATTTACCACTGCACCCAATTTTAAGTAGGAGGGTTTTTCCTCTTTCCTCTTTCCAAAGGATGAAGATGTCCAAAGCATTGCCTTAAGATCATTTCAGTCTCATAGTGGTCTGAACTGGGAATTTCTCGGGATCCAGATTTGTTTTAAATTCTAAGATTCTAGAAAGATTCTAAGATATTGTCTTGAAATAGTTTTATTCTCAGTTTAAATTTTTCAGGGATCCAAATTTATTACAAATTAAGTTTTTAGGACATTTAATTATTCATTACTGTTCAACCTAGAGAATTTTGTAAAGGGATCTGCACTTATTTTTTAGAAAATTGAAAGATTCTGAAGCAAGGTTTTGGAAATAAATTTTTTCAGGGCTGTTCAAATTAGACATTTTGAGGGTTCTAAGACAAGGGGGTTTATAATACCCAAAGAGTTTAGACTATACACGTGACATTAATACATAGTTACAGTTATGATTAGTAGCGCTTTATTAAGCATAAAGGTATCTGCTATAGATAGAGATATATTTATCCCCCCCCCCAGCAAGCAAAACAGCTGATGGGCCTTACCATGATCAATGTCCTGTGTCTACCTGTGACCATGTTGAATGCCTAAAATAATTGACATATAAACCCAGTAATTCTATCCTATTCTATCTGCTTTTAAAACTGATTTGACACGAACAGTTGAGGGCCTACTTTATAGTCTTTAATATCAGCTGTTGTCTTTATCTGAGACAGTTGTTGTGATGTACCGTGTTACTGTACAGTACTCTGTCTCGCTGACCGTTGTTTGCGTTTGTCTGTGTTTACTCTGGAGTAACTTGGTGACCGCGGAGGAGCGAGATCTCCAGATGCTCTGCAAGGAGGTCATCAAGCTTGACTGCTGCTGCTGCTGTAGAGGCAGTCCAAACTCCAACGGAAGACGAGGCTGGAGTCTGTTCGTGACTCCTCCAACGATGGTCATCTTAAATCCAGCACTACCGGCATGGCGGACACAGAGGGTTGTTGTCTCCACTCCTGCACCAGAGAGGGCCTGGGGCCGTCGTCGTGGCCTGGAAAAGCAGAGGGCTCCTCCACCACCACAGCTGCTTTTCATCTAAATGTACTGGCGTGAGGTTATCAGTTCTTCAACTTCACCTTTTTCCTTAAAATGTTTTTTTTTTTTTTTTCCCTCCAGGAGTCCTGGACATTGCCAACTTTCTCCACTTTTTCTCTACCCGATGCAGTGAGGCCCTTAAGGAGCACTGCCACACACTTCTGGACACCACTCGGAAAAAGACAGGACCCTAGATTAGGCAGCTGGATAGTGGGCAGGTAATAATATTTCTGTCATTTCTCTGCTTGTTTTAAAAAGTAATAAATCAGTGTCCCTCATAGTGTCTCAGACTAACCCTGCAGTATGGAGATTCTGTCCTTCACATGGTTTATAATTAGAGCTTCAGAAAATTTGCTTTAAAAATCTTATTAGAATTGATATCAATTATTTTACTACACCATCATTTAATACTACTGCTCTTATTCTGTTTATTTCAGAGTCTTTATTCATCAGTCTGTTCTCAATTCTTCCTCACTTATTCATCCTTCACCCATAACGCTGTCATATTTCTAATGCCCAGTGCTCCATGCTTTAGCCTCCCCCCCTTTACTGGATCTATAGGAGCAGCTAGGTCAGCCTGTACTAGTTCAAGTACTGCTTTTGCTCGTGCATCAGGTTGTTACTACTCTGAGCAGATTTCTCTTGTATGCAGACTTCACAGTTCAGTTAATCAATCCTACCCTTGATCTTCATGCTCTCTACTGCATAATGTGAAACATCATAATTACAGTGAACAAGGATTTCATGCTGTTTGAATATTGTAACACACTGCAACCATCAGCACTGTGATCATTGGCCACATTCAGGTAATAAAGCCTATTGTACTTGGTACCGTATTTTTGGCTGTTCATCACGTCCTTGGTGAGAGTTCAGAGGCTGTCGCCGTTTCCTTCTGAATGCATCGACTCCTCAAGGTTTAGCTATTGCAGTTACTCATGTGGAAGTGGTCGTGGCGGAGTCCCCGCAATTCAGTTCACTTCTATGCACAACCCAAATCTCAGGTTCTGAAGCTAAATACTCGACAGCTAGTGTCTTATTAACCTTCCAGATTTCTCCACCTCCTTTCAATTTCACCCTAAAGATCTAGAGCATGTAACAGATGATCTGCAGACTGTGATCCGTTCTAGCCTTGGCAGTGTTGTTCCACAACAAATTTGGTAGAAAAGCCTAGCACTGTGGTTTAATGAACAGATATGTACTCTGAAACCGATCACTGCTGAATTGAACTGCAGAACAGAATTAGAAATCTGAGTCGAGTGGTATCAGTTTGGTCGAGCGACCATCCCTACTTTAAGATAAAGAAGACAAAGCTGATATGAAAGATTATAGTCAGCTTTTGTGATCCTTTTGTGCTCTCTGCTCCCTGTGTTACTGTGCAGTTTGCATTTCTGTCTGTGTTTTTACTCAGAGGTGACCACGGAGGAACAAGCTCTTCAGGAGTTCGTCAAGCTGCAATATTGAGACTTCCATGGTTTGTAATTGTAACGTCGGAAAATCTGCTTTAAACGTTTTAATAGAATTTATATAAATTCTTCCATCTTTCAGGGTACAAGCAGTTCTGCATTGTGTTTGGGCTGTTAAATATACAGTGTGGCAAAAAAGTATTCAGTCAGCCACTGATTGCAAGTTCTCTTACTTAGAAAGATGAGAGAGGTCTGTAATTTTATTTAAAAAAAAACAGGAAATCGCATGATAGGATTTTTAAAGAATGTATTTGTAAATTATGGTGGAAAATAAGTATTTGGTCACCCACAAACAAGATTTCTGGCTCTCACAGACCTGTAACTTTTTTAGATGCTCTCTCTGTGAAACTAAATCAAGGGTGTAGGTCTATTTATTACATTGGTGGGGGTCATAAAATCGGATCACACAGAGTCTCCTGGAAGCCGAGTGTTTCTGTATTTATGATGAACTTTAAATCTCTAACTGTAAAAATACAGGTAATTTCTGAATATGAAGTTATAAAAGCTCATACAAGTGTCCAAAGAAACACAAAGGGTAAGAGAGTAAATGTAAATGACTGCAGAATTTTAAATAGTGAAATAGATTTCAGACTGGGTGCTAACCAGCCAATTAATCCTCAGAGTCCATATTGTCTATTTAAGTTCCAGCAAGATCCCAATATTCCTCTGGGTCCAGAGTTTTCAGAGACAGGATCAGAAACAGACAGAGGCGGCCGCCGTCATCCCAATGAGTGATTCTGAGTCAATTCGGGCGCTCTACTGACTCCGACACTCTGTACCCGAGGTGACTAAGTAAATTAATTAGACCACTTGCCTTACGAATTTAGAATAAACGGGAGGAGACGAGACGCCGTATTCTTAGACCTTCAGGTTACTTTAACCCGGATCCCTTTGATATTTTAATTTTCAAATGTGTTTTTCTACCACTGACCTTTTGCAGTGATCCGGACTGAAAGGACGAAGATGTCCAAAGCCTTAAAATAATTTCAGTCTCACAGAATTTTCCAATTTAAAACAAATCTGGATCCCAGTGAAGACAACTAAGATATTGTCTTGGAATATTTTGATTCTCAGTGTTGTTTAAAGCAGAGAATTTTTCAGGGATCCAAATTTAGTTTGTAGCCAAGTGAGAATAATGAGACTGAAACTAATGACTTACCAGTTTTTGTTGATATTCCAAAACATTTCTCAGTCTCAGAATGAATGATATTGGGTGAATAAAGGGGGCATCTCTGGTTAAAGTGCTGCAAGCAAAACAGCTGATAGGCCTCATAATGCTTAATGTCCCATGTCCCAGGAAGCAGAAGAAGGGTTATCCACAAGGATAAATTCCCTTTTGGAAAATGAAACCATGGTTGCATGTGAATCTTCACTGGTGAATAGCCCTCTGAGAAAAGCCCTGCTGTGAATTCATTCTCAGATCAGGTGGCTAGAAACAGCTATGTCAGGAAATGCAGTAGTGCTTCAGATGGTTTCCACAACATCACAACAGCAGTGTAAGAAAAATGAGGATGTGTACGATGTGGATATTTCAGACTTGACGCTTGACATATCTTCATCATCAAATGATGGAATTGTTTTGCAGCAGTCTGATGATCAGATATTAATATTGTCTGATACTCACAAGTACTCACTAAAGGAAGGATCGTTTTTGTCTAAAAAAAAAAAAAAAAAAAAAAAAAAGAATCAGTTCAGGAGTGTGTCTTATTCTCTCCTGTATCAGCTCTGTCTTCATCTTAGACAGTTGTTGTGATGCTTGTGCTCTGCTCCCTGTGTTATTGTACAGTACTGTCTCACTGATCGTCGTTTGCGTTGCTCTGTGTTTACTCTGGAGGTACTTGGTGACTGCGGAGGAGTGAGATCTCCAGGCGCTCTGCAAGGAGGTCATCAAGCTTTACTGCTATTGTTGTAGAGGCAGTCCAGACTCCACCAACGGAAGACGAGGCTGGAGACTCCTCTAACGCTGGCCATCTTAAATCCAGCACTACCAACGTAGCGGACACAGAGGGTTATCATCTCCACTCCCGCACCGGAGAGGACCTGGAAAAGCAGAGGGCTCCTCCACCACCACAGCCAGTTTTCACATCTACTAACTGCTGCGAGGTCCTCAGCTCTTTGTTGCGCCCTGAGGAGACGCTACAAGGCCGTTCTTCCCTCATCTTGTGTGGTACCTGTGCGTAAAACACTGCACCCAAAGGACCTAAACAGCTTCAGGCCGGTGGCACTGGCTTCTCATCTGATGAAATCACTGGAGAGGCTGGTCTTTTAACCACATCCGCCCTCTGGTGAGCCCATCCATGGACTCTCTTCAGTTTGCCTACCAGTCTGGTGTCGGGGTGGATGATGCTGTCATCTGTCTTCTACACAGAGCTCTTTCTCACCTGGAGAAGCCCGGCAGCACTGTGAGGACACACACCAAAACACACCACAACAACACAACACCAAAACACACCACAACAACACAACAGGGAGGGAGGTTCTAGCTAGAGAGCTCGCCCATGCCCATTACCAAGATTCTCAATCTTTCAGAAATGATTAGCTGTCATGCACTGATTCACATCACACAGTGTTTGAGCTCGTTTAGACTCATTGTGGTGATGAACCCCCAACTTCAAGATTCCTTCAAGATCTGTTTCATCTAGTGTTGTATGGCTAAAACAGTTAGTGCTGCCATCTGGTGACCAGTTTGTGTCCTCTCTCTCTCTCTCTCTCTCTCTCTCTCTCTCTCTCTCTCTCTCTCTCTCTCTCTCTCTCTCTCTCTCCCCGCCGCTGACCCCGCCCCCTGTTTACAGAGAGGGATGTAAATATAAATGCGTCTTCAGAGAGACACAAAATAAATAAATTAATAAACCAAAAAAACGAAGTATCTCTGCCAAACTGTCTGTTTTAGGGTCACTTTGTGGGTCCAAAGGCAAGATAAAGGAGGAGGGCTGAGCGTAGAGTAGCAGCTCCTCCCCACAGAACAGTCTTCTGATTAAATTTGATATGCTAACTTTTAACAACACAGAGCTACATTGATTTATGTCATTTATGTAAAATGATTTATGTAATGTGGGACATTTGACCTATTTCAACTTAAGTTCATTTATTCAGAGTTCATTTGTACACAATTATGCAAATCATACAAATTAGGAGATGATGTCATTTAGCGACGTCTAGCGACCTTTAGGACGGTCAAAAGCTGCTTTCCTTACCTAACCACGCCAATGGCGGTCACGCTGAGGCAGCTTGGGACTCTGAGGATTTCCTGCTGCTCTGACAGTCTTTTAGCTGGTAATTGTGTTATTTTCCTGTAAATATGGTGATGGTCAGTAGTCTAGCTCTGGTCACATCAGTGTCGCGGTGAGGGTCATTTATTTGTTTATTATTATTATTATTTGTCTTTTCTGCTGTGTTATATGAGGGAGGAGGTAAGACCGCTGTGTTTAGTGTTTTCTCTTTTTCTAGGTTATTTAGTAAGATGGGATGTGAGGTTCTGTTTATTTTGGTGTTCTCTCACCCTGAAGTTTTATGATGTTCATTTGATGTTGTTTGTTTGTGTTGAAAATAATAAAAGATTTCACTTGAGCATCAGATCTGTTGTGCTGGTTCCTTTATTTCTCTCCCCAAAGCTCTAGACCTCAACTTCACTATATTATAAAGGGTGTGATGAACGGGGTCAGAAGTTCACTTTTAATGTTGCAAATAAATCAGCCCAGGTTTCAGAAAGCAGTTGTAGCTAATCTACGGCTGTCAGTGGGCTTTAAGTTATATGTTGAGGTGATAAACTAAAGCAGTAATTAATGCTGTTTAATGTAGAAGGAGTTTTCTAAAGAACCTAAATGAGCATCTCTTACCAGCCTCAATGATCCACAGCCTCCTACCCTGCTACCTTTGGTGCAGTTCTGTGACTCTTAATTGTAGAAGTAACACGGTCGGTCCTTTCTTAAATAAAAGGTTCAGGAGGAAAAAGATACGAGTGAAACTTTCAGAAACTGGGTGTGAAGAGCCGACAATTATCATTCACAAACCCTGAAACATGCCAGCAGTCACTGTCCATCAGTTTGCTGGTCAGGTTAAAATGTGCAGTGCTGTGAGTCCAGAAGCAGGATCAGGATCTTCATTTTAGACCAAGTCCATTTACACTGACGTTCCCACAGCTCTGAATGTCTGCTTTTGTAGAAGTTCATCAGTTTAACCTGGAAAGCACAATCCTGCTCACGTCTTTCCCACTGTGGTACAGAACAGAAACACACACAGATATCATGGCCGAAGCTCTCTGATGAGGACGTTATTCGTACAGCTAATCTAACAGCTCAATGCTCTCTGATGAGGAACCAAGACTGAAAGGGGGAACCCATCCTCCTCCAGTCGACACTGGATCATAATAAAAATCAAAACAGGAATAAAAACAATAACAAAACAAAAAGGTCAATTTTGCATCAAGACAAACAAGATGAGAATGTGAGTGAGAGAGATAAAGTCCATGCAGGTAAACAGTCAGAAGCAGAGTCATGCAGGGAGGTGAGGATGAGTCAATGTGAGGCTCCAGAGCAGGACCGCGGGCAGGAGGGCAGTGGAGAGCCAGGTCAGGTCAGGCGGTACCAGGATGGAGCAGTTGGCCCCGGGCTTCTCAGTACATGTGAAAGAGACAGAAAACAGAAAGGAGGGAAAACACAGAGGGTTAGGAGGAGCACAGGAAAAGGTTACAGGAGGAGGGGTGTTCAGGAGAGGTCAGATCAGACTGATGTCCGGCCTGTAAAGGAAGGAGATTAGAGAGACTGCAGAACTGATCAGGAACCTGTGAACAGAGAGCAGAACAGTCCAAACCTGTTAGTGTTCATATAAGCTACATCAGCAAGGAGAACAGTCCAGTGCACTGATGGATTCTCTGAAAGCTTGAGCTTAAAGGTAGGTTTTTAATCTGGATTTAAACACAGTGTGTCTGAGTCCCGAACAGCAGCAGGAGGTTTATTCCAGAGTTGAGGAGCCTGATAAGAGAAAGCTCCTCCTCCAGCGTTGATTCTCCTGAGGCGAGGAACTGACAGAAGGCCAGCGTCCTGCGAGCGAAGTGTACGTGACTGCTTGTAGGTTTAAGAAGTTCCCCAAGATATTGTAGGGCCAAACCGTTTAGTGACTTATAGGTCAGAAGGAGTATTTTATAATCAGTGCAGAATTGAACTGGTAACCAGTGCAGGGACGAGAGAATGGGACTAATATGGTCAAATCTCTGAGCCCTAGTGAGCTCTCTAGCAGCTGCATTCTGAACTAGTTGGAGCTTTTTTTTTTTAATGGTTTACATGAACTTCCAAACAGAAGAGCTTTACAGTCATCCAATCTAGAAGTTATGAATGCTGCACCAGCTTCTCTGCGTGATGTAAGGAGAGTACATTACCCAGTTTAGCAATATTACGTAGGTGGAAGAAGGCAGTTTTAACCATGTAACAGATGTGTGCATCAAACGAGAGGACAGAGTCAGAAACAGCTCCTAGGCTTTTTACAGTGCTACTGGGTAAGACTGAGAATCCATCTAAATCTACAGCAATATTTGCATGTTTGGATCAATAAGTAAGACCTCTCTATGTCTTTCAGACAGGCTGTTATTTTATTAAGGTGGATAAGTAGAGCTGGGTGGCAATGAAAGTCAAGTCAATGCCATAAAGAGTAAATACGAGTTCTCTGTTTTAGAGGACGCAGGCGGTCATCATACCAAGACACTGACCTTTTCCTAATTAATGCAACATGGTCAAGATTAGAGCGGAGCACAGACAGCAGATCATCTGTTTCATGCTCAGGATCTAGAGGAGGAGATGGGCAGGAGATGGTTAAATCTGGAGGGTTATTAATAAAGACACTAGCTGTAGAGGTTGCTATGGTACGCTTGCTCATAAAGCGAGGCTGCAGGGGGATCTCCTGGTTTAAGACTACATGGTTAGGTAGTGGTCAGAGATGGAGTCAGGCTGAGAGATGCTGACTATGCTGACTGTCTCAATACCCAGGGTCAGAACTAGGTGTGTATGGTTGCATCTCGGAGTTGGACATCTAAGATTGATTAAACCAGTTCTGAGGGGTCCTGAGTCTCCAAGTGAATATTGAAATCTCCAACATTTAAAGTCTTATCAGTAGAGAAAGCTCCCTCTGATAAGAAGTCAGCAAATTCACTCAGTGAATGTGTATAAAGTCCAGGAGGACGACAGACTGTAATAAACAGAAGAGAGAGCTGCTTTTTAGAAGCCGGGGAAGAGTCTGCCACTTTCAGACTCAGCACTAGAAACGATTTCACTTCAGAACCTGAGTTTTGGGTTTATGTCCAGAACTGGATCAGAGAGCGAGGCTACTCCACTGCTGTGACCAGACCTGCGAGGAGAACTGCAGGAGTTCAAGCCTGGGGGAGTCGATTCATTCAAAGCAATGATTCATTAGGTTTAACCCCCGTTTCACAAAGACACAGTGAACTGAGGAGGTTTTCAGTAATAATCTCAGTGACAGGGACTGCTTTAGCTTCTAGAGATCCTACATTTAACAGCCCAAACTTAATGCGGGAAACACGAAGCGCTAATGTTGATTTAATCAGGTTGTTACGAGTCGAGCTTCTAAAGAAGAACCGAATCCAAACAGCGGTTCAGAGTCTCGCTCGAAATACCGGAGATCACGTGATCGCCCGAAGTGACGCTTCGCACGTCACTGAACGTAATTACGTTCAAGGCGCGTCACTTTCCCGGGAGCAACGAGCTGAATATGAACTGAAATATGAACTGAAATGAAATAGAAATGTAGAAACTGTGTGAATCTGCTGGACTTTCATTTAAAAACACAACAAAACATGCAGCAGTTTCTCTCTGAAGGTCAGGTGTTGTTTCCAAACCGACTAAAGAGAATAAAAGTGCTTGATAAAGCTCCTCCGTATTGGAGGGTTTTTAACTGGAGACGATGTGAAATGAGCTCTAATAAAACACTGAAGTGTTTCTGTTTATTTCTGTGTTCAGCAGATGTTCAGTCTACATGCAGATTAAACGGGGATTTTTCACATCATTAAATATTAATAAACGTGACTATTTTATTTACGAGGAGAACAAAGCAGTTACACACTCAGATCAAATACATGCAGTTAAATGTAGATAAAATGACATTCAGTGAAGAGAAGAAACACAGGCAGACATCACTGTATGGAGCTCCCGTCTCAGTCTGGACGAAGCTGATGAACACAAGTGAATCAGGCGATGGAGGTGTAGTGTTTTATTAGAACAGCAGGTGGCGCAGTAGAGCTGAGGAGCTGAGAAGCACTTTGACCTTAACTGTGTTAAAAAGCCTCGGGCTGCTTCCAGAAACTCCAACATTTACTGCTCATTTTCAGTGAACAACCGCAAGCACTGTCTGCTCAGTTCAGCTTTATTAATCACCCTATTTCTAACAAGCTGTTCTCATTATATATATATATATATAAGGTATAGGGATAGTGGTAAGGAACCACTGGACAACCACTGGACAATGAACTAACAAACCGCTGACTGACAGGAACACATCAAGGACCGGGCAAACAAACACGTGCACCATGTGCAAAGACAGACAAAGGCCAGCGTGAAACACAGGGGTAGATATACACAAGCGAGGACGAGGGCGTGGCGAGGAACGGGGTACAGGTGTGAACACTTAGGCACAGGAGGGACCAGAACTGACGAGAGACAAAAGCACGAGGCAGGGCAAAACAAGGTCAGGCTAGAACAACTGAAACGGCACAGCTAGAAATAAAACAGGCAGGGTAAGACCAGAACAGAGGAGACCAGGACAGGCAGGACAGAAACTGATTCACTGATTAGTTGTGAGCTTTTCTGTGGACGAGTTGTGATGAAAAGGAGGAAAACACTTTTCTCCAGTTTGGATCTCAGCCCCTTTTCTTCCTACAATGGAAAACACACACACACACACACACACACACACACACACACACACACACACACACATATTAAACACTTTATACACTTTCATCTCCAACCATGAGGGTTATTTAGGCTGTACTCTACACACTGCACACAAACAATAACACTTTTCTACAAAACAGCAACGGCTAACTGTACAGTTTATTAACAACGCAGCTGAAGGTGGCGCTATTGCAGATGTCCCCCAATAGCAGGCTTTGTGTGGACTTTTTTAACAGAATGCTGCAGAAGTATTGGAGCAGAAATGAAAATATTGCTGCACTGATATGAAAGTAACACGAGTATTTGAGCAGCGTGAGTATAGAGCTTTCTCTCAGACTGTGTTTTAAAATGAAGGTCACACTGATGATCAATCAGAGGAAATATCTCACATACTTTAAAAATGAATCTCAGTCTAGATCATCTAAAGGGGAGAGGAAGCTCCTTGCTGATGTAGCTTATATGAACACTAACAGGTTTGGACTGTTCTGCTCTCTGTTCACAGGTTCCTGATCAGTTCCTGATCAGCATCACCATCATCAACATCATCATCATCATCACCATCACCACCATCATCATCATCATCATCATCACCACCATCATCATTATCATCATCACCATCATCATCATCACCACCATCCTCACCATCATCATCATCATCATCATCATCATCAACACCATCATCATCATCACCATCACCATCACCATCATCATTATCATCATCACCATCCTTTCATCCTCATCATCACCATCATTATCATCATCATCACCATTATTCTCACCATCATCATCCTCATCCTCATCCTCACCATCATCATCATCATCATCACCACCACCATCATCATCATCATCATCACCATCATCACCATCATCATCATCACCACCATCATCACCATCACCATCATCATTATCACCATCATCCTCACCATTATCATCATCATCACCATCACCATCATCATCATCATCATCATCATCATCACCATCATCATCCTCTGTGTAATTGTATCTTTTCTAGGTCTGAAGATAAATTATCATGATGCAACATTTGGAGTTTGTATGTTGATCCCATGTTTAGTGGTGAAGCAGTTTCTTAAAAATGTTAGTTTTAGCATTTTATATGGTGTGTGTGTGTGTGTGTGTGTGTGTGTGTGTCCGGTTACAGTGTAAAAACAGTGTAAAAACAGTGTAAAAACTCCCTTTCAGGCTTTTTAACACAGTTGAAGTCAAAGTGCTTCTCAGCTCCTCAGCTCTACTGCGCCACCTGCTGTTCTAATAAAACACTACACCTCCATCGCCTGATTCACTTGTGTTCATCAGCTTCGTCCAGACTGAGACGGGAGCTCCATACAGTGATGTCTGCCTGTGTTTCTTCTCTTCACTGAATGTCATTTTATCTACATTTAACTGCATGTGTTTGATCTGAGTGTGTAACTGCTTTGTTCTCCTCGTAAATAAAAATAGTCACGTTTGATAATATTTGATGATGTGAAAAATCCCCCTGTTTAATCTGCATGTAGACTGAACATCTGCTGAACACAGAAATAAACAGAAACACTTCAGTGTTTTATTAGAGCTCATTTCACATCGTCTCCAGTTAAAAACCCTCCAATACGGAGGAGCTTTATCAAGCACTTTTATTCTCTTTAGTCGGTTTGGAAACAACACCTGACCTTCAGAGAGAAACGGCTTCATGTTTTGTCTTTTTAAATGAAAGTCCAGCAGATTCACACATTTTCTATATTTCTATTTCATTTCAGTTTATTTTCATAAAGTGGAGCAGAAGTAATTCACTGTGGAAAATGATTTTAGCGGCATTATGAGGGAAAGGTCAGCCACACTGCTTAAGGCCGGTCTCCTCACTGCTGCTACTTGGGCTGCACCCAGAAACCCCCAAACCTCCTCCTCTCCTCCCAGTCCCGGAAACTGGGTTTGTGGCTCCATCATGCCGCCTGTCCAAAAATAACCTGCATCTTTATTCATGTCGGACTCAGGGTGCCTGGTTTACAGGACAATTCACAGAGACTTAGGCCTGGAGAATAAGGGTTCTCCTGAGCAAATGACCAAAAAAAGGGACAACTTAAATATATATAAGGTGCATGTCATGTTCCACATAATGATAATGACTGTAGGTATAAGGGCTTGCGCTGGTGTCTGTTATGTTCCATCGTCCTAACCAGAAAAACAGTGTTTAGAAAGTGTGTTTTCAGAGATTCCCAACTTTCCACTGGTGCTGGGCAAAAGGTGAGCACAGAATGATGAGGTATCTTTTCTGTACGAGCAGCTAATAGGGACAACACTGTACCATCACATGTATGTCTTTTAGGAGCTAAGAAGTCCCCCTACAGGGATGGACACTGAGCAGGGTGAGGCCACAGCAGAAAGGGGAAGATGACGCGCCCTCCTGTGCCAAGTCTGACCCTGTGAGCCAGTCAGTCCCCTCCACCAGCAGGAGTGCCTCCTGTCCCCCCCTCAGGAAATCCAGCAGCTAAAAGGAGAACACTTCTGTCCTTGTTTAAAAAAAGATTGAAAGAATGTGAGGAGTTATTTGGTGAATATTTTATTTGTTTACATAAACTATTTTTAGTTAATCCTTCAAATGAATTCTGATCTGTGTCTGTCTTTTCCTCTTTTGGGTCCAATACTGTGAAATGAAGTGAACTCCACACTGTGGCCTCATTCTCAGAGCCCTGCTTTACACCCTATTAAAAATCTCTGAAGAGCCCTGAGAATTGCTGTCCGCTGACGTCCCCATCCAACCTTACGGAGAGGATCTGCAGAGAAGAAAGGCCGAAAATCCCCAAATCCAGGTGAGCAAACCTTGCGGCATCATACCCAAGAAGACTGGAGTCTGTAATCACTGCCAAAGGTGCTTCAACTAAGTACTAAGTAAAGGGTCTGAATACTTATGTCACTGCAACATTTTAGTTTTTCCTTTTTTTAAATAAATTTGCAGAAATTTATTAGAAAACTCTGTTTTATACTTTGTCATTGCGGGATCAACATGGTGCCAGTGTCTAAAGCTGTATATTTTCCTTCATAATGCCACTTTTATTAAAGATTTATGTTTCCTGATTAAGATTATATTAATAAAGTGCCAGAGAAAGAAAAACTATTCCCAGCAACACTCAGTATAGAAACAATTTTCCTTTATATATGTTTTTATTTACCGTTATTAATTTGAGTTACTTTTAATAATCTTTTAAATAGTTGTAAACACTGCTTTCTTAAACTAGTTTATCATTTTCAGTTTAGAGAGTCAGAAATATTTTTATTCCGGTTTAGGAGGGACTTTTATTTTGACAGGATTTCGTTCGCTACTCTGTCCAAGTGTTGCTAGCTTCACACTGCTAGCTCGTTGCTCGGGTCTGCAGCGGGACCGGGGAACTGACGCGCCTTGAAACGTGATTGCGTAACGAAGCGTCACTTCCGGCGTTCACGTGATCTCCGGTATGTTTGAGCGCGTGTTTGGACGCGGTTCTGCTTTAGAAGCTCGAGCTGTGATTCTTCACAGAGCGTCGAGCGACCGGCCGGCCCTCCTTTACAGCCTTTACTCTCAGCTCTGTCTCCTTCCTCTGAGACAGCTGCTGTGGTCCTGGAGCTCTCTGCTCCCTGTGCTGCTGTACAGTCCTCTGTCTCACGGAGGGTCGTCGCCTGTGGGGGCGTCCGCGTGGCCTTGAAAAAGCCGAGGACTCCTGCACCTCCACCGCCGGTTTTCACCTCTGCTGACCGGTTCGAGGTCCTCGGAGCCCAAAGAGGTCCGGCGTTCAGGTTAGTGAGCTGGACAGTGGGCAGGTGAGTGATTTACATGATTTACTGGATTTAATCATCATTTATTCTGTCATTTCTCTGCTTGTTTTAAAAAGTAATAAATCAGTGTCCCTCATAGTGTCTCAGACAGACCCTGCAGTGTGGAGACTGTCTCTGTCCTCCACATGGTTTATAACTGGAGCTTCAGAAAATCTGCTTTAAAAATCTTATTAGAATTGATATAAATTATTTTACTACACCATCATTCAGTACTACTACTCTTAATGATATTCAGGGATTGTGCTGCTGCTGCCTCCATCCTAAGAGTAGGAAAACTGGTAAATGATCATCGACCCAGATTATCAGTGTTATCCTCCTGATTTCAGTGTAAAGCCATTTTCATCTAGAGAACGTTTCTGCTCCATCTACAGTTTTTGATCTTAGACCCTCCTTCCCCTCACTGCATGCTCAGCTTCTGGGAGAGGGGTCAGAGTAAATGTGTAATATTCAATGAGGGAAGTCCTCTCCTCTTTCATAGCCTCAACCCAGAATGTTGATTTAGCTGAATCTCTTTAAAGCTCTGTGGTTCATTACAGACCCCTGTAGCAGTACAGGTCTTGAGCAAGACTTTTACGTACTTTTGCCCACCGCTCCAGGCACGTGTGTTCACAGCACAGCTGGGTTACAGAGGGAAGCCAAATTCCATCAGTCAAAAAATGTCAAATGGTGAATCTGCTTTTCTTGTCTTGTACGTTTTGTTACTTTGAAACAATGCGCAGAGAAGCAAATCAGACTACCACGGTTTTGGAGGTTCCACCGAGATCCCAACATTCCTCTGGGTCCAGAGTTTTCAGAGACAGGATCAGAAAGCGACAGAGGCGGCCGCCGTCATCCCAATGAGTGATTCTGAGTCAATTCAGGCGCTCTACTGACTCTGAGACTCTGTACCCGAGGTGACCTTAAGTAAATTAATTAGACCGCTTGTCTTAGGAATTACGGGTCGCCATATTCTTAGACCTTCAGGTTACTTTAACCCGGATCCCTTTTGATATTTTAATTTTTATATTTGTTTTAGACCATTGACTTTTTGACGTGATCCGGACTCAAAGGACGCAGATGTCCAAAGCAGCAAAGAAACACTTAAATTTCAGTACCCCTATCCCTCAGTAGGGACACAATTCTAACAGTGGATGTTTCAGGCTTACCACTCACAGAACATTTCTGCAGGAAGTTCAGGTAAATCTCTTCATAAGCTCCAGCTTTTTCAGAATGCTGCTGCCAGGGTACGAACTAGAGCTAGGAAATTTGATCATATTAGTCAAATTCTTTCATCCTTACACTGATTACCTGTTAAATTCAGTACAGATCATAAAATACTTCTAAAATATTAATCTCTCAATGGTCTTGACCCCATATTATCTGGAGGAACTTCTTACAGCCCTCCACGTACACTCCGCTCGCAAGATGCTGGCCTATTATCAGTCCCACGTATTAGAAAAAACAGTGCAGGAGGAAGAGCGTTCTTTTACAAAGCCCCCAACTTTGGAACAAGCTCCCTGTTAATATCCGGGAATCAGACACACTCTCAGTCTTTAAATCTAGATGAAAAACTTCTCTCTTTAACACCAGCTTTCAGAGAACTCTCCAGTTCTGTGTTCTGTCCTGCTCTGATTACAGGCTTTTTATCACTATTATTGTGGTTGTGTCTCTAACTATTTCTGCTACAGGTCTCTCACTAAACGTAAAGCTTGTTCTAATCGTCATCTTTTTCTCTGTCTCCCCTCATGTCCTGAGCTCCCTGTCTGGAGCTGCTTGTCTGGAGTTTCCCTCCCCACCCCCACTGGATCTATAGGAGCAGATAGGTCAGTATGTACTAGTTCAAGTACTGCTTTTGCTCGAGCATCAGGTTCTGTTTCTACTCTGAGCAGATTTGTCTTGTCTGCAGACTTCACAGTTCAGTTCATCAATCTTACCCTTGATCTTCATGCTTCATCAGGTAATAAAGCCTATTGTACTCTTTAATGGTGAACTTGGTACCACTTTTGTGGCTTTGTCTTCTTTATTTGAGCCAGTTGTTGTGATGCTTGTGCTCTCTGCTCCCTGTTACTGTACAGTATTCTCTCACTGACCATTGTTTGCGTTTTTGTCTGTGTTTTTACACAGAGGCAACCACAGAGGAATAAGCTACCCAGGAGGTTGTCAAGCTTGTGCGGCAGACCCAGCTGCTGTTGTAGAGGCAGTCCAAATTCCACCGACTGAAGACGAGGTGTGACCGTCTTAATTCCAGCTCTACCAACGAGGCAGACACAGAAGGTCATCATTTCCTCTCCTGCACCTGAAAGGGCCTGGAAATGTCAGTGTGGCTGGGAAAAGTCTGGAGGACTCTTCCACCACCACAGCTGTTTTCACCTGGATGTCGCCAGGTGGCTTTGGCACCATTGTTCTCCACTATTCTCCATCTGATGCAGCGTGGCCCTGAAAAAGCACTGCAGTACTCTTCTGTCCTCTTTTCGGAAAAAAACAGACACTCGGACCATCGGCTTCGGGCCACTGCTGGCTGTGGGATAGGTCCGTCTGCACTGACTTTGTAGAGAACTGGAAGAGCTTTCGGCTGCGTCCGGTCCTCTAACACAGAGATGGTCCATCGTTCTCTCCGGGAACATCAAGAAGGTTTAAGGCCTGGACTGACTGACCCTTCCCATTCACACTGTCAGGTTAGTAAACTGCGTAGTTGGCAGGTAAGTGATTTACATGATTTACTTGATTCCACCCATTTATTCAGTCACTTTTCTGCTTGTATTAAAAAGTAATATCAGTGTCACTCATAATATTTCAGACAAATCCTGCAGTATCAAGACTGTCATGGTTTGTAGTTGTAACGTTGGAAAATCTGCTTTAAAAATATTATTAGATTTTGTAGGGGCCAGTGGTGGCTGTAGGGGCCAGTGGTGGCTCCGCGTTTAGAGCTCCTGGCTATTTGACAGTGTTGTGTGTTCGATCCCTGGGCTCGGCAAACTGCCACTCTTGAGCAAGACCTTTACGTACTTTTGCCCACCGCTCCAGGCACGTGTGTTCACAGCACAGCTGGGTTACAGAGGGAAGCCAAATTCCATCAGTCAAAAAATGTCAAATGGTGAATCTGCTTTTCTTGTCTTGTACGTTTTGTTACTTTGAAACAATGCGCAGAGAAGCAAATCAGACTACCACAGTTTTGGAGGTTCCACCGAGATCCCAATATTCCTCTGGGTCCAGAGTTTTCAGAGACAGGATCAGAAAGCGACAGAGGCGGCCGCCGTCATCCCAATGAGTGATTCTGAGTCAATTCAGGCGCTCTACTGACTCTGAGACTCTGTACCCGAGGTGACCTTAAGTAAATTAATTAGACCGCTTGTCTTAGGAATTACGGGTCGCCATATTCTTAGACCTTGAGGTTACTTTAACCCGGATCCCGGATTCAGGCTTACCACTCGGAGAACATTTCTGCAGTCCTGTGAAGGTGAAATTGGGTAATACCTTTTTCAGTGGTATGAAAAAGTTTGGGCACCCCTGATAATTTTGATGATTTTCCTTTATAAATCATTGGTTGTGCTGATCAGTAATTTCAGTTAAATATATCATAAAGCCTATGAACACAGTGATATTTGAGAAGAGAAATGAAGTTTATAGGATTTATAGAAAGTGTGCAATAATTATTCAAACAAAATTAGGCAGGTGCATAAATGTGGGCACCCTCAGAACCTCAAGGCTGGACTACTGCAGTGCTGTAGGCTGGAAGTTCAGGTAAATCTCTTCATAAGCTCCAGCTTGTTCAGAATGCTGCTGCCAGGGTACGAACTAGAGCTAGGACATTTGATCATATTAGTCAAATTCTTTCATCCTTACACTGATTACCTGTTAAATTCAGTACAGATCATAAAATACTTCTAAAATATTAATCTCTCAATGGTCTTGACCCCACATTATCTGGAGGAACTTCTTACACCTTACAGCCCTCCACGTACACTCCGCTCGCAAGATGCTGGCCTATTATCAGTCCCACGTATTAGAAAAAACAGTGCAGGAGGAAGAGCGTTCTTTTACAAAGCCCCCAACTTTGGAACAAGCTCCCTGTTAATATCCGGGAATCAGACACACTCTCAGTCTTTAAATCTAGATGAAAAACTTCTCTCTCTAACACCAGCTTTCAGAGAACTCTCCAGTTCTGTGTTCTGTCCTGCTCTGATTACATTTCACCACTGTTCTGTCCTGCTCTGATTACAGGCTTTTTATCACTATTATTGTGGTTGTGTCTCTAACTATTTCTGCTACAGGTCTCTCACTAAACGTAAAGCTTGTTCTAATCGTCATCTTTTTCTCTCTCTCTCTCCTCATGTCCTGAGCTCCCTGTCTGGAGCTGCTTGTCTGGAGTTTCCCTCCCCACCCCCACTGGATCTGTAGGAGCAGCTAGGTCAGTATGTACTAGTTCAAGTACTGCTTTTGCTCATGCATCAGGTTCTGTTTCTACTCTGAGCAGATTTGTCTTGTCTGCAGACTTCACAGTTCAGTTAATCAATCTTACCCTTGATTTCCATGCTCTCTACTGCATATTGTGAAACATCATAATTACAGTGAACAAGGATTTCATGCTGTTTGAATATTGTAACACACTGCAACCATCACCACTGTGATCATTGACCACATTCAGGTAATAAAGCCTGTTGTTCTCTTTAATGGGGAACTTGGTACCACTTTTGTGGCTTTGTCTTCATCTGAGCCAGTTGTTGTAATCCTTGTGCTCTCTGCTCCCTGTTATTGCGTTTCTGTCTGTTTCTGTCCGCCCGCTCAGGTACGAGCTCTCCAGGAGGTCGTCAAGCTTGTAGCTGCTGCTCTAGAGGCGGTCAAACTTCGATGACGAGGTTGGAGGCTGCCCGTAACTCCTCTAACGTGACCATCTTAATTCCAACACAACCGGCGCCACAGACACAGAGGGTCGTCATCTCCACTCCCGCATCTAAAAAGAGCCTGGAACGGTCTGTGTGGCTGGAAAAAGCAGAGGGCTCTTCCACCACAGCAAGTTCTCAGCTCTGCTAACTGGTTCAAGGACCTCAGCTCTTCACCTGCTCCTGCACAGAGGAAGACTCCTTAGGGCGGTGTTCTCACTGTTGAAGATTCTTCTGTAAAACCCTCAAAGTATCGACCCTAAAGAGTAACGCCACGTTCTCCTTTTTACCAGGTGCTCGCTTCCTGGATGTTGCCAGGTGGCTTTGGCACCATCGTTCTACACTGTTCTCCTCCTGATGCAGCATGGTCCTGAAGAAGCACTGCCGTACGCTTCTGGACACTTTTCGGGAAAAGCCAGATCATCGTCTTCAGCCCCCTGACCACTTATAGACCAGTAAGGGAGCCGTTTCCTCAGCTCTTCTCGCTCCACTGCTGGCTGTGGGACAGGTCCGTCTGCTCTGTCTTTGTGGACAGCTGGGAGAGCTTTTGGCTGCGTCTGGTCCTCTACCTCAGAGATGATACTTCACCTGTGCCGCCTGGGGTCCATCGTTCTCTCCAGGAGCATCAAGAAGGTGCCAGGCCAGGACTGACTGGCCCTTCCCAGTCACACTGTCAGGTTAGTGAACTGCATAGTTGGCAGGTAAGTGATTTACTTGATTCCACCCATTTATTCTATCACTTTTCTGCTTGTATTAAAAAGTAATATCAGTGTCACTCGTAGTATTTCAGACAAATTCTGCAGTGTTGAGACGGTCATGGTTTGTAATTGTAACGTTGGAAAATCTGCTTTATAAATCTTATTAGAATTTATATAAATTCTTCCATCTTTCCGAGTACAAGCAGTTCTGCATTGAGTTTGGGCTGTTAAATATACAGTGGGGCAAAAAAGTATTTAGTCAGCCACTGATTGTGCAAGTTCTCTTACTTAGAAAGATATGAGAGGTCTGTAATTTATCATAGGTTCATTTCAACTATGAGAGACAAAACAAAAAATCAAAAAAATCCAGGAAATCACATTGTAGGATTTATGAAGAATTTATTTGTAAATTATGGTAAATAAGTTTTTCTGGACTAGTCAAGGTTTCTGGCTCTCACTGACCTGAAGCTCTTCTGTCCTCCACTTGTTACCTGTATTAATGGCACCTGTTTGACCTCGTTATCTGTATAAAAGGCACCTGTCCACAGCCTCAAACAGTCAGACTCCAAACCTCCAACCTGCTTAAGCCAGTACATGTCCAGACCCGTCTGAAGTGAACCACCTTAATTCACTAGATCTCTGTGAAACTAAATCAAGGGTGTAGGTCTGTTAATTACATTGGTGGGGGTCATAAAATCAGTTCACACAGGGTCTCCTGGAAGCTGAGTGTTTCTGTATTTATGATGACCATAAAACTCTAACTAAAAATACAGGTAATTTCTGAATATGAAGTTATAAAAGCTCATACAAGTGTCCAAAGAAACACATAGGGTAAGAGAGTAAATGTAAATGACTGCAGAATTTTAAATAGTGAAATAGATTTCAGACTGTGTGCTAACCAGCCAATTAATCCTCAGAGTCCATATTGTCTATTTAAGTCAAGACAGGTTGCCAAGTAGTATTAAATTTACCACTGCACCCAATTTTAGGTAGGAGGGTTTTCTCTTTCCCTTTAAGTAATCTAAGTAGTCTTAGCCAGAACCATTTGAACAAGATTTCAGTGTAACTGACAGTTCGACAAGGTTTTTCTTGATCAGACTCAGTTCTGAAGTCTTCCTCCGGCGTTACGTTTACTGCAGGATTAAAGTGTTTCCCTACATTCCTAAGACTGACCGATCGAGTTGATTATTTAAGCGCAGAGATGCAAATCCCACTACCTCAGTTTTGGAGGTTCCACCGAGATCCCAATATTCCTCTGGGTCCAGAGTTTTCAGAGACAGGATCAGAAAGCGACAGAGGCGGCCGCCGTCATCCCAATGAGTGATTCTGAGTCAATTCAGGCGCTCTACTGACTCTGAGACTCTGTACCCGAGGTGACTGTAAGTAAATGAATTAGACCGCTTGCCTTATACATTTAGAAGAGACGGGACGCCGTATTCATTTCAGTCTCACAGTTGACTTGGCAACCTCTTGTTGGCAAATTGTAATAAATTTGGATCCCTGAAAAATTCTCTGGTTTAAACAACCCTGAGAATCTAAATATTCAGGACATTTAATTCTGCACTGGCCACACAGACACCAGACTGTACTGTGGGTAGCAAGTGTTAGGCTTGGAATGCTGTTCTTTTTCCTCCATGTATACCACCCCTAATGTCCAAATTACTCAATTTTACTTTCATCAGTCCACAGCACCTTATTCTAAAATGAAGCTGGCTTGTCCAACTGTGCTTTAGCAGACCTCCAGCGACTCTGTTTGTGGCGTGTGCAGAAAAGGCTGCTTCTGCATTACTCTCCCGTACAGCCTCTCCTTGTGTAAAGTGCGCTGAGTAGTTGAACGATGCGCAGTGACTCCATCTGCAGCAAGATGATGTAGGTCTTTGGAGCTGGTCTGTGGGTTGACTATGACTGTACTTACCATCCTTCACCTCTGCCTATCTGAGATTTTTCTTGACCTGCCACTTCGGGCCGTAACTAGAACTGTGCCTATGGTCTTCAGTTTCCTCACCATGTTCCTCACAGTGAAGACTGACAGCTGAAATCTGAGAGCTTTTTGTAGGCTGGAAGTCCAGGTAAATCTCTTCATAAGCTCCAGCTTGTTCAGAATGCTGCTGCCAGGGTACGAACTAGAGCTAGGAAATCTGATCATATTAGTCCAGTTCTTTTATCCTTACACTAATTAGCTGTTAAATTCAGTACAGATCATAAAATACTTCTAACATATTAATCTCTCAATGGTCTTGACCCCACATTATCTGGAGGAACTTCTTACACCTTACAACCCTCCACGTACACTCCGCTCACAAGATGCTGGCCTATTATCAGTCCCACGTATTAGAAAAAACAGTGCAGGAGGAAGAGCGTTCTTTTATAAAGCCCCCAACTTTGGAACAAGCTTCCTGTTGATATCTGGGAATCAGACACACACTCAGAACTGGAGAGAAGTTGTTCATCTAGATTTAAAGACTGTGTTCTGTCATGCTCTGATTACATTTCACCACTGTTCTGTCCTGCTCTGATTACAGGCTTTTTATTACTATTATTGTGGTTGTGTCTCTAACTATTTCTGCTACAGGTCTCTCACTAAACGTAAAGCTTGTTCTAATCTTCATCTTTTTCTCTCCTCATGTCCTGAGCTGCCTGCCTGGAGTTGCCCTTTTTTGGTTCAGTTCCGGTGTCTTGGTATCAGGCCTGTCCCACTACTCAGCAGAGTTCCAACACAACCATCCTAACCCCTCTCTCTCTCTCTCTTTTACATGTACTGAGATGCCCTGCTGTCCAGTCTGGAGGTGTCCATTCGTCTATGTTCCGGAATCAGACCTTCATTATCTCTCTGTCCAGCACCTACTCACACTCCTTCTTCATAACTGTATATTGTTATTCCTTTTCTGATTATTACACAGTGCTTGAAGTTGGAGCGGAGCAGAGTTCTGTTATTCACTACGTCTGCGGTTTTGCTTCTATGCCTTTGAACTCTTCAGCGAGTGTGGACTTGAGTTCTGAACCGAGAAGCTCGGAGATGTTCATTTCAAAACACAGAGAACCTCCTCATCCCTCCATGTCTGTTAGGCCTAGCAGATCAACCTCGCCATCTAAGCTGTTTGCAGTGTTTCTTCTCTTGTATAGAAATTGAGATTTTTAGCCATTATATAAACCAGTGAGTTTTTGGCTGTAGATCCAAATTAGTGATCCTCTGAAAACTTTCTGATGTTGTACAGCGCTAAATTTCAGTCTTTTATGGGAGCTTCTTGGTCGAGGCTTCTCAGCTTCACCTCCATTGCCTGAGTCACTTGTGTTTCTATAAGCTTTGTCCAAACTGAAACAGGAGCACCATACAGTGATGTCTGCCTGTGTTTTGTTCTCTTAATTGAACGTTAGTTTTTTATGTAATCTCTCATATGTCTGTTTATATTCAGCTCGTTATGCTCAGGTCTACAGTGGGACCGGGGAATTGAGGCGCTTGAAACGTGACTTCTTAAACCGAAGCGTCGCCACCTCAGCTCTTCTACTTTGCCTTCACCTGCTTCATCCCTCAAGGACAACCCCTCAGGGCAGTGTTCTCATTGATGGAGATTCTACTGAAACCACTTAAGCATCGAGCCCAAAGAGTAACACCACAGTCTCCTGTTTTCCAGATGCCGTGTTCTGGACTTCGCCAGGCGGCTTCCCTTCACACTGCGACAGCGAGATGCCTTTGGCACAATCATTCTCTACTGTTCGCAGCGAGTTCCTGACGTTGGTGAACTGAATAGTTGGCAGGTAAGTAATTTTACATCATTTTTTCTATTTTAATAACCATTTATTCTGTCATTTCTCTGCTTGTATTAATAATTAATTTGGTCAGTGTCTGTATCTTCAGTATCTCGCACCCAGTCAGCTAAGTACTGAGGTGCTTTCCTCTCTCTTTGAAAAGTGTGTACTATGTCTGTCTCCCTCTGAGCACCATCTTGAGCATCAGGTTTAGACTCTTGAACCTCTTCTGGAGTCTGATCAACACTGTTGGCTGTTGGAATGGGGGGTACACCCCTCTCACCTTGGGATCATCAGCTGCCATTGACTGGTCAGTCTGGGTTTGTTGTTCTTTAACACCCTTTGTATGAAATTTCGCAAGCCTGTGTTTAAGCACTTTCCCTGTGTCTGGATATTAGACTAGGCATGCTGGACTGTTCTTGTCGTTCCTACAAAGACTCTATTTCACATTTTGACTCTAGCTTCTATCTGTCATGTTTAAGTGTAGCATGCTGCTCCAAATACTCTCCTCTTTGAAAGGTTAGGCTTTCTCTCTGTCAACGTAGTCATTGAATACATATATATAGCTGCTGAGGTCTCAGACCTTATCCCCTGCTTACAGAGCAATGACTGTAAATGTGTTGCTGTGAACTCTGAACCATTACGTGAACAAAAACATTTTACTGATCCATATGGAGAAGAATCGGCCAAACATCGCTCAGTAGCTTTAACTGTTTCACCCTTAGTTTTCAGGAAGTTCACAGCCTGCATCTGAGTAATCCTCAGTAAATGTCTGAGTGGATCTCCAACCCTGGATCTGTCCAAAAGCTCCTTAAATCAGTAACCTCATTTAATATTCACGAAGCTTTAGCTGCATTGGTCAGTATACAGTATAACGCGGAGTCTCAGCCAATCAAGAGCCGTTGTGACCGAGCTCTGTAGCTCCTCTGGAAGACTAAGCTTTAGAAACTGCTCAAGCTGGGTGGCTGTGGGTGCCTGTGGGAGCCTTTGATTTTGAGTCTGAGACACAAAGTAAGCTTGGGAATGGCTTGGTCCTGTTGCTATGCTAGCTATCTTCTTAGCAATGTAGCTTCAGTATTTCCCTTTGTATTACTGAATCTTCATGGTTTCTGTTATTTCTTCACGTTTCACGCTACTGAGCTGTTTTAGGTTAGTATGGCTGGTGTAATTTTGTGGATATGTGCTACATTTGTGTTCTTACTCAACGTCCTGGTGTTTATTAAACTGCTGCTCAGAGGCTGTTGCTGTTCCTCTTTTTGTCCTTTTGGGGACGCTAAAACCCCATAGTTTAACCTGTGGAAACGGTCAGAGGCATGTTAAAGGTGGTGTCTTGCTAAAAGCTTTTGAGTGGTAATTATTAGCTTTGTTTCTCCTGCCTGTTGAGCGTATACACATCTCTCTCTGAATGAAGTCATTTAGTAGCACTACGATATAGACCTGGAGCCTTTCTGAACTTTTATTTAATATTGTTCATGTATTCTGTTTATTTCAGAGTCTTTATTCCTCATCCTGTCCTCAATTCTTCCTCACTTATTCATCATTCACCCAGAACGCGGTCATATTTGTAATGCCCAGAACTCCATGCTTGTTGTGATGCTTGTGCTCTCTGCTCCCTGTTACTGTACAGTACTCTCTCACTGACCTTTGCGCTTCTGTCTGCGTCGTCGTCTCCTCTCCCGCACCTGAGAGGACCTGGAAGTGTCAGCGTGGCTGGGAAAAGCAGAGGACTCTTCCACCAAAGCCAGTTTTGGCCTCTGCTAACTGGTTGGAGAACTTCAGCTGTTCACCTGCTCTGTCACCGAGGACAGCTCCTCAGGGCGGTGTTCTCACTGTTGGAGATTCTTCTGTAAAACACTGAAAAGTATCGACCCTAAAGAGTAATGCCACAGTCTCCTGTTTTCCAGGTGCCAGTGTCCTGGACGTCACCGGGTGGCTCTGGCACCATTGTTCTCCGTCTGATGCAGCGTGGCCCTGAAGAAGCACTGCCGTACGCTTCTGGACACTGTTCAGAAAAAGCCAGACATCAGGGTCATAGTCTTTGGCTCCCTGCCCACTTACAGACGAGTGAGAGAGAGCCATTTCCTCAGCTCCTCTCGCTCCACTACTGGCTGCGGGACAGGTCCGTCTGCGCTGAGTTCGTAGAGAGCTGGCAGAGCTTTTAACTGTGTCCGGTCCTCCAACACAGAGATACGCTTCACCTGAGCCGCATGGGGTCCGTCGTTCTCTCCAGAAACATCAAGAAGGTGCCAGGCCAGGACTGACTGACCCTTCCCAGTCACACTGTCAGGTTGGAGAACTGCATAGTTGGCAGGTGAGTGATTTACATGATTTACTTGATTCCACACATTTATTCTGTCACTTTTCTGCTTGTATTAAAAAGTAATAGATCAGTGTCACTCATAGTATTTCAGATGAA
The DNA here is from genome assembly GCF_030463535.1 of Salminus brasiliensis. NCBI lineage: Eukaryota > Metazoa > Chordata > Actinopteri > Characiformes > Bryconidae > Salminus > Salminus brasiliensis. The sequence continues at coordinate 18,389,821 of NC_132894.1, read as the reverse complement.
TCCTGCAATATTGAGACTGTCATGGTTTGTAATTATAACATTGGAAAATCTGCTTTCTGAATTTTAAATAGTGAAATAGATTTCAGACTGGGAGCTAACCAGCCAATTAATCCTCAGTCCATATTGTCTATTTAAGTCAAGACAGGTTGCCAAGTAGTATTAAATTTACCACTGCACCCAATTTTAAGTAGGAGGGTTTTTCCTCTTTCCCTTTAAGTAATAAGTCTAAGCAGTCTTAGCCAGCACCTTTTGAACAAGATTTCAGTGTAACTGACTGTACAGCAAGGTTTTTCAGACGAAGTCCTGAAGTCTTCGTCCGGTGTTACGTTTACTGCAGGATTAAAGTGTTTCTCTACATTCCTAAGACTGACTGATCGAGTTGATTCTTTAAGCACGGAGAAGTAAATCCCACTACCACAGTTTTGGAGGTTCCACAGAGATCCCAATATTCCTCTGGGTCCAGAGTTTTCAGAGACAGGATCAAAAACCGACAGAGGCGGCCGCCGTCATCCCAATGAGTGATTCTGAGTCCGTTCAGGCGCTCTACTGACTCCGAGACTCTGTACCCGAGGTGACTGTGTAAATTAATTAGGCCTTACGAATTTAGAATAAACGGGAGGAGACGGACGCTGTATTCTTAGACCTTCAGGTTACTTTAACCCGAATCCCTTTTGATATTTTAATTTTAACATTCGTTTTAGGCCACTGACTTTTTGCAGCTATCCGGACTCAAAGGATGAAGATGTCCAAAGCATTGCCTTAAGATCATTTCAGTCTCATAGTGGTCTGAACTGGGAATTTCTCGGGATCCAGATTTGTTTTAAATTCTAAGATTCTAGAAAGATTCTAAGATATTGTCTTGAAATAGTTTTATTCTCAGTTTAAATTTTTCAGGGATCCAAATTTATTACAAATTAAGTTTTTAGGACATTTAATTATTCATTACTGTTCAACCTAGAGAATTTTGTAAAGGGATCTGCACTTATTTTTTAGAAAATTGAAAGATTCTGAAGCAAGGTTTTGGAAATAAATTTTTTCAGGGCTGTTCAAATTAGACATTTTGAGGGTTCTAAGACAAGGGGGTTTATAATACCCAAAGAGTTTAGACTATACACGTGACATTAATACATAGTTACAGTTATGATTAGTAGCGCTTTATTAAGCATAAAGGTATCTGCTATAGATAGAGATATATTTATCCCCCCCCCCAGCAAGCAAAACAGCTGATGGGCCTTACCATGATCAATGTCCTGTGTCTACCTGTGACCATGTTGAATGCCTAAAATAATTGACATATAAACCCAGTAATTCTATCCTATTCTATCTGCTTTTAAAACTGATTTGACACGAACAGTTGAGGGCCTACTTTATAGTCTTTAATATCAGCTGTTGTCTTTATCTGAGACAGTTGTTGTGATGTACCATGTTACTGTACAGTACTCTGTCTCGCTGACCGTTGTTTGCGTTTGTCTGTGTTTACTCTGGAGTAACTTGGTGACCGCGGAGGAGCGAGATCTCCAGATGCTCTGCAAGGAGGTCATCAAGCTTGACTGCTGCTGCTGCTGTAGAGGCAGTCCAAACTCCAACGGAAGACGAGGCTGGAGTCTGTTCGTGACTCCTCCAACGATGGTCATCTTAAATCCAGCACTACCGGCATGGCGGACACAGAGGGTTGTTGTCTCCACTCCTGCACCAGAGAGGGCCTGGGGCCGTCGTCGTGGCCTGGAAAAGCAGAGGGCTCCTCCACCACCACAGCTGCTTTTCATCTAAATGTACTGGCGTGAGGTTATCAGTTCTTCAACTTCACCTTTTTCCTTAAAATGTTTTTTTTTTTTTTTTTTCCCTCCAGGAGTCCTGGACATTGCCAACTTTCTCCACTTTTTCTCTACCCGATGCAGTGAGGCCCTTAAGGAGCACTGCCACACACTTCTGGACACCACTCGGAAAAAGACAGGACCCTAGATTAGGCAGCTGGATAGTGGGCAGGTAATAATATTTCTGTCATTTCTCTGCTTGTTTTAAAAAGTAATAAATCAGTGTCCCTCATAGTGTCTCAGACTAACCCTGCAGTATGGAGATTCTGTCCTTCACATGGTTTATAATTAGAGCTTCAGAAAATTTGCTTTAAAAATCTTATTAGAATTGATATCAATTATTTTACTACACCATCATTTAATACTACTGCTCTTATTCTGTTTATTTCAGAGTCTTTATTCATCAGTCTGTTCTCAATTCTTCCTCACTTATTCATCCTTCACCCATAACGCTGTCATATTTCTAATGCCCAGTGCTCCATGCTTTAGCCTCCCCCCCTTTACTGGATCTATAGGAGCAGCTAGGTCAGCCTGTACTAGTTCAAGTACTGCTTTTGCTCGTGCATCAGGTTGTTACTACTCTGAGCAGATTTCTCTTGTATGCAGACTTCACAGTTCAGTTAATCAATCCTACCCTTGATCTTCATGCTCTCTACTGCATAATGTGAAACATCATAATTACAGTGAACAAGGATTTCATGCTGTTTGAATATTGTAACACACTGCAACCATCAGCACTGTGATCATTGGCCACATTCAGGTAATAAAGCCTATTGTACTTGGTACCGTATTTTTGGCTGTTCATCACGTCCTTGGTGAGAGTTCAGAGGCTGTCGCCGTTTCCTTCTGAATGCATCGACTCCTCAAGGTTTAGCTATTGCAGTTACTCATGTGGAAGTGGTCGTGGCGGAGTCCCCGCAATTCAGTTCACTTCTATGCACAACCCAAATCTCAGGTTCTGAAGCTAAATACTCGACAGCTAGTGTCTTATTAACCTTCCAGATTTCTCCACCTCCTTTCAATTTCACCCTAAAGATCTAGAGCATGTAACAGATGATCTGCAGACTGTGATCCGTTCTAGCCTTGGCAGTGTTGTTCCACAACAAATTTGGTAGAAAAGCCTAGCACTGTGGTTTAATGAACAGATATGTACTCTGAAACCGATCACTGCTGAATTGAACTGCAGAACAGAATTAGAAATCTGAGTCGAGTGGTATCAGTTTGGTCGAGCGACCATCCCTACTTTAAGATAAAGAAGACAAAGCTGATATGAAAGATTATAGTCAGCTTTTGTGATCCTTTTGTGCTCTGTGCTCCCTGTGTTACTGTGCAGTTTGCATTTCTGTCTGTGTTTTTACTCAGAGGTGACCACGGAGGAACAAGCTCTTCAGGAGTTCGTCAAGCTGCAATATTGAGACTTCCATGGTTTGTAATTGTAACGTCGGAAAATCTGCTTTAAACGTTTTAATAGAATTTATATAAATTCTTCCATCTTTCAGGGTACAAGCAGTTCTGCATTGTGTTTGGGCTGTTAAATATACAGTGTGGCAAAAAAGTATTCAGTCAGCCACTGATTGCAAGTTCTCTTACTTAGAAAGATGAGAGAGGTCTGTAATTTTATTTAAAAAAAAACAGGAAATCGCATGGTAGGATTTTTAAAGAATGTATTTGTAAATTATGGTGGAAAATAAGTATTTGGTCACCCACAAACAAGATTTCTGGCTCTCACAGACCTGTAACTTTTTTAAGATGCTCTCTCTGTGAAACTAAATCAAGGGTGTAGGTCTATTTATTACATTGGTGGGGGTCATAAAATCGGATCACACAGAGTCTCCTGGAAGCCGAGTGTTTCTGTATTTATGATGAACTTTAAATCTCTAACTGTAAAAATACAGGTAATTTCTGAATATGAAGTTATAAAAGCTCATACAAGTGTCCAAAGAAACACAAAGGGTAAGAGAGTAAATGTAAATGACTGCAGAATTTTAAATAGTGAAATAGATTTCAGACTGGGTGCTAACCAGCCAATTAATCCTCAGAGTCCATATTGTCTATTTAAGTTCCAGCAAGATCCCAATATTCCTCTGGGTCCAGAGTTTTCAGAGACAGGATCAGAAACAGACAGAGGCGGCCGCCGTCATCCCAATGAGTGATTCTGAGTCAATTCGGGCGCTCTACTGACTCCGACACTCTGTACCCGAGGTGACTAAGTAAATTAATTAGACCACTTGCCTTACGAATTTAGAATAAACGGGAGGAGACGAGACGCCGTATTCTTAGACCTTCAGGTTACTTTAACCCGGATCCCTTTGATATTTTAATTTTCAAATGTGTTTTTCTACCACTGACCTTTTGCAGTGATCCGGACTGAAAGGACGAAGATGTCCAAAGCCTTAAAATAATTTCAGTCTCACAGAATTTTCCAATTTAAAACAAATCTGGATCCCAGTGAAGACAACTAAGATATTGTCTTGGAATATTTTGATTCTCAGTGTTGTTTAAAGCAGAGAATTTTTCAGGGATCCAAATTTAGTTTGTAGCCAAGTGAGAATAATGAGACTGAAACTAATGACTTACCAGTTTTTGTTGATATTCCAAAACATTTCTCAGTCTCAGAATGAATGATATTGGGTGAATAAAGGGGGCATCTCTGGTTAAAGTGCTGCAAGCAAAACAGCTGATAGGCCTCATAATGCTTAATGTCCCATGTCCCAGGAAGCAGAAGAAGGGTTATCCACAAGGATAAATTCCCTTTTGGAAAATGAAACCATGGTTGCATGTGAATCTTCACTGGTGAATAGCCCTCTGAGAAAAGCCCTGCTGTGAATTCATTCTCAGATCAGGTGGCTAGAAACAGCTATGTCAGGAAATGCAGTAGTGCTTCAGATGGTTTCCACAACATCACAACAGCAGTGTAAGAAAAATGAGGATGTGTACGATGTGGATATTTCAGACTTGACGCTTGACATATCTTCATCATCAAATGATGGAATTGTTTTGCAGCAGTCTGATGATCAGATATTAATATTGTCTGATACTCACAAGTACTCACTAAAGGAAGGATCGTTTTTGTCTAAAAAAAAAAAAAAAAAAAAAAAAAAAGAATCAGTTCAGGAGTGTGTCTTATTCTCTCCTGTATCAGCTCTGTCTTCATCTTAGACAGTTGTTGTGATGCTTGTGCTCTGCTCCCTGTGTTATTGTACAGTACTGTCTCACTGATCGTCGTTTGCGTTGCTCTGTGTTTACTCTGGAGGTACTTGGTGACTGCGGAGGAGTGAGATCTCCAGGCGCTCTGCAAGGAGGTCATCAAGCTTTACTGCTATTGTTGTAGAGGCAGTCCAGACTCCACCAACGGAAGACGAGGCTGGAGACTCCTCTAACGCTGGCCATCTTAAATCCAGCACTACCAACGTAGCGGACACAGAGGGTTATCATCTCCACTCCCGCACCGGAGAGGACCTGGAAAAGCAGAGGGCTCCTCCACCACCACAGCCAGTTTTCACATCTACTAACTGCTGCGAGGTCCTCAGCTCTTTGTTGCGCCCTGAGGAGACGCTACAAGGCCGTTCTTCCCTCATCTTGTGTGGTACCTGTGCGTAAAACACTGCACCCAAAGGACCTAAACAGCTTCAGGCCGGTGGCACTGGCTTCTCATCTGATGAAATCACTGGAGAGGCTGGTCTTTTAACCACATCCGCCCTCTGGTGAGCCCATCCATGGACTCTCTTCAGTTTGCCTACCAGTCTGGTGTCGGGGTGGATGATGCTGTCATCTGTCTTCTACACAGAGCTCTTTCTCACCTGGAGAAGCCCGGCAGCACTGTGAGGACACACACCAAAACACACCACAACAACACAACACCAAAACACACCACAACAACACAACAGGGAGGGAGGTTCTAGCTAGAGAGCTCGCCCATGCCCATTACCAAGATTCTCAATCTTTCAGAAATGATTAGCTGTCATGCACTGATTCACATCACACAGTGTTTGAGCTCGTTTAGACTCATTGTGGTGATGAACCCCCAACTTCAAGATTCCTTCAAGATCTGTTTCATCTAGTGTTGTATGGCTAAAACAGTTAGTGCTGCCATCTGGTGACCAGTTTGTGTCCTCTCTCTCTCTCTCTCTCTCTCTCTCTCTCTCTCTCTCTCTCTCTCTCTCTCTCCCCGCCGCTGACCCCGCCCCCTGTTTACAGAGAGGGATGTAAAATATAAATGCGTCTTCAGAGAGACACAAAATAAATAAATTAATAAACCAAAAAAACGAAGTATCTCTGCCAAACTGTCTGTTTTAGGGTCACTTTGTGGGTCCAAAGGCAAGATAAAGGAGGAGGGCTGAGCGTAGAGTAGCAGCTCCTCCCCACAGAACAGTCTTCTGATTAAATTTGATATGCTAACTTTTAACAACACAGAGCTACATTGATTTATGTCATTTATGTAAAATGATTTATGTAATGTGGGACATTTGACCTATTTCAACTTAAGTTCATTTATTCAGAGTTCATTTGTACACAATTATGCAAATCATACAAATTAGGAGATGATGTCATTTAGCGACGTCTAGCGACCTTTAGGACGGTCAAAAGCTGCTTTCCTTACCTAACCACGCCAATGGCGGTCACGCTGAGGCAGCTTGGGACTCTGAGGATTTCCTGCTGCTCTGACAGTCTTTTAGCTGGTAATTGTGTTATTTTCCTGTAAATATGGTGATGGTCAGTAGTCTAGCTCTGGTCACATCAGTGTCGCGGTGAGGGTCATTTATTTGTTTATTATTATTATTATTTGTCTTTTCTGCTGTGTTATATGAGGGAGGAGGTAAGACCGCTGTGTTTAGTGTTTTCTCTTTTTCTAGGTTATTTAGTAAGATGGGATGTGAGGTTCTGTTTATTTTGGTGTTCTCTCACCCTGAAGTTTTATGATGTTCATTTGATGTTGTTTGTTTGTGTTGAAAATAATAAAAGATTTCACTTGAGCATCAGATCTGTTGTGCTGGTTCCTTTATTTCTCTCCCCAAAGCTCTAGACCTCAACTTCACTATATTATAAAGGGTGTGATGAACGGGGTCAGAAGTTCACTTTTAATGTTGCAAATAAATCAGCCCAGGTTTCAGAAAGCAGTTGTAGCTAATCTACGGCTGTCAGTGGGCTTTAAGTTATATGTTGAGGTGATAAACTAAAGCAGTAATTAATGCTGTTTAATGTAGAAGGAGTTTTCTAAAGAACCTAAATGAGCATCTCTTACCAGCCTCAATGATCCACAGCCTCCTACCCTGCTACCTTTGGTGCAGTTCTGTGACTCTTAATTGTAGAAGTAACACGGTCGGTCCTTTCTTAAATAAAAGGTTCAGGAGGAAAAAGATACGAGTGAAACTTTCAGAAACTGGGTGTGAAGAGCCGACAATTATCATTCACAAACCCTGAAACATGCCAGCAGTCACTGTCCATCAGTTTGCTGGTCAGGTTAAAATGTGCAGTGCTGTGAGTCCAGAAGCAGGATCAGGATCTTCATTTTAGACCAAGTCCATTTACACTGACGTTCCCACAGCTCTGAATGTCTGCTTTTGTAGAAGTTCATCAGTTTAACCTGGAAAGCACAATCCTGCTCACGTCTTTCCCACTGTGGTACAGAACAGAAACACACACAGATATCATGGCCGAAGCTCTCTGATGAGGACGTTATTCGTACAGCTAATCTAACAGCTCAATGCTCTCTGATGAGGAACCAAGACTGAAAGGGGGAACCCATCCTCCTCCAGTCGACACTGGATCATAATAAAAATCAAAACAGGAATAAAAACAATAACAAAACAAAAAGGTCAATTTTGCATCAAGACAAACAAGATGAGAATGTGAGTGAGAGAGATAAAGTCCATGCAGGTAAACAGTCAGAAGCAGAGTCATGCAGGGAGGTGAGGATGAGTCAATGTGAGGCTCCAGAGCAGGACCGCGGGCAGGAGGGCAGTGGAGAGCCAGGTCAGGTCAGGCGGTACCAGGATGGAGCAGTTGGCCCCGGGCTTCTCAGTACATGTGAAAGAGACAGAAAACAGAAAGGAGGGAAAACACAGAGGGTTAGGAGGAGCACAGGAAAAGGTTACAGGAGGAGGGGTGTTCAGGAGAGGTCAGATCAGACTGATGTCCGGCCTGTAAAGGAAGGAGATTAGAGAGACTGCAGAACTGATCAGGAACCTGTGAACAGAGAGCAGAACAGTCCAAACCTGTTAGTGTTCATATAAGCTACATCAGCAAGGAGAACAGTCCAGTGCACTGATGGATTCTCTGAAAGCTTGAGCTTAAAGGTAGGTTTTTAATCTGGATTTAAACACAGTGTGTCTGAGTCCCGAACAGCAGCAGGAGGTTTATTCCAGAGTTGAGGAGCCTGATAAGAGAAAGCTCCTCCTCCAGCGTTGATTCTCCTGAGGCGAGGAACTGACAGAAGGCCAGCGTCCTGCGAGCGAAGTGTACGTGACTGCTTGTAGGTTTAAGAAGTTCCCCAAGATATTGTAGGGCCAAACCGTTTAGTGACTTATAGGTCAGAAGGAGTATTTTATAATCAGTGCAGAATTGAACTGGTAACCAGTGCAGGGACGAGAGAATGGGACTAATATGGTCAAATCTCTGAGCCCTAGTGAGCTCTCTAGCAGCTGCATTCTGAACTAGTTGGAGCTTTTTTTTTTTAATGGTTTACATGAACTTCCAAACAGAAGAGCTTTACAGTCATCCAATCTAGAAGTTATGAATGCTGCACCAGCTTCTCTGCGTGATGTAAGGAGAGTACATTACCCAGTTTAGCAATATTACGTAGGTGGAAGAAGGCAGTTTTAACCATGTAACAGATGTGTGCATCAAACGAGAGGACAGAGTCAGAAACAGCTCCTAGGCTTTTTACAGTGCTACTGGGTAAGACTGAGAATCCATCTAAATCTACAGCAATATTTGCATGTTTGGATCAATAAGTAAGACCTCTCTATGTCTTTCAGACAGGCTGTTATTTTATTAAGGTGGATAAGTAGAGCTGGGTGGCAATGAAAGTCAAGTCAATGCCATAAAGAGTAAATACGAGTTCTCTGTTTTAGAGGACGCAGGCGGTCATCATACCAAGACACTGACCTTTTCCTAATTAATGCAACATGGTCAAGATTAGAGCGGAGCACAGACAGCAGATCATCTGTTTCATGCTCAGGATCTAGAGGAGGAGATGGGCAGGAGATGGTTAAATCTGGAGGGTTATTAATAAAGACACTAGCTGTAGAGGTTGCTATGGTACGCTTGCTCATAAAGCGAGGCTGCAGGGGGATCTCCTGGTTTAAGACTACATGGTTAGGTAGTGGTCAGAGATGGAGTCAGGCTGAGAGATGCTGACTATGCTGACTGTCTCAATACCCAGGGTCAGAACTAGGTGTGTATGGTTGCATCTCGGAGTTGGACATCTAAGATTGATTAAACCAGTTCTGAGGGGTCCTGAGTCTCCAAGTGAATATTGAAATCTCCAACATTTAAAGTCTTATCAGTAGAGAAAGCTCCCTCTGATAAGAAGTCAGCAAATTCACTCAGTGAATGTGTATAAAGTCCAGGAGGACGACAGACTGTAATAAACAGAAGAGAGAGCTGCTTTTTAGAAGCCGGGGAAGAGTCTGCCACTTTCAGACTCAGCACTAGAAACGATTTCACTTCAGAACCTGAGTTTTGGGTTTATGTCCAGAACTGGATCAGAGAGCGAGGCTACTCCACTGCTGTGACCAGACCTGCGAGGAGAACTGCAGGAGTTCAAGCCTGGGGGAGTCGATTCATTCAAAGCAATGATTCATTAGGTTTAACCCCCGTTTCACAAAGACACAGTGAACTGAGGAGGTTTTCAGTAATAATCTCAGTGACAGGGACTGCTTTAGCTTCTAGAGATCCTACATTTAACAGCCCAAACTTAATGCGGGAAACACGAAGCGCTAATGTTGATTTAATCAGGTTGTTACGAGTCGAGCTTCTAAAGAAGAACCGAATCCAAACAGCGGTTCAGAGTCTCGCTCGAAATACCGGAGATCACGTGATCGCCCGAAGTGACGCTTCGCACGTCACTGAACGTAATTACGTTCAAGGCGCGTCACTTTCCCGGGAGCAACGAGCTGAATATGAACTGAAATATGAACTGAAATGAAATAGAAATGTAGAAACTGTGTGAATCTGCTGGACTTTCATTTAAAAACACAACAAAACATGCAGCAGTTTCTCTCTGAAGGTCAGGTGTTGTTTCCAAACCGACTAAAGAGAATAAAAGTGCTTGATAAAGCTCCTCCGTATTGGAGGGTTTTTAACTGGAGACGATGTGAAATGAGCTCTAATAAAACACTGAAGTGTTTCTGTTTATTTCTGTGTTCAGCAGATGTTCAGTCTACATGCAGATTAAACGGGGATTTTTCACATCATTAAATATTAATAAACGTGACTATTTTATTTACGAGGAGAACAAAGCAGTTACACACTCAGATCAAATACATGCAGTTAAATGTAGATAAAATGACATTCAGTGAAGAGAAGAAACACAGGCAGACATCACTGTATGGAGCTCCCGTCTCAGTCTGGACGAAGCTGATGAACACAAGTGAATCAGGCGATGGAGGTGTAGTGTTTTATTAGAACAGCAGGTGGCGCAGTAGAGCTGAGGAGCTGAGAAGCACTTTGACCTTAACTGTGTTAAAAAGCCTCGGGCTGCTTCCAGAAACTCCAACATTTACTGCTCATTTTCAGTGAACAACCGCAAGCACTGTCTGCTCAGTTCAGCTTTATTAATCACCCTATTTCTAACAAGCTGTTCTCATTATATATATATATATATAAGGTATAGGGATAGTGGTAAGGAACCACTGGACAACCACTGGACAATGAACTAACAAACCGCTGACTGACAGGAACACATCAAGGACCGGGCAAACAAACACGTGCACCATGTGCAAAGACAGACAAAGGCCAGCGTGAAACACAGGGGTAGATATACACAAGCGAGGACGAGGGCGTGGCGAGGAACGGGGTACAGGTGTGAACACTTAGGCACAGGAGGGACCAGAACTGACGAGAGACAAAAGCACGAGGCAGGGCAAAACAAGGTCAGGCTAGAACAACTGAAACGGCACAGCTAGAAATAAAACAGGCAGGGTAAGACCAGAACAGAGGAGACCAGGACAGGCGGGACAGAAACTGATTCACTGATTAGTTGTGAGCTTTTCTGTGGACGAGTTGTGATGAAAAGGAGGAAAACACTTTTCTCCAGTTTGGATCTCAGCCCCTTTTCTTCCTACAATGGAAAACACACACACACACACACACACACACACACACACACACACACACACACACACACACATATTAAACACTTTATACACTTTCATCTCCAACCATGAGGGTTATTTAGGCTGTACTCTACACACTGCACACAAACAATAACACTTTTCTACAAAACAGCAACGGCTAACTGTACAGTTTATTAACAACTCAGCTGAAGGTGGCGCTATTGCAGATGTCCCCCAATAGCAGGCTTTGTGTGGACTTTTTGAACAAAATGCTGCAGAAGTATTGGAGCAGAAATGAAAATATTGCTGCACTGATATGAAAGTAACACGAGTATTTGAGCAGCGTGAGTATAGAGCTTTCTCTCAGACTGTGTTTTAAAATGAAGGTCACACTGATGATCAATCAGAGGAAATATCTCACATACTTTAAAAATGAATCTCAGTCTAGATCATCTAAAGGGGAGAGGAAGCTCCTTGCTGATGTAGCTTATATGAACACTAACAGGTTTGGACTGTTCTGCTCTCTGTTCACAGGTTCCTGATCAGTTCCTGATCAGCATCACCATCATCAACATCATCATCATCATCACCATCACCACCATCATCATCATCATCATCATCACCACCATCATCATTATCATCATCACCATCATCATCATCACCACCATCCTCACCATCATCATCATCATCATCATCATCATCAACACCATCATCATCATCACCATCACCATCACCATCATCATTATCATCATCACCATCCTTTCATCCTCATCATCACCATCATTATCATCATCATCACCATTATTCTCACCATCATCATCCTCATCCTCATCCTCACCATCATCATCATCATCATCACCACCACCATCATCATCATCATCATCACCATCATCACCATCATCATCATCACCACCATCATCACCATCACCATCATCATTATCACCATCATCCTCACCATTATCATCATCATCACCATCACCATCATCATCATCATCATCATCATCATCACCATCATCATCCTCTGTGTAATTGTATCTTTTCTAGGTCTGAAGATAAATTATCATGATGCAACATTTGGAGTTTGTATGTTGATCCCATGTTTAGTGGTGAAGCAGTTTCTTAAAAATGTTAGTTTTAGCATTTTATATGGTGTGTGTGTGTGTGTGTGTGTGTGTGTGTGTCCGGTTACAGTGTAAAAACAGTGTAAAAACAGTGTAAAAACTCCCTTTCAGGCTTTTTAACACAGTTGAAGTCAAAGTGCTTCTCAGCTCCTCAGCTCTACTGCGCCACCTGCTGTTCTAATAAAACACTACACCTCCATCGCCTGATTCACTTGTGTTCATCAGCTTCGTCCAGACTGAGACGGGAGCTCCATACAGTGATGTCTGCCTGTGTTTCTTCTCTTCACTGAATGTCATTTTATCTACATTTAACTGCATGTGTTTGATCTGAGTGTGTAACTGCTTTGTTCTCCTCGTAAATAAAAATAGTCACGTTTGATAATATTTGATGATGTGAAAAATCCCCCTGTTTAATCTGCATGTAGACTGAACATCTGCTGAACACAGAAATAAACAGAAACACTTCAGTGTTTTATTAGAGCTCATTTCACATCGTCTCCAGTTAAAACCCTCCAATACGGAGGAGCTTTATCAAGCACTTTTATTCTCTTTAGTCGGTTTGGAAACAACACCTGACCTTCAGAGAGAAACGGCTTCATGTTTTGTCTTTTTAAATGAAAGTCCAGCAGATTCACACATTTTCTATATTTCTATTTCATTTCAGTTTATTTTCATAAAGTGGAGCAGAAGTAATTCACTATGGAAAATGATTTTAGCGGCATTATGAGGGAAAGGTCAGCCACACTGCTTAAGGCCGGTCTCCTCACTGCTGCTACTTGGGCTGCACCCAGAAACCCCCAAACCTCCTCCTCTCCTCCCAGTCCCGGAAACTGGGTTTGTGGCTCCATCATGCCGCCTGTCCAAAAATAACCTGCATCTTTATTCATGTCGGACTCAGGGTGCCTGGTTTACAGGACAATTCACAGAGACTTAGGCCTGGAGAATAAGGGTTCTCCTGAGCAAATGACCAAAAAAAGGGACAACTTAAATATATATAAGGTGCATGTCATGTTCCACATAATGATAATGACTGTAGGTATAAGGGCTTGCGCTGGTGTCTGTTATGTTCCATCGTCCTAACCAGAAAAACAGTGTTTAGAAAGTGTGTTTTCAGAGATTCCCAACTTTCCACTGGTGCTGGGCAAAAGGTGAGCACAGAATGATGAGGTATCTTTTCTGTACGAGCAGCTAATAGGGACAACACTGTACCATCACATGTATGTCTTTTAGGAGCTAAGAAGTCCCCCTACAGGGATGGACACTGAGCAGGGTGAGGCCACAGCAGAAAGGGGAAGATGACGCGCCCTCCTGTGCCAAGTCTGACCCTGTGAGCCAGTCAGTCCCCTCCACCAGCAGGAGTGCCTCCTGTCCCCCCCTCAGGAAATCCAGCAGCTAAAAGGAGAACACTTCTGTCCTTGTTTAAAAAAAGATTGAAAGAATGTGAGGAGTTATTTGGTGAATATTTTATTTGTTTACATAAACTATTTTTAGTTAATCCTTCAAATGAATTCTGATCTGTGTCTGTCTTTTCCTCTTTTGGGTCCAATACTGTGAAATGAAGTGAACTCCACACTGTGGCCTCATTCTCAGAGCCCTGCTTTACACCCTATTAAAAATCTCTGAAGAGCCCTGAGAATTGCTGTCCGCTGACGTCCCCATCCAACCTTACGGAGAGGATCTGCAGAGAAGAAAGGCCGAAAATCCCCAAATCCAGGTGAGCAAACCTTGCAGCCTCATACCCAAGAAGACTGGAGTCTGTAATCACTGCCAAAGGTGCTTCAACTAAGTACTAAGTAAAGGGTCTGAATACTTATGTCACTGCAACATTTTAGTTTTTCCTTTTTTTAAATAAATTTGCAGAAATTTATTAGAAAACTCTGTTTTATACTTTGTCATTGCGGGATCAACATGGTGCCAGTGTCTAAAGCTGTATATTTTCCTTCATAATGCCACTTTTATTAAAGATTTATGTTTCCTGATTAAGATTATATTAATAAAGTGCCAGAGAAAGAAAAACTATTCCCAGCAACACTCAGTATAGAAACAATTTTCCTTTATATATGTTTTTATTTACCGTTATTAATTTGAGTTACTTTTAATAATCTTTTAAATAGTTGTAAACACTGCTTTCTTAAACTAGTTTATCATTTTCAGTTTAGAGAGTCAGAAATATTTTTATTCCGGTTTAGGAGGGACTTTTATTTTGACAGGATTTCGTTCGCTACTCTGTCCAAGTGTTGCTAGCTTCACACTGCTAGCTCGTTGCTCGGGTCTGCAGCGGGACCGGGGAACTGACGCGCCTTGAAACGTGATTGCGTAACGAAGCGTCACTTCCGGCGTTCACGTGATCTCCGGTATGTTTGAGCGCGTGTTTGGACGCGGTTCTGCTTTAGAAGCTCGAGCTGTGATTCTTCACAGAGCGTCGAGCGACCGGCCGGCCCTCCTTTACAGCCTTTACTCTCAGCTCTGTCTCCTTCCTCTGAGACAGCTGCTGTGGTCCTGGAGCTCTCTGCTCCCTGTGCTGCTGTACAGTCCTCTGTCTCACGGAGGGTCGTCGCCTGTGGGGGCGTCCGCGTGGCCTTGAAAAAGCCGAGGACTCCTGCACCTCCACCGCCGGTTTTCACCTCTGCTGACCGGTTCGAGGTCCTCGGAGCCCAAAGAGGTCCGGCGTTCAGGTTAGTGAGCTGGACAGTGGGCAGGTGAGTGATTTACATGATTTACTGGATTTAATCATCATTTATTCTGTCATTTCTCTGCTTGTTTTAAAAAGTAATAAATCAGTGTCCCTCATAGTGTCTCAGACAGACCCTGCAGTGTGGAGACTGTCTCTGTCCTCCACATGGTTTATAACTGGAGCTTCAGAAAATCTGCTTTAAAAATCTTATTAGAATTGATATAAATTATTTTACTACACCATCATTCAGTACTACTACTCTTAATGATATTCAGGGATTGTGCTGCTGCTGCCTCCATCCTAAGAGTAGGAAAACTGGTAAATGATCATCGACCCAGATTATCAGTGTTATCCTCCTGATTTCAGTGTAAAGCCATTTTCATCTAGAGAACGTTTCTGCTCCATCTACAGTTTTTGATCTTAGACCCTCCTTCCCCTCACTGCATGCTCAGCTTCTGGGAGAGGGGTCAGAGTAAATGTGTAATATTCAATGAGGGAAGTCCTCTCCTCTTTCATAGCCTCAACCCAGAATGTTGATTTAGCTGAATCTCTTTAAAGCTCTGTGGTTCATTACAGACCCCTGTAGCAGTACAGGTCTTGAGCAAGACTTTTACGTACTTTTGCCCACCGCTCCAGGCACGTGTGTTCACAGCACAGCTGGGTTACAGAGGGAAGCCAAATTCCATCAGTCAAAAAATGTCAAATGGTGAATCTGCTTTTCTTGTCTTGTACGTTTTGTTACTTTGAAACAATGCGCAGAGAAGCAAATCAGACTACCACGGTTTTGGAGGTTCCACCGAGATCCCAACATTCCTCTGGGTCCAGAGTTTTCAGAGACAGGATCAGAAAGCGACAGAGGCGGCCGCCGTCATCCCAATGAGTGATTCTGAGTCAATTCAGGCGCTCTACTGACTCTGAGACTCTGTACCCGAGGTGACCTTAAGTAAATTAATTAGACCGCTTGTCTTAGGAATTACGGGTCGCCATATTCTTAGACCTTCAGGTTACTTTAACCCGGATCCCTTTTGATATTTTAATTTTTATATTTGTTTTAGACCATTGACTTTTTGACGTGATCCGGACTCAAAGGACGCAGATGTCCAAAGCAGCAAAGAAACACTTAAATTTCAGTACCCCTATCCCTCAGTAGGGACACAATTCTAACAGTGGATGTTTCAGGCTTACCACTCACAGAACATTTCTGCAGGAAGTTCAGGTAAATCTCTTCATAAGCTCCAGCTTTTTCAGAATGCTGCTGCCAGGGTACGAACTAGAGCTAGGAAATTTGATCATATTAGTCAAATTCTTTCATCCTTACACTGATTACCTGTTAAATTCAGTACAGATCATAAAATACTTCTAAAATATTAATCTCTCAATGGTCTTGACCCCATATTATCTGGAGGAACTTCTTACAGCCCTCCACGTACACTCCGCTCGCAAGATGCTGGCCTATTATCAGTCCCACGTATTAGAAAAAACAGTGCAGGAGGAAGAGCGTTCTTTTACAAAGCCCCCAACTTTGGAACAAGCTCCCTGTTAATATCCGGGAATCAGACACACTCTCAGTCTTTAAATCTAGATGAAAAACTTCTCTCTTTAACACCAGCTTTCAGAGAACTCTCCAGTTCTGTGTTCTGTCCTGCTCTGATTACAGGCTTTTTATCACTATTATTGTGGTTGTGTCTCTAACTATTTCTGCTACAGGTCTCTCACTAAACGTAAAGCTTGTTCTAATCGTCATCTTTTTCTCTGTCTCCCCTCATGTCCTGAGCTCCCTGTCTGGAGCTGCTTGTCTGGAGTTTCCCTCCCCACCCCCACTGGATCTATAGGAGCAGATAGGTCAGTATGTACTAGTTCAAGTACTGCTTTTGCTCGAGCATCAGGTTCTGTTTCTACTCTGAGCAGATTTGTCTTGTCTGCAGACTTCACAGTTCAGTTCATCAATCTTACCCTTGATCTTCATGCTTCATCAGGTAATAAAGCCTATTGTACTCTTTAATGGTGAACTTGGTACCACTTTTGTGGCTTTGTCTTCTTTATTTGAGCCAGTTGTTGTGATGCTTGTGCTCTCTGCTCCCTGTTACTGTACAGTATTCTCTCACTGACCATTGTTTGCGTTTTTGTCTGTGTTTTTACACAGAGGCAACCACAGAGGAATAAGCTACCCAGGAGGTTGTCAAGCTTGTGCGGCAGACCCAGCTGCTGTTGTAGAGGCAGTCCAAATTCCACCGACTGAAGACGAGGTGTGACCGTCTTAATTCCAGCTCTACCAACGAGGCAGACACAGAAGGTCATCATTTCCTCTCCTGCACCTGAAAGGGCCTGGAAATGTCAGTGTGGCTGGGAAAAGTCTGGAGGACTCTTCCACCACCACAGCTGTTTTCACCTGGATGTCGCCAGGTGGCTTTGGCACCATTGTTCTCCACTATTCTCCATCTGATGCAGCGTGGCCCTGAAAAAGCACTGCAGTACTCTTCTGTCCTCTTTTCGGAAAAAAACAGACACTCGGACCATCGGCTTCGGGCCACTGCTGGCTGTGGGATAGGTCCGTCTGCACTGACTTTGTAGAGAACTGGAAGAGCTTTCGGCTGCGTCCGGTCCTCTAACACAGAGATGGTCCATCGTTCTCTCCGGGAACATCAAGAAGGTTTAAGGCCTGGACTGACTGACCCTTCCCATTCACACTGTCAGGTTAGTAAACTGCGTAGTTGGCAGGTAAGTGATTTACATGATTTACTTGATTCCACCCATTTATTCAGTCACTTTTCTGCTTGTATTAAAAAGTAATATCAGTGTCACTCATAATATTTCAGACAAATCCTGCAGTATCAAGACTGTCATGGTTTGTAGTTGTAACGTTGGAAAATCTGCTTTAAAAATATTATTAGATTTTGTAGGGGCCAGTGGTGGCTGTAGGGGCCAGTGGTGGCTCCGCGTTTAGAGCTCCTGGCTATTTGACAGTGTTGTGTGTTCGATCCCTGGGCTCGGCAAACTGCCACTCTTGAGCAAGACCTTTACGTACTTTTGCCCACCGCTCCAGGCACGTGTGTTCACAGCACAGCTGGGTTACAGAGGGAAGCCAAATTCCATCAGTCAAAAAATGTCAAATGGTGAATCTGCTTTTCTTGTCTTGTACGTTTTGTTACTTTGAAACAATGCGCAGAGAAGCAAATCAGACTACCACAGTTTTGGAGGTTCCACCGAGATCCCAATATTCCTCTGGGTCCAGAGTTTTCAGAGACAGGATCAGAAAGCGACAGAGGCGGCCGCCGTCATCCCAATGAGTGATTCTGAGTCAATTCAGGCGCTCTACTGACTCTGAGACTCTGTACCCGAGGTGACCTTAAGTAAATTAATTAGACCGCTTGTCTTAGGAATTACGGGTCGCCATATTCTTAGACCTTGAGGTTACTTTAACCCGGATCCCGGATTCAGGCTTACCACTCGGAGAACATTTCTGCAGTCCTGTGAAGGTGAAATTGGGTAATACCTTTTTCAGTGGTATGAAAAAGTTTGGGCACCCCTGATAATTTTGATGATTTTCCTTTATAAATCATTGGTTGTGCTGATCAGTAATTTCAGTTAAATATATCATAAAGCCTATGAACACAGTGATATTTGAGAAGAGAAATGAAGTTTATAGGATTTATAGAAAGTGTGCAATAATTATTCAAACAAAATTAGGCAGGTGCATAAATGTGGGCACCCTCAGAACCTCAAGGCTGGACTACTGCAGTGCTGTAGGCTGGAAGTTCAGGTAAATCTCTTCATAAGCTCCAGCTTGTTCAGAATGCTGCTGCCAGGGTACGAACTAGAGCTAGGACATTTGATCATATTAGTCAAATTCTTTCATCCTTACACTGATTACCTGTTAAATTCAGTACAGATCATAAAATACTTCTAAAATATTAATCTCTCAATGGTCTTGACCCCACATTATCTGGAGGAACTTCTTACACCTTACAGCCCTCCACGTACACTCCGCTCGCAAGATGCTGGCCTATTATCAGTCCCACGTATTAGAAAAAACAGTGCAGGAGGAAGAGCGTTCTTTTACAAAGCCCCCAACTTTGGAACAAGCTCCCTGTTAATATCCGGGAATCAGACACACTCTCAGTCTTTAAATCTAGATGAAAAACTTCTCTCTCTAACACCAGCTTTCAGAGAACTCTCCAGTTCTGTGTTCTGTCCTGCTCTGATTACATTTCACCACTGTTCTGTCCTGCTCTGATTACAGGCTTTTTATCACTATTATTGTGGTTGTGTCTCTAACTATTTCTGCTACAGGTCTCTCACTAAACGTAAAGCTTGTTCTAATCGTCATCTTTTTCTCTCTCTCTCTCCTCATGTCCTGAGCTCCCTGTCTGGAGCTGCTTGTCTGGAGTTTCCCTCCCCACCCCCACTGGATCTGTAGGAGCAGCTAGGTCAGTATGTACTAGTTCAAGTACTGCTTTTGCTCATGCATCAGGTTCTGTTTCTACTCTGAGCAGATTTGTCTTGTCTGCAGACTTCACAGTTCAGTTAATCAATCTTACCCTTGATTTCCATGCTCTCTACTGCATATTGTGAAACATCATAATTACAGTGAACAAGGATTTCATGCTGTTTGAATATTGTAACACACTGCAACCATCACCACTGTGATCATTGACCACATTCAGGTAATAAAGCCTGTTGTTCTCTTTAATGGGGAACTTGGTACCACTTTTGTGGCTTTGTCTTCATCTGAGCCAGTTGTTGTAATCCTTGTGCTCTCTGCTCCCTGTTATTGCGTTTCTGTCTGTTTCTGTCCGCCCGCTCAGGTACGAGCTCTCCAGGAGGTCGTCAAGCTTGTAGCTGCTGCTCTAGAGGCGGTCAAACTTCGATGACGAGGTTGGAGGCTGCCCGTAACTCCTCTAACGTGACCATCTTAATTCCAACACAACCGGCGCCACAGACACAGAGGGTCGTCATCTCCACTCCCGCATCTAAAAAGAGCCTGGAACGGTCTGTGTGGCTGGAAAAAGCAGAGGGCTCTTCCACCACAGCAAGTTCTCAGCTCTGCTAACTGGTTCAAGGACCTCAGCTCTTCACCTGCTCCTGCACAGAGGAAGACTCCTTAGGGCGGTGTTCTCACTGTTGAAGATTCTTCTGTAAAACCCTCAAAGTATCGACCCTAAAGAGTAACGCCACGTTCTCCTTTTTACCAGGTGCTCGCTTCCTGGATGTTGCCAGGTGGCTTTGGCACCATCGTTCTACACTGTTCTCCTCCTGATGCAGCATGGTCCTGAAGAAGCACTGCCGTACGCTTCTGGACACTTTTCGGGAAAAGCCAGATCATCGTCTTCAGCCCCCTGACCACTTATAGACCAGTAAGGGAGCCGTTTCCTCAGCTCTTCTCGCTCCACTGCTGGCTGTGGGACAGGTCCGTCTGCTCTGTCTTTGTGGACAGCTGGGAGAGCTTTTGGCTGCGTCTGGTCCTCTACCTCAGAGATGATACTTCACCTGTGCCGCCTGGGGTCCATCGTTCTCTCCAGGAGCATCAAGAAGGTGCCAGGCCAGGACTGACTGGCCCTTCCCAGTCACACTGTCAGGTTAGTGAACTGCATAGTTGGCAGGTAAGTGATTTACTTGATTCCACCCATTTATTCTATCACTTTTCTGCTTGTATTAAAAAGTAATATCAGTGTCACTCGTAGTATTTCAGACAAATTCTGCAGTGTTGAGACGGTCATGGTTTGTAATTGTAACGTTGGAAAATCTGCTTTATAAATCTTATTAGAATTTATATAAATTCTTCCATCTTTCCGAGTACAAGCAGTTCTGCATTGAGTTTGGGCTGTTAAATATACAGTGGGGCAAAAAAGTATTTAGTCAGCCACTGATTGTGCAAGTTCTCTTACTTAGAAAGATATGAGAGGTCTGTAATTTATCATAGGTTCATTTCAACTATGAGAGACAAAACAAAAAATCAAAAAAATCCAGGAAATCACATTGTAGGATTTATGAAGAATTTATTTGTAAATTATGGTAAATAAGTTTTTCTGGACTAGTCAAGGTTTCTGGCTCTCACTGACCTGAAGCTCTTCTGTCCTCCACTTGTTACCTGTATTAATGGCACCTGTTTGACCTCGTTATCTGTATAAAAGGCACCTGTCCACAGCCTCAAACAGTCAGACTCCAAACCTCCAACCTGCTTAAGCCAGTACATGTCCAGACCCGTCTGAAGTGAACCACCTTAATTCACTAGATCTCTGTGAAACTAAATCAAGGGTGTAGGTCTGTTAATTACATTGGTGGGGGTCATAAAATCAGTTCACACAGGGTCTCCTGGAAGCTGAGTGTTTCTGTATTTATGATGACCATAAAACTCTAACTAAAAATACAGGTAATTTCTGAATATGAAGTTATAAAAGCTCATACAAGTGTCCAAAGAAACACATAGGGTAAGAGAGTAAATGTAAATGACTGCAGAATTTTAAATAGTGAAATAGATTTCAGACTGTGTGCTAACCAGCCAATTAATCCTCAGAGTCCATATTGTCTATTTAAGTCAAGACAGGTTGCCAAGTAGTATTAAATTTACCACTGCACCCAATTTTAGGTAGGAGGGTTTTCTCTTTCCCTTTAAGTAATCTAAGTAGTCTTAGCCAGAACCATTTGAACAAGATTTCAGTGTAACTGACAGTTCGACAAGGTTTTTCTTGATCAGACTCAGTTCTGAAGTCTTCCTCCGGCGTTACGTTTACTGCAGGATTAAAGTGTTTCCCTACATTCCTAAGACTGACCGATCGAGTTGATTATTTAAGCGCAGAGATGCAAATCCCACTACCTCAGTTTTGGAGGTTCCACCGAGATCCCAATATTCCTCTGGGTCCAGAGTTTTCAGAGACAGGATCAGAAAGCGACAGAGGCGGCCGCCGTCATCCCAATGAGTGATTCTGAGTCAATTCAGGCGCTCTACTGACTCTGAGACTCTGTACCCGAGGTGACTGTAAGTAAATGAATTAGACCGCTTGCCTTATACATTTAGAAGAGACGGGACGCCGTATTCATTTCAGTCTCACAGTTGACTTGGCAACCTCTTGTTGGCAAATTGTAATAAATTTGGATCCCTGAAAAATTCTCTGGTTTAAACAACCCTGAGAATCTAAATATTCAGGACATTTAATTCTGCACTGGCCACACAGACACCAGACTGTACTGTGGGTAGCAAGTGTTAGGCTTGGAATGCTGTTCTTTTTCCTCCATGTATACCACCCCTAATGTCCAAATTACTCAATTTTACTTTCATCAGTCCACAGCACCTTATTCTAAAATGAAGCTGGCTTGTCCAACTGTGCTTTAGCAGACCTCCAGCGACTCTGTTTGTGGCGTGTGCAGAAAAGGCTGCTTCTGCATTACTCTCCCGTACAGCCTCTCCTTGTGTAAAGTGCGCTGAGTAGTTGAACGATGCGCAGTGACTCCATCTGCAGCAAGATGATGTAGGTCTTTGGAGCTGGTCTGTGGGTTGACTATGACTGTACTTACCATCCTTCACCTCTGCCTATCTGAGATTTTTCTTGACCTGCCACTTCGGGCCGTAACTAGAACTGTGCCTATGGTCTTCAGTTTCCTCACCATGTTCCTCACAGTGAAGACTGACAGCTGAAATCTGAGAGCTTTTTGTAGGCTGGAAGTCCAGGTAAATCTCTTCATAAGCTCCAGCTTGTTCAGAATGCTGCTGCCAGGGTACGAACTAGAGCTAGGAAATCTGATCATATTAGTCCAGTTCTTTTATCCTTACACTAATTAGCTGTTAAATTCAGTACAGATCATAAAATACTTCTAACATATTAATCTCTCAATGGTCTTGACCCCACATTATCTGGAGGAACTTCTTACACCTTACAACCCTCCACGTACACTCCGCTCACAAGATGCTGGCCTATTATCAGTCCCACGTATTAGAAAAAACAGTGCAGGAGGAAGAGCGTTCTTTTATAAAGCCCCCAACTTTGGAACAAGCTTCCTGTTGATATCTGGGAATCAGACACACACTCAGAACTGGAGAGAAGTTGTTCATCTAGATTTAAAGACTGTGTTCTGTCATGCTCTGATTACATTTCACCACTGTTCTGTCCTGCTCTGATTACAGGCTTTTTATTACTATTATTGTGGTTGTGTCTCTAACTATTTCTGCTACAGGTCTCTCACTAAACGTAAAGCTTGTTCTAATCTTCATCTTTTTCTCTCCTCATGTCCTGAGCTGCCTGCCTGGAGTTGCCCTTTTTTGGTTCAGTTCCGGTGTCTTGGTATCAGGCCTGTCCCACTACTCAGCAGAGTTCCAACACAACCATCCTAACCCCTCTCTCTCTCTCTCTTTTACATGTACTGAGATGCCCTGCTGTCCAGTCTGGAGGTGTCCATTCGTCTATGTTCCGGAATCAGACCTTCATTATCTCTCTGTCCAGCACCTACTCACACTCCTTCTTCATAACTGTATATTGTTATTCCTTTTCTGATTATTACACAGTGCTTGAAGTTGGAGCGGAGCAGAGTTCTGTTATTCACTACGTCTGCGGTTTTGCTTCTATGCCTTTGAACTCTTCAGCGAGTGTGGACTTGAGTTCTGAACCGAGAAGCTCGGAGATGTTCATTTCAAAACACAGAGAACCTCCTCATCCCTCCATGTCTGTTAGGCCTAGCAGATCAACCTCGCCATCTAAGCTGTTTGCAGTGTTTCTTCTCTTGTATAGAAATTGAGATTTTTAGCCATTATATAAACCAGTGAGTTTTTGGCTGTAGATCCAAATTAGTGATCCTCTGAAAACTTTCTGATGTTGTACAGCGCTAAATTTCAGTCTTTTATGGGAGCTTCTTGGTCGAGGCTTCTCAGCTTCACCTCCATTGCCTGAGTCACTTGTGTTTCTATAAGCTTTGTCCAAACTGAAACAGGAGCACCATACAGTGATGTCTGCCTGTGTTTTGTTCTCTTAATTGAACGTTAGTTTTTTATGTAATCTCTCATATGTCTGTTTATATTCAGCTCGTTATGCTCAGGTCTACAGTGGGACCGGGGAATTGAGGCGCTTGAAACGTGACTTCTTAAACCGAAGCGTCGCCACCTCAGCTCTTCTACTTTGCCTTCACCTGCTTCATCCCTCAAGGACAACCCCTCAGGGCAGTGTTCTCATTGATGGAGATTCTACTGAAACCACTTAAGCATCGAGCCCAAAGAGTAACACCACAGTCTCCTGTTTTCCAGATGCCGTGTTCTGGACTTCGCCAGGCGGCTTCCCTTCACACTGCGACAGCGAGATGCCTTTGGCACAATCATTCTCTACTGTTCGCAGCGAGTTCCTGACGTTGGTGAACTGAATAGTTGGCAGGTAAGTAATTTTACATCATTTTTTCTATTTTAATAACCATTTATTCTGTCATTTCTCTGCTTGTATTAATAATTAATTTGGTCAGTGTCTGTATCTTCAGTATCTCGCACCCAGTCAGCTAAGTACTGAGGTGCTTTCCTCTCTCTTTGAAAAGTGTGTACTATGTCTGTCTCCCTCTGAGCACCATCTTGAGCATCAGGTTTAGACTCTTGAACCTCTTCTGGAGTCTGATCAACACTGTTGGCTGTTGGAATGGGGGGTACACCCCTCTCACCTTGGGATCATCAGCTGCCATTGACTGGTCAGTCTGGGTTTGTTGTTCTTTAACACCCTTTGTATGAAATTTCGCAAGCCTGTGTTTAAGCACTTTCCCTGTGTCTGGATATTAGACTAGGCATGCTGGACTGTTCTTGTCGTTCCTACAAAGACTCTATTTCACATTTTGACTCTAGCTTCTATCTGTCATGTTTAAGTGTAGCATGCTGCTCCAAATACTCTCCTCTTTGAAAGGTTAGGCTTTCTCTCTGTCAACGTAGTCATTGAATACATATATATAGCTGCTGAGGTCTCAGACCTTATCCCCTGCTTACAGAGCAATGACTGTAAATGTGTTGCTGTGAACTCTGAACCATTACGTGAACAAAAACATTTTACTGATCCATATGGAGAAGAATCGGCCAAACATCGCTCAGTAGCTTTAACTGTTTCACCCTTAGTTTTCAGGAAGTTCACAGCCTGCATCTGAGTAATCCTCAGTAAATGTCTGAGTGGATCTCCAACCCTGGATCTGTCCAAAAGCTCCTTAAATCAGTAACCTCATTTAATATTCACGAAGCTTTAGCTGCATTGGTCAGTATACAGTATAACGCGGAGTCTCAGCCAATCAAGAGCCGTTGTGACCGAGCTCTGTAGCTCCTCTGGAAGACTAAGCTTTAGAAACTGCTCAAGCTGGGTGGCTGTGGGTGCCTGTGGGAGCCTTTGATTTTGAGTCTGAGACACAAAGTAAGCTTGGGAATGGCTTGGTCCTGTTGCTATGCTAGCTATCTTCTTAGCAATGTAGCTTCAGTATTTCCCTTTGTATTACTGAATCTTCATGGTTTCTGTTATTTCTTCACGTTTCACGCTACTGAGCTGTTTTAGGTTAGTATGGCTGGTGTAATTTTGTGGATATGTGCTACATTTGTGTTCTTACTCAACGTCCTGGTGTTTATTAAACTGCTGCTCAGAGGCTGTTGCTGTTCCTCTTTTTGTCCTTTTGGGGACGCTAAAACCCCATAGTTTAACCTGTGGAAACGGTCAGAGGCATGTTAAAGGTGGTGTCTTGCTAAAAGCTTTTGAGTGGTAATTATTAGCTTTGTTTCTCCTGCCTGTTGAGCGTATACACATCTCTCTCTGAATGAAGTCATTTAGTAGCACTACGATATAGACCTGGAGCCTTTCTGAACTTTTATTTAATATTGTTCATGTATTCTGTTTATTTCAGAGTCTTTATTCCTCATCCTGTCCTCAATTCTTCCTCACTTATTCATCATTCACCCAGAACGCGGTCATATTTGTAATGCCCAGAACTCCATGCTTGTTGTGATGCTTGTGCTCTCTGCTCCCTGTTACTGTACAGTACTCTCTCACTGACCTTTGCGCTTCTGTCTGCGTCGTCGTCTCCTCTCCCGCACCTGAGAGGACCTGGAAGTGTCAGCGTGGCTGGGAAAAGCAGAGGACTCTTCCACCAAAGCCAGTTTTGGCCTCTGCTAACTGGTTGGAGAACTTCAGCTGTTCACCTGCTCTGTCACCGAGGACAGCTCCTCAGGGCGGTGTTCTCACTGTTGGAGATTCTTCTGTAAAACACTGAAAAGTATCGACCCTAAAGAGTAATGCCACAGTCTCCTGTTTTCCAGGTGCCAGTGTCCTGGACGTCACCGGGTGGCTCTGGCACCATTGTTCTCCGTCTGATGCAGCGTGGCCCTGAAGAAGCACTGCCGTACGCTTCTGGACACTGTTCAGAAAAAGCCAGACATCAGGGTCATAGTCTTTGGCTCCCTGCCCACTTACAGACGAGTGAGAGAGAGCCATTTCCTCAGCTCCTCTCGCTCCACTACTGGCTGCGGGACAGGTCCGTCTGCGCTGAGTTCGTAGAGAGCTGGCAGAGCTTTTAACTGTGTCCGGTCCTCCAACACAGAGATACGCTTCACCTGAGCCGCATGGGGTCCGTCGTTCTCTCCAGAAACATCAAGAAGGTGCCAGGCCAGGACTGACTGACCCTTCCCAGTCACACTGTCAGGTTGGAGAACTGCATAGTTGGCAGGTGAGTGATTTACATGATTTACTTGATTCCACACATTTATTCTGTCACTTTTCTGCTTGTATTAAAAAGTAATAGATCAGTGTCACTCATAGTATTTCAGATGAATCCTGCAATATTGAGACTGTCATGGTTTGTAATTATAACATTGGAAAATCTGCTTTCTGAATTTTAAATAGTGAAATAGATTTCAGACTGGGAGCTAACCAGCCAATTAATCCTCAGTCCATATTGTCTATTTAAGTCAAGACAGGTTGCCAAGTAGTATTAAATTTACCACTGCACCCAATTTTAAGTAGGAGGGTTTTTCCTCTTTCCCTTTAAGTAATAAGTCTAAGCAGTCTTAGCCAGCACCTTTTGAACAAGATTTCAGTGTAACTGACTGTACAGCAAGGTTTTTCAGACGAAGTCCTGAAGTCTTCGTCCGGTGTTACGTTTACTGCAGGATTAAAGTGTTTCTCTACATTCCTAAGACTGACTGATCGAGTTGATTCTTTAAGCACGGAGAAGTAAATCCCACTACCACAGTTTTGGAGGTTCCACAGAGATCCCAATATTCCTCTGGGTCCAGAGTTTTCAGAGACAGGATCAAAAACCGACAGAGGCGGCCGCCGTCATCCCAATGAGTGATTCTGAGTCCGTTCAGGCGCTCTACTGACTCCGAGACTCTGTACCCGAGGTGACTGTGTAAATTAATTAGGCCTTACGAATTTAGAATAAACGGGAGGAGACGGACGCTGTATTCTTAGACCTTCAGGTTACTTTAACCCGAATCCCTTTTGATATTTTAATTTTAACATTCGTTTTAGGCCACTGACTTTTTGCAGCTATCCGGACTCAAAGGATGAAGATGTCCAAAGCATTGCCTTAAGATCATTTCAGTCTCATAGTGGTCTGAACTGGGAATTTCTCGGGATCCAGATTTGTTTTAAATTCTAAGATTCTAGAAAGATTCTAAGATATTGTCTTGAAATAGTTTTATTCTCAGTTTAAATTTTTCAGGGATCCAAATTTATTACAAATTAAGTTTTTAGGACATTTAATTATTCATTACTGTTCAACCTAGAGAATTTTGTAAAGGGATCTGCACTTATTTTTTAGAAAATTGAAAGATTCTGAAGCAAGGTTTTGGAAATAAATTTTTTCAGGGCTGTTCAAATTAGACATTTTGAGGGTTCTAAGACAAGGGGGTTTATAATACCCAAAGAGTTTAGACTATACACGTGACATTAATACATAGTTACAGTTATGATTAGTAGCGCTTTATTAAGCATAAAGGTATCTGCTATAGATAGAGATATATTTATCCCCCCCCCCAGCAAGCAAAACAGCTGATGGGCCTTACCATGATCAATGTCCTGTGTCTACCTGTGACCATGTTGAATGCCTAAAATAATTGACATATAAACCCAGTAATTCTATCCTATTCTATCTGCTTTTAAAACTGATTTGACACGAACAGTTGAGGGCCTACTTTATAGTCTTTAATATCAGCTGTTGTCTTTATCTGAGACAGTTGTTGTGATGTACCATGTTACTGTACAGTACTCTGTCTCGCTGACCGTTGTTTGCGTTTGTCTGTGTTTACTCTGGAGTAACTTGGTGACCGCGGAGGAGCGAGATCTCCAGATGCTCTGCAAGGAGGTCATCAAGCTTGACTGCTGCTGCTGCTGTAGAGGCAGTCCAAACTCCAACGGAAGACGAGGCTGGAGTCTGTTCGTGACTCCTCCAACGATGGTCATCTTAAATCCAGCACTACCGGCATGGCGGACACAGAGGGTTGTTGTCTCCACTCCTGCACCAGAGAGGGCCTGGGGCCGTCGTCGTGGCCTGGAAAAGCAGAGGGCTCCTCCACCACCACAGCTGCTTTTCATCTAAATGTACTGGCGTGAGGTTATCAGTTCTTCAACTTCACCTTTTTCCTTAAAATGTTTTTTTTTTTTTTTTTTCCCTCCAGGAGTCCTGGACATTGCCAACTTTCTCCACTTTTTCTCTACCCGATGCAGTGAGGCCCTTAAGGAGCACTGCCACACACTTCTGGACACCACTCGGAAAAAGACAGGACCCTAGATTAGGCAGCTGGATAGTGGGCAGGTAATAATATTTCTGTCATTTCTCTGCTTGTTTTAAAAAGTAATAAATCAGTGTCCCTCATAGTGTCTCAGACTAACCCTGCAGTATGGAGATTCTGTCCTTCACATGGTTTATAATTAGAGCTTCAGAAAATTTGCTTTAAAAATCTTATTAGAATTGATATCAATTATTTTACTACACCATCATTTAATACTACTGCTCTTATTCTGTTTATTTCAGAGTCTTTATTCATCAGTCTGTTCTCAATTCTTCCTCACTTATTCATCCTTCACCCATAACGCTGTCATATTTCTAATGCCCAGTGCTCCATGCTTTAGCCTCCCCCCCTTTACTGGATCTATAGGAGCAGCTAGGTCAGCCTGTACTAGTTCAAGTACTGCTTTTGCTCGTGCATCAGGTTGTTACTACTCTGAGCAGATTTCTCTTGTATGCAGACTTCACAGTTCAGTTAATCAATCCTACCCTTGATCTTCATGCTCTCTACTGCATAATGTGAAACATCATAATTACAGTGAACAAGGATTTCATGCTGTTTGAATATTGTAACACACTGCAACCATCAGCACTGTGATCATTGGCCACATTCAGGTAATAAAGCCTATTGTACTTGGTACCGTATTTTTGGCTGTTCATCACGTCCTTGGTGAGAGTTCAGAGGCTGTCGCCGTTTCCTTCTGAATGCATCGACTCCTCAAGGTTTAGCTATTGCAGTTACTCATGTGGAAGTGGTCGTGGCGGAGTCCCCGCAATTCAGTTCACTTCTATGCACAACCCAAATCTCAGGTTCTGAAGCTAAATACTCGACAGCTAGTGTCTTATTAACCTTCCAGATTTCTCCACCTCCTTTCAATTTCACCCTAAAGATCTAGAGCATGTAACAGATGATCTGCAGACTGTGATCCGTTCTAGCCTTGGCAGTGTTGTTCCACAACAAATTTGGTAGAAAAGCCTAGCACTGTGGTTTAATGAACAGATATGTACTCTGAAACCGATCACTGCTGAATTGAACTGCAGAACAGAATTAGAAATCTGAGTCGAGTGGTATCAGTTTGGTCGAGCGACCATCCCTACTTTAAGATAAAGAAGACAAAGCTGATATGAAAGATTATAGTCAGCTTTTGTGATCCTTTTGTGCTCTCTGCTCCCTGTGTTACTGTGCAGTTTGCATTTCTGTCTGTGTTTTTACTCAGAGGTGACCACGGAGGAACAAGCTCTTCAGGAGTTCGTCAAGCTGCAATATTGAGACTTCCATGGTTTGTAATTGTAACGTCGGAAAATCTGCTTTAAACGTTTTAATAGAATTTATATAAATTCTTCCATCTTTCAGGGTACAAGCAGTTCTGCATTGTGTTTGGGCTGTTAAATATACAGTGTGGCAAAAAAGTATTCAGTCAGCCACTGATTGCAAGTTCTCTTACTTAGAAAGATGAGAGAGGTCTGTAATTTTATTTAAAAAAAAACAGGAAATCGCATGGTAGGATTTTTAAAGAATGTATTTGTAAATTATGGTGGAAAATAAGTATTTGGTCACCCACAAACAAGATTTCTGGCTCTCACAGACCTGTAACTTTTTTAAGATGCTCTCTCTGTGAAACTAAATCAAGGGTGTAGGTCTATTTATTACATTGGTGGGGGTCATAAAATCGGATCACACAGAGTCTCCTGGAAGCCGAGTGTTTCTGTATTTATGATGAACTTTAAATCTCTAACTGTAAAAATACAGGTAATTTCTGAATATGAAGTTATAAAAGCTCATACAAGTGTCCAAAGAAACACAAAGGGTAAGAGAGTAAATGTAAATGACTGCAGAATTTTAAATAGTGAAATAGATTTCAGACTGGGTGCTAACCAGCCAATTAATCCTCAGAGTCCATATTGTCTATTTAAGTTCCAGCAAGATCCCAATATTCCTCTGGGTCCAGAGTTTTCAGAGACAGGATCAGAAACAGACAGAGGCGGCCGCCGTCATCCCAATGAGTGATTCTGAGTCAATTCGGGCGCTCTACTGACTCCGACACTCTGTACCCGAGGTGACTAAGTAAATTAATTAGACCACTTGCCTTACGAATTTAGAATAAACGGGAGGAGACGAGACGCCGTATTCTTAGACCTTCAGGTTACTTTAACCCGGATCCCTTTGATATTTTAATTTTCAAATGTGTTTTTCTACCACTGACCTTTTGCAGTGATCCGGACTGAAAGGACGAAGATGTCCAAAGCCTTAAAATAATTTCAGTCTCACAGAATTTTCCAATTTAAAACAAATCTGGATCCCAGTGAAGACAACTAAGATATTGTCTTGGAATATTTTGATTCTCAGTGTTGTTTAAAGCAGAGAATTTTTCAGGGATCCAAATTTAGTTTGTAGCCAAGTGAGAATAATGAGACTGAAACTAATGACTTACCAGTTTTTGTTGATATTCCAAAACATTTCTCAGTCTCAGAATGAATGATATTGGGTGAATAAAGGGGGCATCTCTGGTTAAAGTGCTGCAAGCAAAACAGCTGATAGGCCTCATAATGCTTAATGTCCCATGTCCCAGGAAGCAGAAGAAGGGTTATCCACAAGGATAAATTCCCTTTTGGAAAATGAAACCATGGTTGCATGTGAATCTTCACTGGTGAATAGCCCTCTGAGAAAAGCCCTGCTGTGAATTCATTCTCAGATCAGGTGGCTAGAAACAGCTATGTCAGGAAATGCAGTAGTGCTTCAGATGGTTTCCACAACATCACAACAGCAGTGTAAGAAAAATGAGGATGTGTACGATGTGGATATTTCAGACTTGACGCTTGACATATCTTCATCATCAAATGATGGAATTGTTTTGCAGCAGTCTGATGATCAGATATTAATATTGTCTGATACTCACAAGTACTCACTAAAGGAAGGATCGTTTTTGTCTAAAAAAAAAAAAAAAAAAAAAAAAAGAATCAGTTCAGGAGTGTGTCTTATTCTCTCCTGTATCAGCTCTGTCTTCATCTTAGACAGTTGTTGTGATGCTTGTGCTCTGCTCCCTGTGTTATTGTACAGTACTGTCTCACTGATCGTCGTTTGCGTTGCTCTGTGTTTACTCTGGAGGTACTTGGTGACTGCGGAGGAGTGAGATCTCCAGGCGCTCTGCAAGGAGGTCATCAAGCTTTACTGCTATTGTTGTAGAGGCAGTCCAGACTCCACCAACGGAAGACGAGGCTGGAGACTCCTCTAACGCTGGCCATCTTAAATCCAGCACTACCAACGTAGCGGACACAGAGGGTTATCATCTCCACTCCCGCACCGGAGAGGACCTGGAAAAGCAGAGGGCTCCTCCACCACCACAGCCAGTTTTCACATCTACTAACTGCTGCGAGGTCCTCAGCTCTTTGTTGCGCCCTGAGGAGACGCTACAAGGCCGTTCTTCCCTCATCTTGTGTGGTACCTGTGCGTAAAACACTGCACCCAAAGGACCTAAACAGCTTCAGGCCGGTGGCACTGGCTTCTCATCTGATGAAATCACTGGAGAGGCTGGTCTTTTAACCACATCCGCCCTCTGGTGAGCCCATCCATGGACTCTCTTCAGTTTGCCTACCAGTCTGGTGTCGGGGTGGATGATGCTGTCATCTGTCTTCTACACAGAGCTCTTTCTCACCTGGAGAAGCCCGGCAGCACTGTGAGGACACACACCAAAACACACCACAACAACACAACACCAAAACACACCACAACAACACAACAGGGAGGGAGGTTCTAGCTAGAGAGCTCGCCCATGCCCATTACCAAGATTCTCAATCTTTCAGAAATGATTAGCTGTCATGCACTGATTCACATCACACAGTGTTTGAGCTCGTTTAGACTCATTGTGGTGATGAACCCCCAACTTCAAGATTCCTTCAAGATCTGTTTCATCTAGTGTTGTATGGCTAAAACAGTTAGTGCTGCCATCTGGTGACCAGTTTGTGTCCTCTCTCTCTCTCTCTCTCTCTCTCTCTCTCTCTCTCTCTCTCTCTCTCTCCCCGCCGCTGACCCCGCCCCCTGTTTACAGAGAGGGATGTAAAATATAAATGCGTCTTCAGAGAGACACAAAATAAATAAATTAATAAACCAAAAAAACGAAGTATCTCTGCCAAACTGTCTGTTTTAGGGTCACTTTGTGGGTCCAAAGGCAAGATAAAGGAGGAGGGCTGAGCGTAGAGTAGCAGCTCCTCCCCACAGAACAGTCTTCTGATTAAATTTGATATGCTAACTTTTAACAACACAGAGCTACATTGATTTATGTCATTTATGTAAAATGATTTATGTAATGTGGGACATTTGACCTATTTCAACTTAAGTTCATTTATTCAGAGTTCATTTGTACACAATTATGCAAATCATACAAATTAGGAGATGATGTCATTTAGCGACGTCTAGCGACCTTTAGGACGGTCAAAAGCTGCTTTCCTTACCTAACCACGCCAATGGCGGTCACGCTGAGGCAGCTTGGGACTCTGAGGATTTCCTGCTGCTCTGACAGTCTTTTAGCTGGTAATTGTGTTATTTTCCTGTAAATATGGTGATGGTCAGTAGTCTAGCTCTGGTCACATCAGTGTCGCGGTGAGGGTCATTTATTTGTTTATTATTATTATTATTTGTCTTTTCTGCTGTGTTATATGAGGGAGGAGGTAAGACCGCTGTGTTTAGTGTTTTCTCTTTTTCTAGGTTATTTAGTAAGATGGGATGTGAGGTTCTGTTTATTTTGGTGTTCTCTCACCCTGAAGTTTTATGATGTTCATTTGATGTTGTTTGTTTGTGTTGAAAATAATAAAAGATTTCACTTGAGCATCAGATCTGTTGTGCTGGTTCCTTTATTTCTCTCCCCAAAGCTCTAGACCTCAACTTCACTATATTATAAAGGGTGTGATGAACGGGGTCAGAAGTTCACTTTTAATGTTGCAAATAAATCAGCCCAGGTTTCAGAAAGCAGTTGTAGCTAATCTACGGCTGTCAGTGGGCTTTAAGTTATATGTTGAGGTGATAAACTAAAGCAGTAATTAATGCTGTTTAATGTAGAAGGAGTTTTCTAAAGAACCTAAATGAGCATCTCTTACCAGCCTCAATGATCCACAGCCTCCTACCCTGCTACCTTTGGTGCAGTTCTGTGACTCTTAATTGTAGAAGTAACACGGTCGGTCCTTTCTTAAATAAAAGGTTCAGGAGGAAAAAGATACGAGTGAAACTTTCAGAAACTGGGTGTGAAGAGCCGACAATTATCATTCACAAACCCTGAAACATGCCAGCAGTCACTGTCCATCAGTTTGCTGGTCAGGTTAAAATGTGCAGTGCTGTGAGTCCAGAAGCAGGATCAGGATCTTCATTTTAGACCAAGTCCATTTACACTGACGTTCCCACAGCTCTGAATGTCTGCTTTTGTAGAAGTTCATCAGTTTAACCTGGAAAGCACAATCCTGCTCACGTCTTTCCCACTGTGGTACAGAACAGAAACACACACAGATATCATGGCCGAAGCTCTCTGATGAGGACGTTATTCGTACAGCTAATCTAACAGCTCAATGCTCTCTGATGAGGAACCAAGACTGAAAGGGGGAACCCATCCTCCTCCAGTCGACACTGGATCATAATAAAAATCAAAACAGGAATAAAAACAATAACAAAACAAAAAGGTCAATTTTGCATCAAGACAAACAAGATGAGAATGTGAGTGAGAGAGATAAAGTCCATGCAGGTAAACAGTCAGAAGCAGAGTCATGCAGGGAGGTGAGGATGAGTCAATGTGAGGCTCCAGAGCAGGACCGCGGGCAGGAGGGCAGTGGAGAGCCAGGTCAGGTCAGGCGGTACCAGGATGGAGCAGTTGGCCCCGGGCTTCTCAGTACATGTGAAAGAGACAGAAAACAGAAAGGAGGGAAAACACAGAGGGTTAGGAGGAGCACAGGAAAAGGTTACAGGAGGAGGGGTGTTCAGGAGAGGTCAGATCAGACTGATGTCCGGCCTGTAAAGGAAGGAGATTAGAGAGACTGCAGAACTGATCAGGAACCTGTGAACAGAGAGCAGAACAGTCCAAACCTGTTAGTGTTCATATAAGCTACATCAGCAAGGAGAACAGTCCAGTGCACTGATGGATTCTCTGAAAGCTTGAGCTTAAAGGTAGGTTTTTAATCTGGATTTAAACACAGTGTGTCTGAGTCCCGAACAGCAGCAGGAGGTTTATTCCAGAGTTGAGGAGCCTGATAAGAGAAAGCTCCTCCTCCAGCGTTGATTCTCCTGAGGCGAGGAACTGACAGAAGGCCAGCGTCCTGCGAGCGAAGTGTACGTGACTGCTTGTAGGTTTAAGAAGTTCCCCAAGATATTGTAGGGCCAAACCGTTTAGTGACTTATAGGTCAGAAGGAGTATTTTATAATCAGTGCAGAATTGAACTGGTAACCAGTGCAGGGACGAGAGAATGGGACTAATATGGTCAAATCTCTGAGCCCTAGTGAGCTCTCTAGCAGCTGCATTCTGAACTAGTTGGAGCTTTTTTTTTTTAATGGTTTACATGAACTTCCAAACAGAAGAGCTTTACAGTCATCCAATCTAGAAGTTATGAATGCTGCACCAGCTTCTCTGCGTGATGTAAGGAGAGTACATTACCCAGTTTAGCAATATTACGTAGGTGGAAGAAGGCAGTTTTAACCATGTAACAGATGTGTGCATCAAACGAGAGGACAGAGTCAGAAACAGCTCCTAGGCTTTTTACAGTGCTACTGGGTAAGACTGAGAATCCATCTAAATCTACAGCAATATTTGCATGTTTGGATCAATAAGTAAGACCTCTCTATGTCTTTCAGACAGGCTGTTATTTTATTAAGGTGGATAAGTAGAGCTGGGTGGCAATGAAAGTCAAGTCAATGCCATAAAGAGTAAATACGAGTTCTCTGTTTTAGAGGACGCAGGCGGTCATCATACCAAGACACTGACCTTTTCCTAATTAATGCAACATGGTCAAGATTAGAGCGGAGCACAGACAGCAGATCATCTGTTTCATGCTCAGGATCTAGAGGAGGAGATGGGCAGGAGATGGTTAAATCTGGAGGGTTATTAATAAAGACACTAGCTGTAGAGGTTGCTATGGTACGCTTGCTCATAAAGCGAGGCTGCAGGGGGATCTCCTGGTTTAAGACTACATGGTTAGGTAGTGGTCAGAGATGGAGTCAGGCTGAGAGATGCTGACTATGCTGACTGTCTCAATACCCAGGGTCAGAACTAGGTGTGTATGGTTGCATCTCGGAGTTGGACATCTAAGATTGATTAAACCAGTTCTGAGGGGTCCTGAGTCTCCAAGTGAATATTGAAATCTCCAACATTTAAAGTCTTATCAGTAGAGAAAGCTCCCTCTGATAAGAAGTCAGCAAATTCACTCAGTGAATGTGTATAAAGTCCAGGAGGACGACAGACTGTAATAAACAGAAGAGAGAGCTGCTTTTTAGAAGCCGGGGAAGAGTCTGCCACTTTCAGACTCAGCACTAGAAACGATTTCACTTCAGAACCTGAGTTTTGGGTTTATGTCCAGAACTGGATCAGAGAGCGAGGCTACTCCACTGCTGTGACCAGACCTGCGAGGAGAACTGCAGGAGTTCAAGCCTGGGGGAGTCGATTCATTCAAAGCAATGATTCATTAGGTTTAACCCCCGTTTCACAAAGACACAGTGAACTGAGGAGGTTTTCAGTAATAATCTCAGTGACAGGGACTGCTTTAGCTTCTAGAGATCCTACATTTAACAGCCCAAACTTAATGCGGGAAACACGAAGCGCTAATGTTGATTTAATCAGGTTGTTACGAGTCGAGCTTCTAAAGAAGAACCGAATCCAAACAGCGGTTCAGAGTCTCGCTCGAAATACCGGAGATCACGTGATCGCCCGAAGTGACGCTTCGCACGTCACTGAACGTAATTACGTTCAAGGCGCGTCACTTTCCCGGGAGCAACGAGCTGAATATGAACTGAAATATGAACTGAAATGAAATAGAAATGTAGAAACTGTGTGAATCTGCTGGACTTTCATTTAAAAACACAACAAAACATGCAGCAGTTTCTCTCTGAAGGTCAGGTGTTGTTTCCAAACCGACTAAAGAGAATAAAAGTGCTTGATAAAGCTCCTCCGTATTGGAGGGTTTTTAACTGGAGACGATGTGAAATGAGCTCTAATAAAACACTGAAGTGTTTCTGTTTATTTCTGTGTTCAGCAGATGTTCAGTCTACATGCAGATTAAACGGGGATTTTTCACATCATTAAATATTAATAAACGTGACTATTTTATTTACGAGGAGAACAAAGCAGTTACACACTCAGATCAAATACATGCAGTTAAATGTAGATAAAATGACATTCAGTGAAGAGAAGAAACACAGGCAGACATCACTGTATGGAGCTCCCGTCTCAGTCTGGACGAAGCTGATGAACACAAGTGAATCAGGCGATGGAGGTGTAGTGTTTTATTAGAACAGCAGGTGGCGCAGTAGAGCTGAGGAGCTGAGAAGCACTTTGACCTTAACTGTGTTAAAAAGCCTCGGGCTGCTTCCAGAAACTCCAACATTTACTGCTCATTTTCAGTGAACAACCGCAAGCACTGTCTGCTCAGTTCAGCTTTATTAATCACCCTATTTCTAACAAGCTGTTCTCATTATATATATATATATATAAGGTATAGGGATAGTGGTAAGGAACCACTGGACAACCACTGGACAATGAACTAACAAACCGCTGACTGACAGGAACACATCAAGGACCGGGCAAACAAACACGTGCACCATGTGCAAAGACAGACAAAGGCCAGCGTGAAACACAGGGGTAGATATACACAAGCGAGGACGAGGGCGTGGCGAGGAACGGGGTACAGGTGTGAACACTTAGGCACAGGAGGGACCAGAACTGACGAGAGACAAAAGCACGAGGCAGGGCAAAACAAGGTCAGGCTAGAACAACTGAAACGGCACAGCTAGAAATAAAACAGGCAGGGTAAGACCAGAACAGAGGAGACCAGGACAGGCGGGACAGAAACTGATTCACTGATTAGTTGTGAGCTTTTCTGTGGACGAGTTGTGATGAAAAGGAGGAAAACACTTTTCTCCAGTTTGGATCTCAGCCCCTTTTCTTCCTACAATGGAAAACACACACACACACACACACACACACACACACACACACACACACACACACATATTAAACACTTTATACACTTTCATCTCCAACCATGAGGGTTATTTAGGCTGTACTCTACACACTGCACACAAACAATAACACTTTTCTACAAAACAGCAACGGCTAACTGTACAGTTTATTAACAACTCAGCTGAAGGTGGCGCTATTGCAGATGTCCCCCAATAGCAGGCTTTGTGTGGACTTTTTTAACAGAATGCTGCAGAAGTATTGGAGCAGAAATGAAAATATTGCTGCACTGATATGAAAGTAACACGAGTATTTGAGCAGCGTGAGTATAGAGCTTTCTCTCAGACTGTGTTTTAAAATGAAGGTCACACTGATGATCAATCAGAGGAAATATCTCACATACTTTAAAAATGAATCTCAGTCTAGATCATCTAAAGGGGAGAGGAAGCTCCTTGCTGATGTAGCTTATATGAACACTAACAGGTTTGGACTGTTCTGCTCTCTGTTCACAGGTTCCTGATCAGTTCCTGATCAGCATCACCATCATCAACATCATCATCATCATCACCATCACCACCATCATCATCATCATCATCATCACCACCATCATCATTATCATCATCACCATCATCATCATCACCACCATCCTCACCATCATCATCATCATCATCATCATCATCAACACCATCATCATCATCACCATCACCATCACCATCATCATTATCATCATCACCATCCTTTCATCCTCATCATCACCATCATTATCATCATCATCACCATTATTCTCACCATCATCATCCTCATCCTCATCCTCACCATCATCATCATCATCATCACCACCACCATCATCATCATCATCATCACCATCATCACCATCATCATCATCACCACCATCATCACCATCACCATCATCATTATCACCATCATCCTCACCATTATCATCATCATCACCATCACCATCATCATCATCATCATCATCATCATCACCATCATCATCCTCTGTGTAATTGTATCTTTTCTAGGTCTGAAGATAAATTATCATGATGCAACATTTGGAGTTTGTATGTTGATCCCATGTTTAGTGGTGAAGCAGTTTCTTAAAAATGTTAGTTTTAGCATTTTATATGGTGTGTGTGTGTGTGTGTGTGTGTGTGTGTGTCCGGTTACAGTGTAAAAACAGTGTAAAAACAGTGTAAAAACTCCCTTTCAGGCTTTTTAACACAGTTGAAGTCAAAGTGCTTCTCAGCTCCTCAGCTCTACTGCGCCACCTGCTGTTCTAATAAAACACTACACCTCCATCGCCTGATTCACTTGTGTTCATCAGCTTCGTCCAGACTGAGACGGGAGCTCCATACAGTGATGTCTGCCTGTGTTTCTTCTCTTCACTGAATGTCATTTTATCTACATTTAACTGCATGTGTTTGATCTGAGTGTGTAACTGCTTTGTTCTCCTCGTAAATAAAAATAGTCACGTTTGATAATATTTGATGATGTGAAAAATCCCCCTGTTTAATCTGCATGTAGACTGAACATCTGCTGAACACAGAAATAAACAGAAACACTTCAGTGTTTTATTAGAGCTCATTTCACATCGTCTCCAGTTAAAACCCTCCAATACGGAGGAGCTTTATCAAGCACTTTTATTCTCTTTAGTCGGTTTGGAAACAACACCTGACCTTCAGAGAGAAACGGCTTCATGTTTTGTCTTTTTAAATGAAAGTCCAGCAGATTCACACATTTTCTATATTTCTATTTCATTTCAGTTTATTTTCATAAAGTGGAGCAGAAGTAATTCACTATGGAAAATGATTTTAGCGGCATTATGAGGGAAAGGTCAGCCACACTGCTTAAGGCCGGTCTCCTCACTGCTGCTACTTGGGCTGCACCCAGAAACCCCCAAACCTCCTCCTCTCCTCCCAGTCCCGGAAACTGGGTTTGTGGCTCCATCATGCCGCCTGTCCAAAAATAACCTGCATCTTTATTCATGTCGGACTCAGGGTGCCTGGTTTACAGGACAATTCACAGAGACTTAGGCCTGGAGAATAAGGGTTCTCCTGAGCAAATGACCAAAAAAAGGGACAACTTAAATATATATAAGGTGCATGTCATGTTCCACATAATGATAATGACTGTAGGTATAAGGGCTTGCGCTGGTGTCTGTTATGTTCCATCGTCCTAACCAGAAAAACAGTGTTTAGAAAGTGTGTTTTCAGAGATTCCCAACTTTCCACTGGTGCTGGGCAAAAGGTGAGCACAGAATGATGAGGTATCTTTTCTGTACGAGCAGCTAATAGGGACAACACTGTACCATCACATGTATGTCTTTTAGGAGCTAAGAAGTCCCCCTACAGGGATGGACACTGAGCAGGGTGAGGCCACAGCAGAAAGGGGAAGATGACGCGCCCTCCTGTGCCAAGTCTGACCCTGTGAGCCAGTCAGTCCCCTCCACCAGCAGGAGTGCCTCCTGTCCCCCCCTCAGGAAATCCAGCAGCTAAAAGGAGAACACTTCTGTCCTTGTTTAAAAAAAGATTGAAAGAATGTGAGGAGTTATTTGGTGAATATTTTATTTGTTTACATAAACTATTTTTAGTTAATCCTTCAAATGAATTCTGATCTGTGTCTGTCTTTTCCTCTTTTGGGTCCAATACTGTGAAATGAAGTGAACTCCACACTGTGGCCTCATTCTCAGAGCCCTGCTTTACACCCTATTAAAAATCTCTGAAGAGCCCTGAGAATTGCTGTCCGCTGACGTCCCCATCCAACCTTACGGAGAGGATCTGCAGAGAAGAAAGGCCGAAAATCCCCAAATCCAGGTGAGCAAACCTTGCAGCCTCATACCCAAGAAGACTGGAGTCTGTAATCACTGCCAAAGGTGCTTCAACTAAGTACTAAGTAAAGGGTCTGAATACTTATGTCACTGCAACATTTTAGTTTTTCCTTTTTTTAAATAAATTTGCAGAAATTTATTAGAAAACTCTGTTTTATACTTTGTCATTGCGGGATCAACATGGTGCCAGTGTCTAAAGCTGTATATTTTCCTTCATAATGCCACTTTTATTAAAGATTTATGTTTCCTGATTAAGATTATATTAATAAAGTGCCAGAGAAAGAAAAACTATTCCCAGCAACACTCAGTATAGAAACAATTTTCCTTTATATATGTTTTTATTTACCGTTATTAATTTGAGTTACTTTTAATAATCTTTTAAATAGTTGTAAACACTGCTTTCTTAAACTAGTTTATCATTTTCAGTTTAGAGAGTCAGAAATATTTTTATTCCGGTTTAGGAGGGACTTTTATTTTGACAGGATTTCGTTCGCTACTCTGTCCAAGTGTTGCTAGCTTCACACTGCTAGCTCGTTGCTCGGGTCTGCAGCGGGACCGGGGAACTGACGCGCCTTGAAACGTGATTGCGTAACGAAGCGTCACTTCCGGCGTTCACGTGATCTCCGGTATGTTTGAGCGCGTGTTTGGACGCGGTTCTGCTTTAGAAGCTCGAGCTGTGATTCTTCACAGAGCGTCGAGCGACCGGCCGGCCCTCCTTTACAGCCTT
Source organism: Salminus brasiliensis (assembly GCF_030463535.1). Lineage (NCBI taxonomy): Eukaryota > Metazoa > Chordata > Actinopteri > Characiformes > Bryconidae > Salminus > Salminus brasiliensis. The sequence goes on along the minus strand of NC_132894.1, from coordinate 18,348,518 downwards.
TACTCTCAGCTCTGTCTCCTTCCTCTGAGACAGCTGCTGTGGTCCTGGAGCTCTCTGCTCCCTGTGCTGCTGTACAGTCCTCTGTCTCACGGAGGGTCGTCGCCTGTGGGGGCGTCCGCGTGGCCTTGAAAAAGCCGAGGACTCCTGCACCTCCACCGCCGGTTTTCACCTCTGCTGACCGGTTCGAGGTCCTCGGAGCCCAAAGAGGTCCGGCGTTCAGGTTAGTGAGCTGGACAGTGGGCAGGTGAGTGATTTACATGATTTACTGGATTTAATCATCATTTATTCTGTCATTTCTCTGCTTGTTTTAAAAAGTAATAAATCAGTGTCCCTCATAGTGTCTCAGACAGACCCTGCAGTGTGGAGACTGTCTCTGTCCTCCACATGGTTTATAACTGGAGCTTCAGAAAATCTGCTTTAAAAATCTTATTAGAATTGATATAAATTATTTTACTACACCATCATTCAGTACTACTACTCTTAATGATATTCAGGGATTGTGCTGCTGCTGCCTCCATCCTAAGAGTAGGAAAACTGGTAAATGATCATCGACCCAGATTATCAGTGTTATCCTCCTGATTTCAGTGTAAAGCCATTTTCATCTAGAGAACGTTTCTGCTCCATCTACAGTTTTTGATCTTAGACCCTCCTTCCCCTCACTGCATGCTCAGCTTCTGGGAGAGGGGTCAGAGTAAATGTGTAATATTCAATGAGGGAAGTCCTCTCCTCTTTCATAGCCTCAACCCAGAATGTTGATTTAGCTGAATCTCTTTAAAGCTCTGTGGTTCATTACAGACCCCTGTAGCAGTACAGGTCTTGAGCAAGACTTTTACGTACTTTTGCCCACCGCTCCAGGCACGTGTGTTCACAGCACAGCTGGGTTACAGAGGGAAGCCAAATTCCATCAGTCAAAAAATGTCAAATGGTGAATCTGCTTTTCTTGTCTTGTACGTTTTGTTACTTTGAAACAATGCGCAGAGAAGCAAATCAGACTACCACGGTTTTGGAGGTTCCACCGAGATCCCAACATTCCTCTGGGTCCAGAGTTTTCAGAGACAGGATCAGAAAGCGACAGAGGCGGCCGCCGTCATCCCAATGAGTGATTCTGAGTCAATTCAGGCGCTCTACTGACTCTGAGACTCTGTACCCGAGGTGACCTTAAGTAAATTAATTAGACCGCTTGTCTTAGGAATTACGGGTCGCCATATTCTTAGACCTTCAGGTTACTTTAACCCGGATCCCTTTTGATATTTTAATTTTTATATTTGTTTTAGACCATTGACTTTTTGACGTGATCCGGACTCAAAGGACGCAGATGTCCAAAGCAGCAAAGAAACACTTAAATTTCAGTACCCCTATCCCTCAGTAGGGACACAATTCTAACAGTGGATGTTTCAGGCTTACCACTCACAGAACATTTCTGCAGGAAGTTCAGGTAAATCTCTTCATAAGCTCCAGCTTTTTCAGAATGCTGCTGCCAGGGTACGAACTAGAGCTAGGAAATTTGATCATATTAGTCAAATTCTTTCATCCTTACACTGATTACCTGTTAAATTCAGTACAGATCATAAAATACTTCTAAAATATTAATCTCTCAATGGTCTTGACCCCATATTATCTGGAGGAACTTCTTACAGCCCTCCACGTACACTCCGCTCGCAAGATGCTGGCCTATTATCAGTCCCACGTATTAGAAAAAACAGTGCAGGAGGAAGAGCGTTCTTTTACAAAGCCCCCAACTTTGGAACAAGCTCCCTGTTAATATCCGGGAATCAGACACACTCTCAGTCTTTAAATCTAGATGAAAAACTTCTCTCTTTAACACCAGCTTTCAGAGAACTCTCCAGTTCTGTGTTCTGTCCTGCTCTGATTACAGGCTTTTTATCACTATTATTGTGGTTGTGTCTCTAACTATTTCTGCTACAGGTCTCTCACTAAACGTAAAGCTTGTTCTAATCGTCATCTTTTTCTCTGTCTCCCCTCATGTCCTGAGCTCCCTGTCTGGAGCTGCTTGTCTGGAGTTTCCCTCCCCACCCCCACTGGATCTATAGGAGCAGATAGGTCAGTATGTACTAGTTCAAGTACTGCTTTTGCTCGAGCATCAGGTTCTGTTTCTACTCTGAGCAGATTTGTCTTGTCTGCAGACTTCACAGTTCAGTTCATCAATCTTACCCTTGATCTTCATGCTTCATCAGGTAATAAAGCCTATTGTACTCTTTAATGGTGAACTTGGTACCACTTTTGTGGCTTTGTCTTCTTTATTTGAGCCAGTTGTTGTGATGCTTGTGCTCTCTGCTCCCTGTTACTGTACAGTATTCTCTCACTGACCATTGTTTGCGTTTTTGTCTGTGTTTTTACACAGAGGCAACCACAGAGGAATAAGCTACCCAGGAGGTTGTCAAGCTTGTGCGGCAGACCCAGCTGCTGTTGTAGAGGCAGTCCAAATTCCACCGACTGAAGACGAGGTGTGACCGTCTTAATTCCAGCTCTACCAACGAGGCAGACACAGAAGGTCATCATTTCCTCTCCTGCACCTGAAAGGGCCTGGAAATGTCAGTGTGGCTGGGAAAAGTCTGGAGGACTCTTCCACCACCACAGCTGTTTTCACCTGGATGTCGCCAGGTGGCTTTGGCACCATTGTTCTCCACTATTCTCCATCTGATGCAGCGTGGCCCTGAAAAAGCACTGCAGTACTCTTCTGTCCTCTTTTCGGAAAAAAACAGACACTCGGACCATCGGCTTCGGGCCACTGCTGGCTGTGGGATAGGTCCGTCTGCACTGACTTTGTAGAGAACTGGAAGAGCTTTCGGCTGCGTCCGGTCCTCTAACACAGAGATGGTCCATCGTTCTCTCCGGGAACATCAAGAAGGTTTAAGGCCTGGACTGACTGACCCTTCCCATTCACACTGTCAGGTTAGTAAACTGCGTAGTTGGCAGGTAAGTGATTTACATGATTTACTTGATTCCACCCATTTATTCAGTCACTTTTCTGCTTGTATTAAAAAGTAATATCAGTGTCACTCATAATATTTCAGACAAATCCTGCAGTATCAAGACTGTCATGGTTTGTAGTTGTAACGTTGGAAAATCTGCTTTAAAAATATTATTAGATTTTGTAGGGGCCAGTGGTGGCTGTAGGGGCCAGTGGTGGCTCCGCGTTTAGAGCTCCTGGCTATTTGACAGTGTTGTGTGTTCGATCCCTGGGCTCGGCAAACTGCCACTCTTGAGCAAGACCTTTACGTACTTTTGCCCACCGCTCCAGGCACGTGTGTTCACAGCACAGCTGGGTTACAGAGGGAAGCCAAATTCCATCAGTCAAAAAATGTCAAATGGTGAATCTGCTTTTCTTGTCTTGTACGTTTTGTTACTTTGAAACAATGCGCAGAGAAGCAAATCAGACTACCACAGTTTTGGAGGTTCCACCGAGATCCCAATATTCCTCTGGGTCCAGAGTTTTCAGAGACAGGATCAGAAAGCGACAGAGGCGGCCGCCGTCATCCCAATGAGTGATTCTGAGTCAATTCAGGCGCTCTACTGACTCTGAGACTCTGTACCCGAGGTGACCTTAAGTAAATTAATTAGACCGCTTGTCTTAGGAATTACGGGTCGCCATATTCTTAGACCTTGAGGTTACTTTAACCCGGATCCCGGATTCAGGCTTACCACTCGGAGAACATTTCTGCAGTCCTGTGAAGGTGAAATTGGGTAATACCTTTTTCAGTGGTATGAAAAAGTTTGGGCACCCCTGATAATTTTGATGATTTTCCTTTATAAATCATTGGTTGTGCTGATCAGTAATTTCAGTTAAATATATCATAAAGCCTATGAACACAGTGATATTTGAGAAGAGAAATGAAGTTTATAGGATTTATAGAAAGTGTGCAATAATTATTCAAACAAAATTAGGCAGGTGCATAAATGTGGGCACCCTCAGAACCTCAAGGCTGGACTACTGCAGTGCTGTAGGCTGGAAGTTCAGGTAAATCTCTTCATAAGCTCCAGCTTGTTCAGAATGCTGCTGCCAGGGTACGAACTAGAGCTAGGACATTTGATCATATTAGTCAAATTCTTTCATCCTTACACTGATTACCTGTTAAATTCAGTACAGATCATAAAATACTTCTAAAATATTAATCTCTCAATGGTCTTGACCCCACATTATCTGGAGGAACTTCTTACACCTTACAGCCCTCCACGTACACTCCGCTCGCAAGATGCTGGCCTATTATCAGTCCCACATATTAGAAAAAACAGTGCAGGAGGAAGAGCGTTCTTTTACAAAGCCCCCAACTTTGGAACAAGCTCCCTGTTAATATCCGGGAATCAGACACACTCTCAGTCTTTAAATCTAGATGAAAAACTTCTCTCTCTAACACCAGCTTTCAGAGAACTCTCCAGTTCTGTGTTCTGTCCTGCTCTGATTACATTTCACCACTGTTCTGTCCTGCTCTGATTACAGGCTTTTTATCACTATTATTGTGGTTGTGTCTCTAACTATTTCTGCTACAGGTCTCTCACTAAACGTAAAGCTTGTTCTAATCGTCATCTTTTTCTCTCTCTCTCTCCTCATGTCCTGAGCTCCCTGTCTGGAGCTGCTTGTCTGGAGTTTCCCTCCCCACCCCCACTGGATCTATAGGAGCAGCTAGGTCAGTATGTACTAGTTCAAGTACTGCTTTTGCTCATGCATCAGGTTCTGTTTCTACTCTGAGCAGATTTGTCTTGTCTGCAGACTTCACAGTTCAGTTAATCAATCTTACCCTTGATTTCCATGCTCTCTACTGCATATTGTGAAACATCATAATTACAGTGAACAAGGATTTCATGCTGTTTGAATATTGTAACACACTGCAACCATCACCACTGTGATCATTGACCACATTCAGGTAATAAAGCCTGTTGTTCTCTTTAATGGGGAACTTGGTACCACTTTTGTGGCTTTGTCTTCATCTGAGCCAGTTGTTGTAATCCTTGTGCTCTCTGCTCCCTGTTATTGCGTTTCTGTCTGTTTCTGTCCGCCCGCTCAGGTACGAGCTCTCCAGGAGGTCGTCAAGCTTGTAGCTGCTGCTCTAGAGGCGGTCAAACTTCGATGACGAGGTTGGAGGCTGCCCGTAACTCCTCTAACGTGACCATCTTAATTCCAACACAACCGGCGCCACAGACACAGAGGGTCGTCATCTCCACTCCCGCATCTAAAAAGAGCCTGGAACGGTCTGTGTGGCTGGAAAAAGCAGAGGGCTCTTCCACCACAGCAAGTTCTCAGCTCTGCTAACTGGTTCAAGGACCTCAGCTCTTCACCTGCTCCTGCACAGAGGAAGACTCCTTAGGGCGGTGTTCTCACTGTTGAAGATTCTTCTGTAAAACCCTCAAAGTATCGACCCTAAAGAGTAACGCCACGTTCTCCTTTTTACCAGGTGCTCGCTTCCTGGATGTTGCCAGGTGGCTTTGGCACCATCGTTCTACACTGTTCTCCTCCTGATGCAGCATGGTCCTGAAGAAGCACTGCCGTACGCTTCTGGACACTTTTCGGGAAAAGCCAGATCATCGTCTTCAGCCCCCTGACCACTTATAGACCAGTAAGGGAGCCGTTTCCTCAGCTCTTCTCGCTCCACTGCTGGCTGTGGGACAGGTCCGTCTGCTCTGTCTTTGTGGACAGCTGGGAGAGCTTTTGGCTGCGTCTGGTCCTCTACCTCAGAGATGATACTTCACCTGTGCCGCCTGGGGTCCATCGTTCTCTCCAGGAGCATCAAGAAGGTGCCAGGCCAGGACTGACTGGCCCTTCCCAGTCACACTGTCAGGTTAGTGAACTGCATAGTTGGCAGGTAAGTGATTTACTTGATTCCACCCATTTATTCTATCACTTTTCTGCTTGTATTAAAAAGTAATATCAGTGTCACTCGTAGTATTTCAGACAAATTCTGCAGTGTTGAGACGGTCATGGTTTGTAATTGTAACGTTGGAAAATCTGCTTTATAAATCTTATTAGAATTTATATAAATTCTTCCATCTTTCCGAGTACAAGCAGTTCTGCATTGAGTTTGGGCTGTTAAATATACAGTGGGGCAAAAAAGTATTTAGTCAGCCACTGATTGTGCAAGTTCTCTTACTTAGAAAGATATGAGAGGTCTGTAATTTATCATAGGTTCATTTCAACTATGAGAGACAAAACAAAAAATCAAAAAAATCCAGGAAATCACATTGTAGGATTTATGAAGAATTTATTTGTAAATTATGGTAAATAAGTTTTTCTGGACTAGTCAAGGTTTCTGGCTCTCACTGACCTGAAGCTCTTCTGTCCTCCACTTGTTACCTGTATTAATGGCACCTGTTTGACCTCGTTATCTGTATAAAAGGCACCTGTCCACAGCCTCAAACAGTCAGACTCCAAACCTCCAACCTGCTTAAGCCAGTACATGTCCAGACCCGTCTGAAGTGAACCACCTTAATTCACTAGATCTCTGTGAAACTAAATCAAGGGTGTAGGTCTGTTAATTACATTGGTGGGGGTCATAAAATCAGTTCACACAGGGTCTCCTGGAAGCTGAGTGTTTCTGTATTTATGATGACCATAAAACTCTAACTAAAAATACAGGTAATTTCTGAATATGAAGTTATAAAAGCTCATACAAGTGTCCAAAGAAACACATAGGGTAAGAGAGTAAATGTAAATGACTGCAGAATTTTAAATAGTGAAATAGATTTCAGACTGTGTGCTAACCAGCCAATTAATCCTCAGAGTCCATATTGTCTATTTAAGTCAAGACAGGTTGCCAAGTAGTATTAAATTTACCACTGCACCCAATTTTAGGTAGGAGGGTTTTCTCTTTCCCTTTAAGTAATCTAAGTAGTCTTAGCCAGAACCATTTGAACAAGATTTCAGTGTAACTGACAGTTCGACAAGGTTTTTCTTGATCAGACTCAGTTCTGAAGTCTTCCTCCGGCGTTACGTTTACTGCAGGATTAAAGTGTTTCCCTACATTCCTAAGACTGACCGATCGAGTTGATTATTTAAGCGCAGAGATGCAAATCCCACTACCTCAGTTTTGGAGGTTCCACCGAGATCCCAATATTCCTCTGGGTCCAGAGTTTTCAGAGACAGGATCAGAAAGCGACAGAGGCGGCCGCCGTCATCCCAATGAGTGATTCTGAGTCAATTCAGGCGCTCTACTGACTCTGAGACTCTGTACCCGAGGTGACTGTAAGTAAATGAATTAGACCGCTTGCCTTATACATTTAGAAGAGACGGGACGCCGTATTCATTTCAGTCTCACAGTTGACTTGGCAACCTCTTGTTGGCAAATTGTAATAAATTTGGATCCCTGAAAAATTCTCTGGTTTAAACAACCCTGAGAATCTAAATATTCAGGACATTTAATTCTGCACTGGCCACACAGACACCAGACTGTACTGTGGGTAGCAAGTGTTAGGCTTGGAATGCTGTTCTTTTTCCTCCATGTATACCACCCCTAATGTCCAAATTACTCAATTTTACTTTCATCAGTCCACAGCACCTTATTCTAAAATGAAGCTGGCTTGTCCAACTGTGCTTTAGCAGACCTCCAGCGACTCTGTTTGTGGCGTGTGCAGAAAAGGCTGCTTCTGCATTACTCTCCCGTACAGCCTCTCCTTGTGTAAAGTGCGCTGAGTAGTTGAACGATGCGCAGTGACTCCATCTGCAGCAAGATGATGTAGGTCTTTGGAGCTGGTCTGTGGGTTGACTATGACTGTACTTACCATCCTTCACCTCTGCCTATCTGAGATTTTTCTTGACCTGCCACTTCGGGCCGTAACTAGAACTGTGCCTATGGTCTTCAGTTTCCTCACCATGTTCCTCACAGTGAAGACTGACAGCTGAAATCTGAGAGCTTTTTGTAGGCTGGAAGTCCAGGTAAATCTCTTCATAAGCTCCAGCTTGTTCAGAATGCTGCTGCCAGGGTACGAACTAGAGCTAGGAAATCTGATCATATTAGTCCAGTTCTTTTATCCTTACACTAATTAGCTGTTAAATTCAGTACAGATCATAAAATACTTCTAACATATTAATCTCTCAATGGTCTTGACCCCACATTATCTGGAGGAACTTCTTACACCTTACAACCCTCCACGTACACTCCGCTCACAAGATGCTGGCCTATTATCAGTCCCACGTATTAGAAAAAACAGTGCAGGAGGAAGAGCGTTCTTTTATAAAGCCCCCAACTTTGGAACAAGCTTCCTGTTGATATCTGGGAATCAGACACACACTCAGAACTGGAGAGAAGTTGTTCATCTAGATTTAAAGACTGTGTTCTGTCATGCTCTGATTACATTTCACCACTGTTCTGTCCTGCTCTGATTACAGGCTTTTTATTACTATTATTGTGGTTGTGTCTCTAACTATTTCTGCTACAGGTCTCTCACTAAACGTAAAGCTTGTTCTAATCTTCATCTTTTTCTCTCCTCATGTCCTGAGCTGCCTGCCTGGAGTTGCCCTTTTTTGGTTCAGTTCCGGTGTCTTGGTATCAGGCCTGTCCCACTACTCAGCAGAGTTCCAACACAACCATCCTAACCCCTCTCTCTCTCTCTCTTTTACATGTACTGAGATGCCCTGCTGTCCAGTCTGGAGGTGTCCATTCGTCTATGTTCCGGAATCAGACCTTCATTATCTCTCTGTCCAGCACCTACTCACACTCCTTCTTCATAACTGTATATTGTTATTCCTTTTCTGATTATTACACAGTGCTTGAAGTTGGAGCGGAGCAGAGTTCTGTTATTCACTACGTCTGCGGTTTTGCTTCTATGCCTTTGAACTCTTCAGCGAGTGTGGACTTGAGTTCTGAACCGAGAAGCTCGGAGATGTTCATTTCAAAACACAGAGAACCTCCTCATCCCTCCATGTCTGTTAGGCCTAGCAGATCAACCTCGCCATCTAAGCTGTTTGCAGTGTTTCTTCTCTTGTATAGAAATTGAGATTTTTAGCCATTATATAAACCAGTGAGTTTTTGGCTGTAGATCCAAATTAGTGATCCTCTGAAAACTTTCTGATGTTGTACAGCGCTAAATTTCAGTCTTTTATGGGAGCTTCTTGGTCGAGGCTTCTCAGCTTCACCTCCATTGCCTGAGTCACTTGTGTTTCTATAAGCTTTGTCCAAACTGAAACAGGAGCACCATACAGTGATGTCTGCCTGTGTTTTGTTCTCTTAATTGAACGTTAGTTTTTTATGTAATCTCTCATATGTCTGTTTATATTCAGCTCGTTATGCTCAGGTCTACAGTGGGACCGGGGAATTGAGGCGCTTGAAACGTGACTTCTTAAACCGAAGCGTCGCCACCTCAGCTCTTCTACTTTGCCTTCACCTGCTTCATCCCTCAAGGACAACCCCTCAGGGCAGTGTTCTCATTGATGGAGATTCTACTGAAACCACTTAAGCATCGAGCCCAAAGAGTAACACCACAGTCTCCTGTTTTCCAGATGCCGTGTTCTGGACTTCGCCAGGCGGCTTCCCTTCACACTGCGACAGCGAGATGCCTTTGGCACAATCATTCTCTACTGTTCGCAGCGAGTTCCTGACGTTGGTGAACTGAATAGTTGGCAGGTAAGTAATTTTACATCATTTTTTCTATTTTAATAACCATTTATTCTGTCATTTCTCTGCTTGTATTAATAATTAATTTGGTCAGTGTCTGTATCTTCAGTATCTCGCACCCAGTCAGCTAAGTACTGAGGTGCTTTCCTCTCTCTTTGAAAAGTGTGTACTATGTCTGTCTCCCTCTGAGCACCATCTTGAGCATCAGGTTTAGACTCTTGAACCTCTTCTGGAGTCTGATCAACACTGTTGGCTGTTGGAATGGGGGGTACACCCCTCTCACCTTGGGATCATCAGCTGCCATTGACTGGTCAGTCTGGGTTTGTTGTTCTTTAACACCCTTTGTATGAAATTTCGCAAGCCTGTGTTTAAGCACTTTCCCTGTGTCTGGATATTAGACTAGGCATGCTGGACTGTTCTTGTCGTTCCTACAAAGACTCTATTTCACATTTTGACTCTAGCTTCTATCTGTCATGTTTAAGTGTAGCATGCTGCTCCAAATACTCTCCTCTTTGAAAGGTTAGGCTTTCTCTCTGTCAACGTAGTCATTGAATACATATATATAGCTGCTGAGGTCTCAGACCTTATCCCCTGCTTACAGAGCAATGACTGTAAATGTGTTGCTGTGAACTCTGAACCATTACGTGAACAAAAACATTTTACTGATCCATATGGAGAAGAATCGGCCAAACATCGCTCAGTAGCTTTAACTGTTTCACCCTTAGTTTTCAGGAAGTTCACAGCCTGCATCTGAGTAATCCTCAGTAAATGTCTGAGTGGATCTCCAACCCTGGATCTGTCCAAAAGCTCCTTAAATCAGTAACCTCATTTAATATTCACGAAGCTTTAGCTGCATTGGTCAGTATACAGTATAACGCGGAGTCTCAGCCAATCAAGAGCCGTTGTGACCGAGCTCTGTAGCTCCTCTGGAAGACTAAGCTTTAGAAACTGCTCAAGCTGGGTGGCTGTGGGTGCCTGTGGGAGCCTTTGATTTTGAGTCTGAGACACAAAGTAAGCTTGGGAATGGCTTGGTCCTGTTGCTATGCTAGCTATCTTCTTAGCAATGTAGCTTCAGTATTTCCCTTTGTATTACTGAATCTTCATGGTTTCTGTTATTTCTTCACGTTTCACGCTACTGAGCTGTTTTAGGTTAGTATGGCTGGTGTAATTTTGTGGATATGTGCTACATTTGTGTTCTTACTCAACGTCCTGGTGTTTATTAAACTGCTGCTCAGAGGCTGTTGCTGTTCCTCTTTTTGTCCTTTTGGGGACGCTAAAACCCCATAGTTTAACCTGTGGAAACGGTCAGAGGCATGTTAAAGGTGGTGTCTTGCTAAAAGCTTTTGAGTGGTAATTATTAGCTTTGTTTCTCCTGCCTGTTGAGCGTATACACATCTCTCTCTGAATGAAGTCATTTAGTAGCACTACGATATAGACCTGGAGCCTTTCTGAACTTTTATTTAATATTGTTCATGTATTCTGTTTATTTCAGAGTCTTTATTCCTCATCCTGTCCTCAATTCTTCCTCACTTATTCATCATTCACCCAGAACGCGGTCATATTTGTAATGCCCAGAACTCCATGCTTGTTGTGATGCTTGTGCTCTCTGCTCCCTGTTACTGTACAGTACTCTCTCACTGACCTTTGCGCTTCTGTCTGCGTCGTCGTCTCCTCTCCCGCACCTGAGAGGACCTGGAAGTGTCAGCGTGGCTGGGAAAAGCAGAGGACTCTTCCACCAAAGCCAGTTTTGGCCTCTGCTAACTGGTTGGAGAACTTCAGCTGTTCACCTGCTCTGTCACCGAGGACAGCTCCTCAGGGCGGTGTTCTCACTGTTGGAGATTCTTCTGTAAAACACTGAAAAGTATCGACCCTAAAGAGTAATGCCACAGTCTCCTGTTTTCCAGGTGCCAGTGTCCTGGACGTCACCGGGTGGCTCTGGCACCATTGTTCTCCGTCTGATGCAGCGTGGCCCTGAAGAAGCACTGCCGTACGCTTCTGGACACTGTTCAGAAAAAGCCAGACATCAGGGTCATAGTCTTTGGCTCCCTGCCCACTTACAGACGAGTGAGAGAGAGCCATTTCCTCAGCTCCTCTCGCTCCACTACTGGCTGCGGGACAGGTCCGTCTGCGCTGAGTTCGTAGAGAGCTGGCAGAGCTTTTAACTGTGTCCGGTCCTCCAACACAGAGATACGCTTCACCTGAGCCGCATGGGGTCCGTCGTTCTCTCCAGAAACATCAAGAAGGTGCCAGGCCAGGACTGACTGACCCTTCCCAGTCACACTGTCAGGTTGGAGAACTGCATAGTTGGCAGGTGAGTGATTTACATGATTTACTTGATTCCACACATTTATTCTGTCACTTTTCTGCTTGTATTAAAAAGTAATAGATCAGTGTCACTCATAGTATTTCAGATGAATCCTGCAATATTGAGACTGTCATGGTTTGTAATTATAACATTGGAAAATCTGCTTTCTGAATTTTAAATAGTGAAATAGATTTCAGACTGGGAGCTAACCAGCCAATTAATCCTCAGTCCATATTGTCTATTTAAGTCAAGACAGGTTGCCAAGTAGTATTAAATTTACCACTGCACCCAATTTTAAGTAGGAGGGTTTTTCCTCTTTCCCTTTAAGTAATAAGTCTAAGCAGTCTTAGCCAGCACCTTTTGAACAAGATTTCAGTGTAACTGACTGTACAGCAAGGTTTTTCAGACGAAGTCCTGAAGTCTTCGTCCGGTGTTACGTTTACTGCAGGATTAAAGTGTTTCTCTACATTCCTAAGACTGACTGATCGAGTTGATTCTTTAAGCACGGAGAAGTAAATCCCACTACCACAGTTTTGGAGGTTCCACAGAGATCCCAATATTCCTCTGGGTCCAGAGTTTTCAGAGACAGGATCAAAAACCGACAGAGGCGGCCGCCGTCATCCCAATGAGTGATTCTGAGTCCGTTCAGGCGCTCTACTGACTCCGAGACTCTGTACCCGAGGTGACTGTGTAAATTAATTAGGCCTTACGAATTTAGAATAAACGGGAGGAGACGGACGCTGTATTCTTAGACCTTCAGGTTACTTTAACCCGAATCCCTTTTGATATTTTAATTTTAACATTCGTTTTAGGCCACTGACTTTTTGCAGCTATCCGGACTCAAAGGATGAAGATGTCCAAAGCATTGCCTTAAGATCATTTCAGTCTCATAGTGGTCTGAACTGGGAATTTCTCGGGATCCAGATTTGTTTTAAATTCTAAGATTCTAGAAAGATTCTAAGATATTGTCTTGAAATAGTTTTATTCTCAGTTTAAATTTTTCAGGGATCCAAATTTATTACAAATTAAGTTTTTAGGACATTTAATTATTCATTACTGTTCAACCTAGAGAATTTTGTAAAGGGATCTGCACTTATTTTTTAGAAAATTGAAAGATTCTGAAGCAAGGTTTTGGAAATAAATTTTTTCAGGGCTGTTCAAATTAGACATTTTGAGGGTTCTAAGACAAGGGGGTTTATAATACCCAAAGAGTTTAGACTATACACGTGACATTAATACATAGTTACAGTTATGATTAGTAGCGCTTTATTAAGCATAAAGGTATCTGCTATAGATAGAGATATATTTATCCCCCCCCCCAGCAAGCAAAACAGCTGATGGGCCTTACCATGATCAATGTCCTGTGTCTACCTGTGACCATGTTGAATGCCTAAAATAATTGACATATAAACCCAGTAATTCTATCCTATTCTATCTGCTTTTAAAACTGATTTGACACGAACAGTTGAGGGCCTACTTTATAGTCTTTAATATCAGCTGTTGTCTTTATCTGAGACAGTTGTTGTGATGTACCGTGTTACTGTACAGTACTCTGTCTCGCTGACCGTTGTTTGCGTTTGTCTGTGTTTACTCTGGAGTAACTTGGTGACCGCGGAGGAGCGAGATCTCCAGATGCTCTGCAAGGAGGTCATCAAGCTTGACTGCTGCTGCTGCTGTAGAGGCAGTCCAAACTCCAACGGAAGACGAGGCTGGAGTCTGTTCGTGACTCCTCCAACGATGGTCATCTTAAATCCAGCACTACCGGCATGGCGGACACAGAGGGTTGTTGTCTCCACTCCTGCACCAGAGAGGGCCTGGGGCCGTCGTCGTGGCCTGGAAAAGCAGAGGGCTCCTCCACCACCACAGCTGCTTTTCATCTAAATGTACTGGCGTGAGGTTATCAGTTCTTCAACTTCACCTTTTTCCTTAAAATGTTTTTTTTTTTTTTTTTCCCTCCAGGAGTCCTGGACATTGCCAACTTTCTCCACTTTTTCTCTACCCGATGCAGTGAGGCCCTTAAGGAGCACTGCCACACACTTCTGGACACCACTCGGAAAAAGACAGGACCCTAGATTAGGCAGCTGGATAGTGGGCAGGTAATAATATTTCTGTCATTTCTCTGCTTGTTTTAAAAAGTAATAAATCAGTGTCCCTCATAGTGTCTCAGACTAACCCTGCAGTATGGAGATTCTGTCCTTCACATGGTTTATAATTAGAGCTTCAGAAAATTTGCTTTAAAAATCTTATTAGAATTGATATCAATTATTTTACTACACCATCATTTAATACTACTGCTCTTATTCTGTTTATTTCAGAGTCTTTATTCATCAGTCTGTTCTCAATTCTTCCTCACTTATTCATCCTTCACCCATAACGCTGTCATATTTCTAATGCCCAGTGCTCCATGCTTTAGCCTCCCCCCCTTTACTGGATCTATAGGAGCAGCTAGGTCAGCCTGTACTAGTTCAAGTACTGCTTTTGCTCGTGCATCAGGTTGTTACTACTCTGAGCAGATTTCTCTTGTATGCAGACTTCACAGTTCAGTTAATCAATCCTACCCTTGATCTTCATGCTCTCTACTGCATAATGTGAAACATCATAATTACAGTGAACAAGGATTTCATGCTGTTTGAATATTGTAACACACTGCAACCATCAGCACTGTGATCATTGGCCACATTCAGGTAATAAAGCCTATTGTACTTGGTACCGTATTTTTGGCTGTTCATCACGTCCTTGGTGAGAGTTCAGAGGCTGTCGCCGTTTCCTTCTGAATGCATCGACTCCTCAAGGTTTAGCTATTGCAGTTACTCATGTGGAAGTGGTCGTGGCGGAGTCCCCGCAATTCAGTTCACTTCTATGCACAACCCAAATCTCAGGTTCTGAAGCTAAATACTCGACAGCTAGTGTCTTATTAACCTTCCAGATTTCTCCACCTCCTTTCAATTTCACCCTAAAGATCTAGAGCATGTAACAGATGATCTGCAGACTGTGATCCGTTCTAGCCTTGGCAGTGTTGTTCCACAACAAATTTGGTAGAAAAGCCTAGCACTGTGGTTTAATGAACAGATATGTACTCTGAAACCGATCACTGCTGAATTGAACTGCAGAACAGAATTAGAAATCTGAGTCGAGTGGTATCAGTTTGGTCGAGCGACCATCCCTACTTTAAGATAAAGAAGACAAAGCTGATATGAAAGATTATAGTCAGCTTTTGTGATCCTTTTGTGCTCTCTGCTCCCTGTGTTACTGTGCAGTTTGCATTTCTGTCTGTGTTTTTACTCAGAGGTGACCACGGAGGAACAAGCTCTTCAGGAGTTCGTCAAGCTGCAATATTGAGACTTCCATGGTTTGTAATTGTAACGTCGGAAAATCTGCTTTAAACGTTTTAATAGAATTTATATAAATTCTTCCATCTTTCAGGGTACAAGCAGTTCTGCATTGTGTTTGGGCTGTTAAATATACAGTGTGGCAAAAAAGTATTCAGTCAGCCACTGATTGCAAGTTCTCTTACTTAGAAAGATGAGAGAGGTCTGTAATTTTATTTAAAAAAAAACAGGAAATCGCATGGTAGGATTTTTAAAGAATGTATTTGTAAATTATGGTGGAAAATAAGTATTTGGTCACCCACAAACAAGATTTCTGGCTCTCACAGACCTGTAACTTTTTTAAGATGCTCTCTCTGTGAAACTAAATCAAGGGTGTAGGTCTATTTATTACATTGGTGGGGGTCATAAAATCGGATCACACAGAGTCTCCTGGAAGCCGAGTGTTTCTGTATTTATGATGAACTTTAAATCTCTAACTGTAAAAATACAGGTAATTTCTGAATATGAAGTTATAAAAGCTCATACAAGTGTCCAAAGAAACACAAAGGGTAAGAGAGTAAATGTAAATGACTGCAGAATTTTAAATAGTGAAATAGATTTCAGACTGGGTGCTAACCAGCCAATTAATCCTCAGAGTCCATATTGTCTATTTAAGTTCCAGCAAGATCCCAATATTCCTCTGGGTCCAGAGTTTTCAGAGACAGGATCAGAAACAGACAGAGGCGGCCGCCGTCATCCCAATGAGTGATTCTGAGTCAATTCGGGCGCTCTACTGACTCCGACACTCTGTACCCGAGGTGACTAAGTAAATTAATTAGACCACTTGCCTTACGAATTTAGAATAAACGGGAGGAGACGAGACGCCGTATTCTTAGACCTTCAGGTTACTTTAACCCGGATCCCTTTGATATTTTAATTTTCAAATGTGTTTTTCTACCACTGACCTTTTGCAGTGATCCGGACTGAAAGGACGAAGATGTCCAAAGCCTTAAAATAATTTCAGTCTCACAGAATTTTCCAATTTAAAACAAATCTGGATCCCAGTGAAGACAACTAAGATATTGTCTTGGAATATTTTGATTCTCAGTGTTGTTTAAAGCAGAGAATTTTTCAGGGATCCAAATTTAGTTTGTAGCCAAGTGAGAATAATGAGACTGAAACTAATGACTTACCAGTTTTTGTTGATATTCCAAAACATTTCTCAGTCTCAGAATGAATGATATTGGGTGAATAAAGGGGGCATCTCTGGTTAAAGTGCTGCAAGCAAAACAGCTGATAGGCCTCATCATGCTCAATGTCCCATGTCCCAGGAAGCAGAAGAAGGGTTATCCACAAGGATAAATTCCCTTTTGGAAAATGAAACCATGGTTGCATGTGAATCTTCACTGGTGAATAGCCCTCTGAGAAAAGCCCTGCTGTGAATTCATTCTCAGATCAGGTGGCTAGAAACAGCTATGTCAGGAAATGCAGTAGTGCTTCAGATGGTTTCCACAACATCACAACAGCAGTGTAAGAAAAATGAGGATGTGTACGATGTGGATATTTCAGACTTGACGCTTGACATATCTTCATCATCAAATGATGGAATTGTTTTGCAGCAGTCTGATGATCAGATATTAATATTGTCTGATACTCACAAGTACTCACTAAAGGAAGGATCGTTTTTGTCTAAAAAAAAAAAAAAAAGAATCAGTTCAGGAGTGTGTCTTATTCTCTCCTGTATCAGCTCTGTCTTCATCTTAGACAGTTGTTGTGATGCTTGTGCTCTGCTCCCTGTGTTATTGTACAGTACTGTCTCACTGATCGTCGTTTGCGTTGCTCTGTGTTTACTCTGGAGGTACTTGGTGACTGCGGAGGAGTGAGATCTCCAGGCGCTCTGCAAGGAGGTCATCAAGCTTTACTGCTATTGTTGTAGAGGCAGTCCAGACTCCACCAACGGAAGACGAGGCTGGAGACTCCTCTAACGCTGGCCATCTTAAATCCAGCACTACCAACGTAGCGGACACAGAGGATTATCATCTCCACTCCCGCACCGGAGAGGACCTGGAAAAGCAGAGGGCTCCTCCACCACCACAGCCAGTTTTCACATCTACTAACTGCTGCGAGGTCCTCAGCTCTTTGTTGCGCCCTGAGGAGACGCTACAAGGCCGTTCTTCCCTCATCTTGTGTGGTACCTGTGCGTAAAACACTGCACCCAAAGGACCTAAACAGCTTCAGGCCGGTGGCACTGGCTTCTCATCTGATGAAATCACTGGAGAGGCTGGTCTTTTAACCACATCCGCCCTCTGGTGAGCCCATCCATGGACTCTCTTCAGTTTGCCTACCAGTCTGGTGTCGGGGTGGATGATGCTGTCATCTGTCTTCTACACAGAGCTCTTTCTCACCTGGAGAAGCCCGGCAGCACTGTGAGGACACACACCAAAACACACCACAACAACACAACACCAAAACACACCACAACAACACAACAGGGAGGGAGGTTCTAGCTAGAGAGCTCGCCCATGCCCATTACCAAGATTCTCAATCTTTCAGAAATGATTAGCTGTCATGCACTGATTCACATCACACAGTGTTTGAGCTCGTTTAGACTCATTGTGGTGATGAACCCCCAAGTTCAAGATTCCTTCAAGATCTGTTTCATCTAGTGTTGTATGGCTAAAACAGTTAGTGCTGCCATCTGGTGACCAGTTTGTGTCCTCTCTCTCTCTCTCTCTCTCTCTCTCTCTCTCTCTCTCTCTCTCCGCCGCTGACCCCGCCCCCTGTTTACAGAGAGGGATGTAAATATAAATGCGTCTTCAGAGAGACACAAAATAAATAAATTAATAAACCAAAAAAACGAAGTATCTCTGCCAAACTGTCTGCGCGTAGAGTAGCAGCTCCTCCCCACAGAACAGTCTTCTGATTAAATTTGATATGCTAACTTTTAACAACACAGAGCTACATTGATTTATGTCATTTATGTAAAATGATTTATGTAATGTGGGACATTTGACCTATTTCAACTTAAGTTCATTTATTCAGAGTTCATTTGTACACAATTATGCAAATCATACAAATTAGGAGATGATGTCATTTAGCGACGTCTAGCGACCTTTAGGACGGTCAACAGCTGCTTTCCTTACCTAACCACGCCAATGGCGGTCACGCTGAGGCAGCTTGGGACTCCTGCTGCTCTGACAGTCTTTTAGCTGGTAATTGTGTTATTTTCCTGTAAATATGGTGATGGTCAGTAGTCTAGCTCTGATCACATCAGTGTCGCGGTGAGGGTCATTTATTTGTTTATTATTATTATTATTTGTCTTTTCTGCTGTGTTATATGAGGGAGGAGGTAAGACCGCTGTGTTTAGTGTTTTCTCTTTTTCTAGGTTATTTAGTAAGATGGGATGTGAGGTTCTGTTTATTTTGGTCTTCTCTCACCCTGAAGTTTTATGATGTTCATTTGATGTTTGTTTGTGTTGAAAATAATAAAAGATTTCACTTGAGCATCAGATCTGTTGTGCTGGTTCCTTTATTTCTCTCCCCAAAGCTCTAGACCTCAACTTCACTATATTATAAAGGGTGTGATGAACGGGGTCAGAAGTTCACTTTTAATGTTGCAAATAAATCAGCCCAGGTTTCAGAAAGCAGTTGTAGCTAATCTACGGCTGTCAGTGGGCTTTAAGTTATATGTTGAGGTGATAAACTAAAGCAGTAATTAATGCTGTTTAATGTAGAAGGAGTTTTCTAAAGAACCTAAATGAGCATCTCTTACCAGCCTCAATGATCCACAGCCTCCTACCCTGCTACCTTTGGTGCAGTTCTGTGACTCTTAATTGTAGAAGTAACACGGTCGGTCCTTTCTTAAATAAAAGGTTCAGGAGGAAAAAGATACGAGTGAAACTTTCAGAAACTGGGTGTGAAGAGCCGACAATTATCATTCACAAGCCCTGAAACATGCCAGCAGTCACTGTCCATCAGTTTGCTGGTCAGGTTAAAATGTGCAGTGCTGTGAGTCCAGAAGCAGGATCAGGATCTTCATTTTAGACCAAGTCCATTTACACTGACGTTCCCACAGCTCTGAATGTCTGCTTTTGTAGAAGTTCATCAGTTTAACCTGGAAAGCGCAATCCTGCTCACGTCTTTCCCACTGTGGTACAGAACAGAAACACACACAGATATCATGGCCGAAGCTCTCTGATGAGGACGTTATTCATACAGCTAATCTAACAGCTCAATGCTCTCTGATGAGGAACCAAGACTGAAAGGGGGAACCCATCCTCCTCCAGTCGACACTGGATCATAATAAAAATCAAAACAGGAATAAAAACAATAACAAAACAAAAAGGTCAATTTTGCATCAAGACAAACAAGATGAGAACGTGAGTGAGAGAGATAAAGTCCATGCAGGTAAACAGTCAGAAGCAGAGTCATGCAGGGAGGTGAGGATGAGTCAATGTGAGGCTCCAGAGCAGGACCGCGGGCAGGAGGGCAGTGGAGAGCCAGGTCAGGTCAGGCGGTACCAGGATGGAGCAGTTGGCCCCGGGCTTCTCAGTACATGTGAAAGAGACAGAAAACAGAAAGGAGGGAAAACACAGAGGGTTAGGAGGAGCACAGGAAAAGGTTACAGGAGGAGGGGTGTTCAGGAGAGGTCAGATCAGACTGATGTCCGGCCTGTAAAGGAAGGAGATTAGAGAGACTGCAGAACTGATCAGGAACCTGTGAACAGAGAGCAGAACAGTCCAAACCTGTTAGTGTTCATATAAGCTACATCAGCAAGGAGAACAGTCCAGTGCACTGATGGATTCTCTGAAAGCTTGAGCTTTTAATCTGGATTTAAACACAGTGTGTCTGAGTCCCGAACAGCAGCAGGAGGTTTATTCCAGAGTTGAGGAGCCTGATAAGAGAAAGCTCCTCCTCCAGCGTTGATTCTCCTGAGGCGAGGAACTGACAGAAGGCCAGCGTCCTGCGAGCGAAGTGTACGTGACTGCTTGTAGGTTTAAGAAGTTCCCCAAGATATTGTAGGGCCAAACCGTTTAGTGACTTATAGGTCAGAAGGAGTATTTTATAATCAGTGCAGAATTGAACTGGACAGTCAGAAACAGCTCCTGGGCTTTTTACAGTGCTACTGGGTAAGACTGAGAATCCATCTAAATCTACAGCAATATTTGCATGTATGGATCAATAAGTAAGACCTCTCTATGTCTTTCAGACAGGCTGTTATTTTATTAAGGTGGATAAGTAGAGCTGGGTGGCAATGAAAGTCAAGTCAATGCCATAAAGAGTAAATACCGCAGGCGGTCATCATACCAAGACACTGACCTTTTCCTAATTAATGCAACATGGTCAAGATTAGAGCGGAGCACAGACAGCAGATCATCTGTTTCATGCTCAGGATCTAGAGGAGGAGATGGGCAGGAGATGGTTAAATCTGGAGGGTTATTAATAAATACACTGGCTGTAGAGGTTGTTATGGTACGCTTGCTCATAAAGCGAGGCTGCAGGAGGATCTCCTGGTTTAAGACTACATGGTTAGGTAGTGGTCAGAGATAGAGTCAGGCTGAGAGATGCTGACTATGCTGACTGTCTCAATACCCAGGGTCAGAACTAGGTGTGTATGGTTGCATCTCGGAGTTGGACATCTAAGATTGATTAAACCAGTTCTGAGGGGTCCTGAGTCTCCAAGTGAATATTGAAATCTCCAACATTTAAAGTCTTATCAGTAGAGAAAGCTCCCTCTGATAAGAAGTCAGCAAATTCACTCAGTAAATGTGTATAAAGTCCAGGAGGACGACAGACTGTAATAAACAGAAGAGAGAGCTGCTTTTTAGAAGCCGGGGAAGAGTCTGCCACTTTCAGACTCAGCACTAGAAACGATTTCACTTCAGAACCTGAGTTTTGGGTTTATGTCCAGAACTGGATCAGAGATCGAGGCTACTCCACTGCTGTGACCAGACCTGCGAGGAGAACTGCAGGAGTTCAAGCCTGGGGGAGTCGATTCATTCAAAGCAATGATTCATTAGGTTTAACCCCCGTTTCACAAAGACACAGTGAACTGAGGAGGTTTTCAGTAATAATCTCAGTGACAGGGACTGCTTTAGCTTCTAGAGATCCTACATTTAACAGCCCAAACTTAATGCGGGAAACACGAAGCGCTAATGTTGATTTAATCAGGTTGTTACGAGTCGAGCTTCTAAAGAAGAACCGAATCCAAACAGCGGTTCAGAGTCTCGCTCAAAATACCGGAGATCACGTGATCGCCCGAAGTGACGCTTCGCACGTCACTGAACGTAATTACGTTCAAGGCGCGTCACTTTCCCGGGAGCAACGAGCTGAATATGAACTGAAATATGAACTGAAATGAAATAGAAATGTAGAAACTGTGTGAATCTGCTGGACTTTCATTTAAAAACACAACAAAACATGCAGCAGTTTCTCTCTAAAAGTGCTTGATAAAGCTCCTCCGTATTGGAGGGTTTTAACTGGAGACGATGTGAAATGAGCTCTAATAAAACACTGAAGTGTTTCTGTTTATTTCTGTGTTCAGCAGATGTTCAGTCTACATGCAGATTAAACAGGGGGATTTTTACATGATCAAATATTAATAAACGTCACTATTTTTATTTACGAGGAGAACAAAGCAGTTACACACTCAGATCAAACACATGCAGTTAAATGTAGATAAAATGACATTCAGTGAAGAGAAGAAACACAGGCAGACATCACTGTATGGAGCTCCCGTCTCAGTCTGGACGAAGCTGATGAACACAAGTGAATCAGGCGATGGAGGTGTAGTGTTTTATTAGAACAGCAGGTGGCGCAGTAGAGCTGAGGAGCTGAGAAGCACTTTGACCTTAACTGTGTTAAAAAGCCTCGGGCTGCTTCCAGAAACTCCAACATTTACTGCTCATTTTCAGTGAACAACCGCAAGCACTGTCTGCTCAGTTCAGCTTTATTAATCACCCTATTTCTAACAAGCTGTTCTCATTATATATATATATAAATAAATAATTCACAGTTAAAAGTTAAATGGACAGAATTGCTGTATATGTGCTGCTCTGTGTAGCAGCTGTGATTGGCTGGGCAGTACTAGGGGTGTGCTGAAAGCGAGAGTTGTGATTGGCTCAGTTCATCAGTAGTCAACATCATATCTAAAAGAGATCAGCTGTCCCATTTCCCCAATTACTGCTACACTAATGAGTTTTCTCCTCAGAGCTCAGACTCAGTGTTTCATATCAAGATACAGAGAGAAGTTCAAAACAAAGAAACATCCAGAACACATCAGTAATGCAGGTCAGCTGTTCATTCAGGCTCTGTTCCTGAACATGATACGAATATTATAAACTTCACAGTTGTTTGGAGAAGATGAAACATTAAGAACACAAACTGAGGGAGGCAACAATGACACACTGACTAGAAACACAGAAATAAACTGAACCATTAGTACAACCAGACAAGATAACTAAGGTAAGGAACCACTGGACAATGAATTAACAAACCGCTGACTGACAGGAACACATCAAGGACAGGGCAAACAAACACGTGCACCATGTGCAAAGACAGACAAAGGCCAGCGTGAAACACAGGGGTAGATATACACAAGCGAGGACGAGGGCGTGGCGAGGAACGGGGTACAGGTGTGAACACTTAGGCACAGGAGGGACCAGAACTGACGAGAGACAAAAGCACGAGGCAGGGCAAAACAAGGTCAGGCTAGAACAACTGAAACGGCACAGCTAGAAATAAAACAGGCAGGGTAAGACCAGAACAGAGGAGACCAGGACAGGCGGGACAGAAACTGATTCACTGATTAGTTGTGAGCTTTTCTGTGGACGAGTTGTGATGAAAAGGAGGAAAACACTTTTCTCCAGTTTGGATCTCAGCCCCTTTTCTTCCTACAATGGAAAACACACACACACACACACACACACACACACAATCACACACACACACATATTAAACACTTTATACACTTTCATCTCCAACCATGAGGGTTATTTAGGCTGTACTCTACACACTGCACACAAACAATAACACTTTTCTACAAAACAACAACGGCTAACTGTACAGTTTATTAACAACTCAGCTGAAGGTGGCGCTATTGCAGATGTCCCCCAATAGCAGGCTTTGTGTGGACTTTTTGAACAAAATGCAGAAGTATTGGAGCAGAAATGAAAATATTGCTGCACTGATATGAAAGTAACACGAGTATTTGAGCAGCGTGAGGATAGAGCTTTCTCACAGACTGTGTTTTAAAATGAAGGTCACACTGATGATCAATCAGAGGAAATATCTCACATACTTTAAAAATGAATCTCAGTCTAGATCATCTAAAGGGGAGAGGAAGCTCCTTGCTGATGTAGCTTATATGAACACTAACAGGTTTGGACTGTTCTGCTCTCTGTTCACAGGTTCCTGATCAGTTCTGCAGTCTCTCTAATCTACTTCCTTTACAGGTCGTACATCAGCCTAATCAGACATCTCCTAAACGCATCATCATTTTCTCCTCCTGACCTGGCTCTCCACTGCCCTCCTGCCTGCTGTCCTGCTCTGGGGCCTCGCATTGACTCATCCTCACCTCACTGCATGACTCTGACTCTGACTGTTTACCTGAATGTACTTTTTCATTTCACTCACGTTTTCATCTTGTTTGGCTCGACGCCACATTTACCATATTTTTGTTCTTAATTCAGTTTTGTTTTATTGTATTTATTCCTCTTTTGATTTTTGTTTTCCCTGTTTTGAGGATTTTGGGTTCCCCTTTTGAGTCTTGGTTCCTCTCAAGGTTTCTTCTTCCTGACCCAAGGGAGTTTGTCCTTGCCACTGTTGCCACTGGCTTGCTCAAAAGAGGCTCTGACACATATCTCTGTAAAGCTGCTTTGTGACATTTGTTGTAAAAAGCTCTATATCAAACAAATTGAGTTGAATTGAAGCCTCGGTCTCCTGGTTAAAAATTGCGTGTTCAGGAGTTTAGTAAGACGGAGATAAACACTGCGTTAGCAGTTTTTCCTGTGAACCTTGATGGAACAGTGATCTAAAAGCATCAGCAGGGTTTGATTATTCTGCTAAGTGCTTATTGTGTTAAGTGTTACCACTGGCTAGCTTCCTCAGTCTCAGACACACAACCAAACCATTTACCAAAACAAACCAATCAATGAGTTATCAATAAACAATCATTATAAATATACACATCAGTAATACATACATAAACAATTTTAGTTCTTTTGAAAATTAAACATTTATTTAATGTAACATTCAATAAAATGTTGCATATTTCAATACACTGTTACTATAGTAATGACAGACTTTGAGCTCACTGTGTGAATATCTGCTTTAATTCAGATATAAATTATAATACTGTTATAATACAGAATAAATTCTTCCTATAAAACAATTATATTGATATAAAAACCTGGAACTGGATACTCCACCTCCAGCACAGTGGGTTAATTATGGTCCTTACCTCGACTGCAGCCAACGGTGCTGTGCCACCTCATCGAAGGCAGAGTGTGAGGATCAAACTGCAGCAGATAAGAGATGATGGTGCGGCATGGTTCCTCCTGCCTGAATTCAGTGGCTTTCCACCGATTAACTTCCTGTAATGAATGAGGCGGTCTGGTAAATTCAGTGGGCATAGATCCATTCAACCTCACAAGTTTGTCAGAAATTTCATTTTTCTGTCTAACGCCAGGTACTGGGTTCTCTGCCCGAAAACACAAGCACACATTTCACAACACCTAAACACACCAAATGCATGTAGCCTAATGCAAAAGCACTGACAAGTTATTCCAGCTGTAATAAGGGGGCTTATTGGTACATTTTAAAAAGCTCTAGCAGGGGCATCACATGGAAATGCTTAGAAGTGCCCATTGTAGGCGTTTCCCTGAAAGATAAACCCGTCATTCTGTAACTTTCCCAGCTCTTCTAGGAAGTCACTGAGGTAGTCCACTAGTGGATGAGGCTTTGACTGTCCACAGAACAGTGCACCTACAAATGGCTCCACGTTGTGGAATTTTACTCAAATAGGCCAAAACTGTGCTGCTAGACTTAAAAATCATACGCCCATCAACATTCACTACTAAATCAACTGTGCTATCTGAATGTGTCAGGCATTAACTCTGACCCAGTCTGAGGTAAATGTAGGATTCTAGGCCATAAACACATTGTCCTCCACATTATATTTTGACCAAAACATCTGAGAGGGTTGAAAGCAGAGTGCGTCTTTGGGTAGACTGTGTCCACGATCTCTAAGAATTTCTAAAAATTAATTAACGCTGCTTTGAGTTGCCATTTTCTTTGAGGCCCATTCTGCAGGTCTGAGGCAAGGTCAGGTCCATTCCCAGCTGTGCTTAAAAGTTCTGCATCTGCATCTTATTCAGCCAGTAGACCTGTCAGTATAGTGGAGGACATCGTATGCCTGAGAAATAAAAACAAAGTAAATCAATCTGCAGAAATCTTAGACAACACTGTGCTTGCAGAGGACTGATCTAGGATCAGTATTCATGACGCACTTAATACACATAAACACCAGTCAAGATCAGCAGTCCTGCTCCTGAGACAGTTTCAGAACACAGACCCTGATGTCTAAAAAGACCGTCCACAGCATTTGGCTCCACACTGATGTTCTGTCCATTTTTATGAGTCAATTCTGTGTCCTCGACCACACTGACGAGTCCGCACAACCTTAATGAAGACCTAGAAGCGGTTTCTCTGTTAAATTATAGACGCAAACTGTGAACAAACATCTCGGCTGATAAAATACATATTGTGTCATTATTGACAATATTGACAATTGTGTCATTTTTTTTCTCCTTAAAAAGATTTGCAGTCATAAATGATTAAGGAAACATGATAAGGTGGAAAACTGCACAAACATCTGAACATTAAATGAAGCTGAGGCTGCAGTAATACTCACTGTTCACTGTTTCAGCTCTGCCGGTATGTTGTGGTACAGCAGTCTGTCCCAAGTCCAGTCAGCTCCTGAAACACATATTTCTTAATAAAATGATACAGTCAGCTACAGTTAATTCAGCGTCTCTGCTAATACATAAAAATATTAATCCTTCAAATGAATTCTGATCTGTGTCTGTCTTTTCCTCTTTTGGGTCCAATACTGTGAAATGAAGTGAACTCCACACTGTGGCCTCATTCTCAGAGCCCTGCTTTACACCCTATTAAAAATCTCTGAAGAGCCCTGAGAATTGCTGTCCGCTGACGTCCCCATCCAACCTTACGGAGAGGATCTGCAGAGAAGAAAGGCCGAAAATCCCCAAATCCAGGTGAGCAAACCTTGCGGCATCATACCCAAGAAGACCGGAGGCTGTAATCACTGCCAAAGGTGCTTCAACTAAGTACTAAGTAAAGGGTCTGAATACTTATGTCACCGCAACATTTTAGTTTTTCTTTTTTTAAATAAATTTGCAGAAATTTATTAGAAAACTCTGTTTTCACTTTGTCATTGCGGGATCAACATGGTGCCAGTGTCTAAAGCTGTATATTTTCCTTCATAATGCCACTTTTATTAAAGATTTATGTTTCCTGATTAAGATTATATTAATAAAGTGCCAGAGAAAGAAAAACTATTCCCAGCAACACTCAGTATAGAAACAATTTTCCTTTATATATGTTTTTATTTACTGTTATTAATTTGAGTTACTTTTAATAATCTTTTAAATAGTTGTAAACACTGCTTTCTTAAACTAATTTATCATTTTCAGTTTAGAGAGTCCGAAATATTTTTATTCCGGTTTAGGAGGGACTTTTATTTTGACAGGATTTCGTTCGCTACTCTGTCCAAGTGTTGCTAGCTTCACACTGCTAGCTCGTTGCTCGGGTCTGCAGCGGGACCGGGGAACTGACGCGCCTTGAAACGTGATTGCGTAACGAAGCGTCACTTCCGGCGTTCACGTGATCTCCGGTATGTTTGAGCGCGTGTTTGGATGCGGTTCTGCTTTAGAAGCTCGAGCTGTGATTCTTCACAGAGCGTCGAGCGACCGGCCGGCCCTCCTTTACAGCCTTTACTCTCAGCTCTGTCTCCTTCCTCTGAGACAGCTGCTGTGGTCCTGGAGCTCTCTGCTCCCTGTGCTGCTGTACAGTCCTCTGTCTCACGGAGGGTCGTCGTCTCCTCTCCCGCACCGGAGAGGGCCTGTGGGGGCGTCCGCGTGGCCTTGAAAAAGCCGAGGACTCCTCCACCTCCACCGCCGGTTTTCACCTATGCTGACCGGTTCGAGGTCCTCGGAGCCCAAAGAGGTCCGGCGTTCAGGTTAGTGAGCTGGACAGTGGGCAGGTGAGTGATTTACATGATTTACTGGATTTAATCATCATTTATTCTGTCATTTCTCTGCTTGTTTTAAAAAGTAATAAATCAGTGTCCCTCATAGTGTCTCAGACTAACCCTGCAGTGTGGAGACTGTCTCTGTCCTCCACATGGTTTATAACTGGAGCTTCAGAAAATCTGCTTTAAAAATCTTATTAGAATTGATATAAATTATTTTGCTACACCATCATTCAGTACTACTACTCTTAATGATATTCAGGGATTGTGCTGCTGCTGCCTCCATCCTAAGAGTAGGAAAACTGGTAAATGATCATCGACCCAGATTATCAGTGTTATCCTCCTGATTTCAGTGTAAAGCCATTTTCATCTAGAGAACGTTTCTGCTCCATCTACAGTTTTTAATCTTAGACCCTCCTTCCCCTCACTGCATGCTCAGCTTCTGGGAGAGGGGTCAGAGTAAATGTGTAATATTCAATGAGGGAAGTCCTCTCCTCTTTCATAGCCTCAACCCAGAATGTTGATTTAGCTGAATCTCTTTAAAGCTCTGTGGTTCATTGCAGACCCTGTAGCAGTACAGGTCTTGAGCAAGACCTTTACGTACTTTTGCCCACCGCTCCAGGCACGTGTGTTCACAGCACAGCTGGGTTACAGAGGGAAGCCAAATTCCATCAGTCAAAAAATGTCAAATGGTGAATCTGCTTTTCTTGTCTTGTACGTTTTGTTACTTTGAAACAATGCGCAGAGAAGCAAATCAGGCTACCACGGTTTTGGAGGTTCCACCGAGATCCCAACATTCCTCTGGGTCCAGAGTTTTCAGAGACAGGATCAGAAAGCGACAGAGGCGGCCGCCGTCATCCCAATGAGTGATTCTGAGTCAATTCAGGCGCTCTACTGACTCTGAGACTCTGTACCCGAGGTGACCTTAAGTAAATTAATTAGACCGCTTGTCTTAGGAATTACGGGTCGCCATATTCTTAGACCTTCAGGTTACTTTAACCCGGATCCCTTTTGATATTTTAATTTTTATATTTGTTTTAGACCATTGACTTTTTGACGTGATCCGGACTCAAAGGACGCAGATGTCCAAAGCAGCAAAGAAACACTTAAATTTCAGTACCCCTATCCCTCAGTAGGGACACAATTCTAACAGTGGATGTTTCAGGCTTACCACTCACAGAACATTTCTGCAGGAAGTTCAGGTAAATCTCTTCATAAGCTCCAGCTTGTTCAGAATGCTGCTGCCAGGGTACGAACTAGAGCTAGGAAATTTGATCATATTAGTCAAATTCTTTCATCCTTACACTGATTACCTGTTAAATTCAGTACAGATCATAAAATACTTCTAAAATATTAATCTCTCAATGGTCTTGACCCCACATTATCTGGAGGAACTTCTTACACCTTACAGCCCTCCACGTACACTCCGCTCGCAAGATACTGGCCTATTATCAGTCCCACGTATTAGAAAAAACAGTGCAGGAGGAAGAGCGTTCTTTTATAAAGCCCCCAACTTTGGAACAAGCTTCCTGTTGATATCTGGGAATCAGACACACACTCAGTCTTTAAATCTAGATGAACAACTTCTCTCCAGTTCTGTGTTCTGTCCTGCTCTGATTACAGGCTTTTTATCACTATTATTGTGGTTGTGTCTCTAACTATTTCTGCTACAGGTCTCTCACTAAACGTAAAGCTTGTTCTAATCGTCATCTTTTTCTCTCTCTCCCCTCATGTCCTGAGCTCCCTGTCTGGAGCTGCTTGTCTGGAGTTTCCCTCCCCACCCCCACTGGATCTATAGGAGCAGCTAGGTCAGTATGTACTAGTTGAAGTACTGCTTTTGCTTGAGCATCAGGTTCTGTTTCTACTCTGAGCAGATTTGTCTTGTCTGCAGACTTCACAGTTCAGTTCATCAATCTTACCCTTGATCTTCATGCTTCATCAGGTAATAAAGCCTATTGTACTCTTTAATGGTGAACTTGGTACCACTTTTGTGGCTTTGTCTTCTTTATTTGAGCCAGTTGTTGTGATGCTTGTGCTCTCTGCTCCCTGTTACTGTACAGTATTCTCTCACTGACCATTGTTTGCGTTTTTGTCTGTGTTTTTACACAGAGGCAACCACAGAGGAATAAGCTACCCAGGAGGTTGTCAAGCTTGTGCGGCAGACCCAGCTGCTGTTGTAGAGGCAGTCCAAATTCCACCGACTGAAGACGAGGTGTGACCGTCTTAATTCCAGCTCTACCAACGAGGCAGACACAGAAGGTCATCATTTCCTCTCCTGCACCTGAAAGGGCCTGGAAATGTCAGTGTGGCTGGGAAAAGTCTGGAGGACTCTTCCACCACCACAGCTGTTTTCACCTGGATGTCGCCAGGTGGCTTTGGCACCATTGTTCTCCACTATTCTCCATCTGATGCAGCGTGGCCCTGAAAAAGCACTGCAGTACTCTTCTGTCCTCTTTTCGGAAAAAAACAGACACTCGGACCATCGGCTTCGGGCCACTGCTGGCTGTGGGATAGGTCCGTCTGCACTGACTTTGTAGAGAACTGGAAGAGCTTTCGGCTGCGTCCGGTCCTCTAACACAGAGATGGTCCATCGTTCTCTCCGGGAACATCAAGAAGGTTTAAGGCCTGGACTGACTGACCCTTCCCATTCACACTGTCAGGTTAGTGAACTGCGTAGTTGGCAGGTAAGTGATTTACATGATTTACTTGATTCCACCCATTTATTCAGTCACTTTTCTGCTTGTATTAAAAAGTAATATCAGTGTCACTCATAATATTTCAGACAAATCCTGCAGTATCAAGACTGTCATGGTTTGTAGTTGTAACGTTGGAAAATCTGCTTTAAAAATATTATTAGATTTTGTAGGGGCCAGTGGTGGCTCCGCGTTTAGAGCTCCTGGCTATTTGACAGTGTTGTGTGTTCGATCCCTGGGCTCGGCAAACTGCCACTCTTGAGCAAGACCTTTACGTACTTTTGCCCACCGCTCCAGGCACGTGTGTTCACAGCACAGCTGGGTTACAGAGGGAAGCCAAATTCCATCAGTCAAAAAATGTCAAATGGTGAATCTGCTTTTCTTGTCTTGTACGTTTTGTTACTTTGAAACAATGCGCAGAGAAGCAAATCAGACTACCACAGTTTTGGAGGTTCCACCGAGATCCCAATATTCCTCTGGGTCCAGAGTTTTCAGAGACAGGATCAGAAAGCGACAGAGGCGGCCGCCGTCATCCCAATGAGTGATTCTGAGTCAATTCAGGCGCTCTACTGACTCTGAGACTCTGTACCCGAGGTGACCTTAAGTAAATTAATTAGACCGCTTGTCTTAGGAATTACGGGTCGCCATATTCTTAGACCTTGAGGTTACTTTAACCCGGATCCCGGATTCAGGCTTACCACTCGAAGAACATTTCTGCAGTCCTGTGAAGGTGAAATTGGGTAATACCTTTTTCAGTGGTATGAAAAAGTTTGGGCACCCCTGATCATTTTGATGATTTTCCTTTATAAATCATTGGTTGTGCTGATCAGTAATTTCAGTTAAATATATCATAAAGCCTATGAACACAGTGATATTTGAGAAGAGAAATGAAGTTTATAGGATTTATAGAAAGTGTGCAATAATTATTCAAACAAAATTAGGCAGGTGCATAAATGTGGGCACCCTCAGAACCTCAAGGCTGGACTACTGCAGTGCTGTAGGCTGGAAGTTCAGGTAAATCTCTTCATAAGCTCCAGCTTGTTCAGAATGCTGCTGCCAGGGTACGAACTAGAGCTAGGACATTTGATCATATTAGTCAAATTCTTTCATCCTTACACTGATTACCTGTTAAATTCAGTACAGATCATAAAATACTTCTAAAATATTAATCTCTCAATGGTCTTGACCCCACATTATCTGGAGGAACTTCTTACACCTTACAGCCCTCCACGTACACTCCGCTCGCAAGATGCTGGCCTATTATCAGTCCCACGTATTAGAAAAAACAGTGCAGGAGGAAGAGCGTTCTTTTACAAAGCCCCCAACTTTGGAACAAGCTCCCTGTTAATATCCGGGAATCAGACACACTCTCAGTCTTTAAATCTAGATGAAAAACTTCTCTCTCTAACACCAGCTTTCAGAGAACTCTCCAGTTCTGTGTTCTGTCCTGCTCTGATTACATTTCACCACTGTTCTGTCCTGCTCTGATTACAGGCTTTTTATCACTATTATTGTGGTTGTGTCTCTAACTATTTCTGCTACAGGTCTCTCACTAAACGTAAAGCTTGTTCTAATAGTCATCTTTTTCTCTCTCTCTCTCCTCATGTCCTGAGCTCCCTGTCTGGAGCTGCTTGTCTGGAGTTTCCCTCCCCACCCCCACTGGATCTATAGGAGCAGCTAGGTCAGTATGTACTAGTTCAAGTACTGCTTTTGCTCATGCATCAGGTTCTTTTTCTACTCTGAGCAGATTTGTCTTGTCTGCAGACTTCACAGTTCAGTTCATCAATCTTACCCTTGATTTCCATGCTCTCTACTGCATATTGTGAAACATCATAATTACAGTGAACAAGGATTTCATGCTGTTTGAATATTGTTGTAACACACTGCAACCATCACCACTGTGATCATTGACCACATTCAGGTAATAAAGCCTGTTGTTCTCTTTAATGGGTAACTTGGTACCACTTTTGTGGCTTTGTCTTCATCTGAGCCAGTTGTTGTAATCCTTGTGCTCTCTGCTCCCTGTTATTGCGTTTCTGTCTGTTTCTGTCCGCCTGCTCAGGTACGAGCTCTCCAGGAGGTCGTCAAGCTTGTAGCTGCTGCTCTAGAGGCGGTCAAACTTCGATGACGAGGTTGGAGGCTGCCCGTGACTCCTCTAACGTGACCATCTTAATTCCAACACAACCGGCGCCACAGACACAGAGGGTCGTCATCTCCACTCCCGCATCTAAAAAGAGCCTGGAACGGTCTGTGTGGCTGGAAAAAGCAGAGGGCTCTTCCACCACAGCAAGTTCTCAGCTCTGCTAACTGGTTCAAGGACCTCAGATCAAGGGTGTAGGTCTGTTAATTACATCGGTGGGGGTCATAAAATCAGTTCACACAGGGTCTCCTGGAAGCTGAGTGTTTCTGTATTTATGATGACCTTAAAACTCTAACTAAAAATACAGGTAATTTCTGAATATGAAGTTATAAAAGCTCATACAAGTGTCCAAAGAAACACATAGGGTAAGAGAGTAAATGTAAATGACTGCAGAATTTTAAATAGTGAAATAGATTTCAGACTGTGTGCTAACCAGCCAATTAATCCTCAGAGTCCATATTGTCTATTTAAGTCAAGACAGGTTGCCAAGTAGTATTAAATTTACCACTGCACCCAATTTTAGGTAGGAGGGTTTTCTCTTTCCCTTTAAGTAATCTAAGTAGTCTTAGCCAGAACCATTTGAACAAGATTTCAGTGTAACTGACAGTTCGACAAGGTTTTTCTTGATCAGACTCAGTTCTGAAGTCTTCCTCCGGCGTTACGTTTACTGCAGGATTAAAGTGTTTCCCTACATTCCTAAGACTGACCGATCGAGTTGATTATTTAAGCGCAGAGATGCAAATCCCACTACCTCAGTTTTGGAGGTTCCACCAAGATCCCAATATTCCTCTGGGTCCAGAGTTTTCAGAGACAGGATCAGAAAGCGACAGAGGCGGCCGCCGCCAATGAGTGATTCTGAGTCAATTCAGGCGCTCTACTGACTCTGAGACTCTGTACCCGAGGTGACTGTAAGTAAATGAAGTAGACCGCTTGCCTTATACATTTAGAAGAGACGGGACGCCGTATTCATTTCAGTCTCACAGTTGACTTGGCAACCTCTTGTTGGCAAATTTTAATAAATTTGGATCCCTGAAAAATTCTCTGGTTTAAACAACCCTGAGAATCTAAATATTCAGGACATTTAATTCTGCACTGGCCACACAGACACCAGACTGTACTGTGGGTAGCAAGTGTTAGTCATGGAATGCTGTTCTTTTTCCTCAATGTATACCACCCCTAATGTCCAAATTACTCAATTTTACTTTCATCAGTCCACAGCACCTTATTCTAAAATGAAGCTGGCTTGTCCAACTGTGCTTTAGCAGACCTCCAGCGACTCTGTTTGTGGCGTGTGCAGAAAAGGCTGCTTCTGCATTACTCTCCCATACAGCCTCTCCTTGTGTAAAGTGCGCTGAGTAGTTGAACGATGCGCAGTGACTCCATCTGCAGCAAGATGATGTAGGTCTTTGGAGCTGGTCTGTGGGTTGACTATGACTGTACTTACCATCCTTCACCTCTGCCTATCTGAGATTTTTCTTGACCTGCCACTTCGGGCCGTAACTAGAACTGTGCCTATGGTCTTCAGTTTCCTCACCATGTTCCTCACAGTGAAGACTGACAGCTGAAATCTGAGAGCTTTTTGTAGGCTGGAAGTCCAGGTAAATCTCTTCATAAGCTCCAGCTTGTTCAGAATGCTGCTGCCAGGGTACGAACTAGAGCTAGGAAATCTGATCATATTAGTCCAGTTCTTTTATCCTTACACTAATTAGCTGTTAAATTCAGTACAGATCATAAAATACTTCTAAAATATTAATCTCTCAATGGTCTGACCCCACATTATCTGGAGGAACTTCTTACACCTTACAACCCTCCACGTACACTCCGCTCACAAGATGCTGGCCTATTATCAGTCCCACGTATTAGAAAAAACAGTGCAGGAGGAAGAGCGTTCTTTTATGAAGCCCCCAACTTTTGAACAAGCTTCCTGTTGATATCTGGGAATCAGACACACACTCAGTCTTTAAATCTAGATGAACAACTTCTCTCCAGTTCTGTGTTCTGTCATGCTCTGATTACATTTCACCACTGTTCTGTCCTGCTCTGATTCCAGGCTTTTTATTACTATTATTGTGGTTGTGTCTCTAACTATTTCTGCTACAGGTCTCTCACTAAACGTAAAGCTTGTTCTAATCTTCATCTTTTTCTCTCCTCATGTCCTGAGCTGCCTGCCTGGAGTTGCCCTTTTTTGGTTCAGTTCCGGTGTCTTGGTATCAGGCCTGTCCCACTACTCAGCAGAGTTCCAACACAACCATCCTAACCCCTCTCTCTCTCTCTCTTTTACATGTACTGAGATGCCCTGCTGTCCAGTCTGGAGGTGTCCATTCGTCTATGTTCCGGAATCAGACCTTCATTATCTCTCTGTCCAGCACCTACTCACACTCCTTCTTCATAACTGTATATTGTTATTCCTTTTCTGATTATTACACAGTGCTTGAAGTTGGAGCGGAGCAGAGTTCTGTTATTCACTACGTCTGCGGTTTTGCTTCTATGCCTTTGAACTCTTCAGCGAGTGTGGACTTGAGTTCTGAACCGAGAAGCTCGGAGATGTTCATTTCAAAACACAGAGAACCTCCTCATCCCTCCATGTCTGTTAGGCCTAGCAGATCAACCTCGCCATCTAAGCTGTTTGCAGTGTTTCTTCTCTTGTATAGAAATTGAGATTTTTAGCCATTATATAATCCAGTGAGTTTTTGGCTGTAGATCCAAATTAGTGATCCTCTGAAAACTTTCTGATGTTGTACAGCACTAAATTTCAGTCTTTTATGGGAGCTTCTTGGTCGAGGCTTCTCAGCTTCACCTCCATTGCCTGAGTCACTTGTGTTTCTATAAGCTTTGTCCAAACTGAAACAGGAGCACCATACAGTGATGTCTGCCTGTGTTTTTTTCTCTTAATTGAACGTTAGTTTTTTATGTAATCTCTCATATGTCTGTTTATATTCAGCTCGTTATGCTCAGGTCTACAGTGGGACCGGGGAATTGAGGCGCTTGAAACGTGACTTCTTAAACCGAAGCGTCACCACCTCAGCTCTTCTACTTTGCCTTCACCTGCTTCATCCCTCAAGGACAACCCCTCAGGGCAGTGTTCTCATTGATGGAGATTCTACTGAAACCACTTAAGCATCGAGCCCAAAGAGTAACACCACAGTCTCCTGTTTTCCAGATGCCGTGTTCTGGACTTCGCCAGGCGGCTTCCCTTCACACTGCGACAGCGAGATGCCTTTGGCACAATCATTCTCTACTGTTCGCAGCGAGTTCCTGACGTTGGTGAACTGAATAGTTGGCAGGTAAGTAATTTTACATCATTTTTTTCTATTTTAATAACCATTTATTCTGTCATTTCTCTGCTTGTATTAATAATTAATTTGGTCAGTGTCTGTATCTTCAGTATCTCGCACCCAGTCAGCTAAGTACTGAGGTGCTTTCCTCTCTCTTTGAAAAGTGTGTACTATGTCTGTCTCCCTCTGAGCACCATCTTGAGCATCAGGTTTACTCTTGAACCTCTTCTGGAGTCTGATCAACACTGTTGGCTGTTGGAATGGGGGGTACACCCCTCTCACCTTGGGATCATCAGCTGCCATTGACTGGTCAGTCTGGGTTTGTTGTTCTTTAACACCCTTTGTATGAAATTTCGCAAGCCTGTGTTTAAGCACTTTCCCTGTGTCTGGATATTAGACTGGGCATGCTGGACTGTTCTTGTCGTTCCTACAAAGACTCTATTTCACATTTTGACTCTAGCTTCTATCTGTCATGTTTAAGTGTAGCATGCTGCTCCAAATACTCTCCTCTTTGAAAGGTTAGGCTTTCTCTCTGTCAACGTAGTCATTGAATACATATATATAGCTGCTGAGGTCTCAGACCTTATCCCCTGCTTACAGGGCAATGACTGTAAATGTGTTGCTGTGAACTCTGAACCATTACGTGAACAAAAACATTTTACTGATCCATATGGAGAAGAATCGGCCAAACATCGCTCAGTAGCTTTAACTGTTTCACCCTTAGTTTTCAGGAAGTTCACAGCCTGCATCTGAGTAATCCTCAGTAAATGTCTGAGTGGATCTCCAACCCTGGATCTGTCCAAAAGCTCCTTAAATCAGTAACCTCATTTAATATTCACGAAGCTTTAGCTGCATTGGTCAGTATAACGCGGAGTCTCAGCCAATCAAGAGCCGTTGTGACCGAGCTCTGTAGCTCCTCTGGAAGACTAAGCTTTAGAAACTGCTCAAGCTGGGTGGCTGTGGGTGCCTGTGGGAGCCTTTAATTTTGAGTCTGAGACACAAAGTAAGCTTGGGAATGGCTTGGTCCTGTTGCTATGCTAGCTAGCTACTTAGCAATGTAGCTTCAGTATTTCCCTTTGTATTACTGAATCTTCATGGTTTCTGTTATTTCTTCACGTTTCACGCTACTGAGCTGTTTTAGGTTAGTATGGCTGGTGTAATTTTGTGGATATGTGCTACATTTGTGTTCTTACTCAACGTCCTGGTGTTTATTAAACTGCTGCTCAGAGGCTGTTGCTGCTCCTCTTTTGGTCCTTTTGGGGGCGCTAAAACCCCATAGTTTAACCTGTGGAAACGGTCAGAGGCATGTTAAAGGTGGTGTCTTGCTAAAAGCTTTTGAGTGGTAATTATTAGCTTTGTTTCTCCTGCCTGTTGAGCGTATACACATCTCTCTCTGAATGAAGTCATTTAGTAGCACTACGATATAGACCTGGAACCTTTCTGAACTTTTATTTAATATTGTTCATGTATTCTGTTTATTTCAGAGTCTTTATTCCTCATCCTGTCCTCAATTCTTCCTCACTTATTCATCATTCACCCATAACGTGGTCATATTTCTAATGCCCAGAACTCCATGCTTGTTGTGATGCTTGTGCTCTCTGCTCCCTGTTACTGTACAGTACTCTCTCACTGACCTTTGCGCTTCTGTCTGCGTCGTCGTCTCCTCTCCCGCACCTGAGAGGACCTGGAAGTGTCAGCGTGGCTGGGAAAAGCAGAGGACTCTTCCACCAAAGCCAGTTTTGGCCTCTGCTAACTGGTTCGAGAACTTCAGCTGTTCACCTGCTCTGTCACCGAGGACAGCTCCTCAGGGCGGTGTTCTCACTGCTGGAGATTCTTCTGTAAAACACTGAAAAGTATCGACCCTAAAGAGTAATGCCACAGTCTCCTGTTTTCCAGGTGCCAGTGTCCTGGACGTCACCGGGTGGCTCTGGCACCATTGTTCTCCGTCTGATGCAGCGTGGCCCTGAAGAAGCACTGCCGCACGCTTCTGGAGACTGTTCAGAAAAAGCCAGACATCAGGGTCATAGTCTTTGGCTCCCTGCCCACTTACAGACGAGTGAGAGAGAGCCATTTCCTCAGCTCCTCTCGCTCCACTACTGGCTGCGGGACAGGTCCGTCTGCGCTGAGTTCGTAGAGAACTGGCAGAGCTTTTAACTGTGTCCGGTCCTCTAACACAGAGATACGCTTCACCTGAGCCGCATGGGGTCCATCGTTCTCTCCAGAAACATCAAGAAGGTGCCAGGCCAGGACTGACTGACCCTTCGCAGTCACACTGTCAGGTTGGAGAACTGCATAGTTGGCAGGTGAGTGATTTACATGATTTACTTGATTCCACACATTTATTCTGTCACTTTTCTGCTTGTATTAAAAAGTAATAGATCAGTGTCACTCATAGTATTTCAGATGAATCCTGCAATATTGAGACTGTCATGGTTTGTAATTATAACATTGGAAAATCTGCTTTCTGAATTTTAAATAGTGAAATAGATTTCAGACTGGGAGCTAACCAGCCAATTAATCCTCAGTCCATATTGTCTATTTAAGTCAAGACAGGTTGCCAAGTAGTATTAAATTTACCACTGCACCCAATTTTAAGTAGGAGGGTTTTTCCTCTTTCCCTTTAAGTAATCTAAGCAGTCTTAGCCAGCACCTTTTGAACAAGATTTCAGCGTAACTGACTGTACAGCAAGGTTTTTCAGACGAAGTCCTGAAGTCTTCCTCCGGTGTTATGTTTACTGCAGGATTAAAGTGTTTCTCTACATTCCTAAGACTGACTGATCGAGTTGATTCTTTAAGCACGGAGAAGTAAATCCCACTACCACAGTTTTGGAGGTTCCACAGAGATCCCAATATTCCTCTGGGTCCAGAGTTTTCAGAGACAGGATCAAAAACCGACAGAGGCGGCCGCCGTCATCCCAATGAGTGATTCTGAGTCCATTCAGGCGCTCTACTGACTCCGAGACTCTGTACCCGAGGTGACTGTGTAAATTAATTAGGCCTTACGAATTTAGAATAAACAGGAGGAGACGGACGCTGTATTCTTAGACCTTCAGGTTACTTTAACCCGAATCCCTTTTGATATTTTAATTTTAACATTCGTTTTAGGCCACTGACTTTTTGCAGCTATCCGGACTCAAAGGATGAAGATGTCCAAAGCATTGCCTTAAGATCATTTCAGTCTCACAGTGGTCTGAACTGGGAATTTCTCGGGATCCAGATTTGTTTTAAATTCTAAGATTCTAGAAAGATTCTAAAATATTGTCTTGAAATAGATTTATTCTCAGTTTAAATTTTTCAGGGATCCAAATTTATTACAAATTAAGTTTTTAGGACATTTAATTATTCATTACTGTTTAACCTAGAGAATTTTGTAAAGGGATCTGCACTTATTTTTTAGAAAATTGAAAGATTCTGAAGCAAGGTTTTGGAAATAAATGTTTTTCAGGGCTGTTCAAATTAGACATTTTGAGGGTTCTAAGACAAGGGGGTTTATAATACCCAAAGAGTTTAGACTATAAACGTGACATTAATACATAGTTACAGTTATGATTAGTAGCGCTTTATTAAGCATAAAGGTATCTGCTATAGATAGAGATATATTTATCCCCCCCAGCAAGCAAAACAGCTGATGGGCCTTACCATGCTCAATGTCCTGTGTCTACCTGTGACCATGTTGAATGCCTAAAATAATTGACATATAAACCCAGTAATTCTATCCTATTCTATCTGCTTTTAAAACTGATTTGACACGAACAGTTGAGGGCCTACTTTATAGTCTTTAATATCAGCTGTTGTCTTTATCTGAGACAGTTGTTGTGATGTACTGTGTTACTGTACAGTACTCTGTCTCGCTGACCGTTGTTTGCGTTTGTCTGTGTTTACTCTGGAGTAACTTGGTGACCGCGGAGGAGCGAGATCTCCAGATGCTCTGCAAGGAGGTCATCAAGCTTGACTGCTGCTGCTGCTGTAGAGGCAGTCCAAACTCCAACGGAAGACGAGGCTGGAGTCTGTTCGTGACTCCTCCAACGATGGTCATCTTAAATCCAGCACTACCGGCATGGCGGACACAGAGGGTTGTTGTCTCCACTCCTGCACCAGAGAGGGCCTGGGGCCGTCGCAGAGGGCTCCTCCACCACCACAGCTGCTTTTCATCTAAATGTACTGGCGTGAGGTTATCAGTTCTTCAACTTCACCTTTTTCCTTAAAATGTTTTTTTTTTTTTTTTTTTCCCTCCAGGAGTCCTGGACTTTCTCCACTTTTTCTCTACCCGATGCAGTGAGGCCCTTAAGGAGCACTGCCACACACTTCTGGACACCACTCGGAAAAAGACAGGACCCTAGATTAGGCAGCTGG
Source organism: Salminus brasiliensis (assembly GCF_030463535.1). Classification (NCBI taxonomy): domain Eukaryota; kingdom Metazoa; phylum Chordata; class Actinopteri; order Characiformes; family Bryconidae; genus Salminus; species Salminus brasiliensis. The sequence continues at coordinate 18,308,610 of NC_132894.1, read as the reverse complement.
ATAGTGGGCAGGTAATAATATTTCTGTCATTTCTCTGCTTGTTTTAAAAAGTAATAAATCAGTGTCCCTCATAGTGTCTCAGACTAACCCTGCAGTATGGAGATTCTGTCCTTCACATGGTTTATAATTAGAGCTTCAGAAAATTTGCTTTAAAAATCTTATTAGAATCGATATAAATTATTTTACTACACCATCATTTAATACTACTGCTCTTATTCTGTTTATTTCAGAGTCTTTATTCATCAGTCTGTTCTCAATTCTTCCTCACTTATTCATCCTTCACCCATAACGCTGTCATATTTCTAATGCCCAGTGCTCCATGCTTTAGCCTCCCCCCCTTTACTGGATCTATAGGAGCAGCTAGGTCAGCCTGTACTAGTTCAAGTACTGCTTTTGCTCGTGCATCAGGTTGTTACTACTCTGAGCAGATTTCTCTTGTATGCAGACTTCACAGTTCAGTTAATCAATCCTACCCTTGATCTTCATGCTCTCTACTGCATAATGTGAAACATCATAATTACAGTGAACAAGGATTTCATGCTGTTTGAATATTGTAACACACTGCAACCATCAGCACTGTGATCATTGGCCACATTCAGGTAATAAAGCCTATTGTACTTGGTACCGTATTTTTGGCTGTTCATCACGTCCTTGGTGAGAGTTCAGAGGCTGTCGCCGTTTCCTTCTGAATGCATCGACTCCTCAAGGTTTAGCTATTGCAGTTACTCATGTGGAAGTGGTCGTGGCGGAGTCCCCGCAATTCAGTTCACTTCTATGCACAACCCAAATCTCAGGTTCTGAAGCTAAATACTCGACAGCTAGTGTCTTATTAACCTTCCAGATTTCTCCACCTCCTTTCAATTTCACCCTAAAGATCTAGAGCATGTAACAGATGATCTGCAGACTGTGATCCGTTCTAGCCTTGGCAGTGTTGTTCCACAACAAATTTGGTAGAAAAGCCTAGCACTGTGGTTTAATGAACAGATATGTACTCTGAAACCGATCACTGCTGAATTGAACTGCAGAACAGAATTAGAAATCTGAGTCGAGTGGTATCAGTTTGGTCGAGCGACCATCCCTACTTTAAGATAAAGAAGACAAAGCTGATATGAAAGATTATAGTCAGCTTTTGTGATCCTTTTGTGCTCTCTGCTCCCTGTGTTACTGTGCAGTTTGCATTTCTGTCTGTGTTTTTACTCAGAGGTGACCACGGAGGAACAAGCTCTTCAGGAGTTCGTCAAGCTGCAATATTGAGACTTCCATGGTTTGTAATTGTAACGTCGGAAAATCTGCTTTAAACGTTTTAATAGAATTTATATAAATTCTTCCATCTTTCAGAGTACAAGCAGTTCTGCATTGTGTTTGGGCTGTTAAATATACAGTGTGGCAAAAAAGTATTCAGTCAGCCACTGTTTGCAAGTTCTCTTACTTAGAAAGATGAGAGAGGTCTATAATTTTCATTAAAAAAAAAAACAGGAAATCACATGGTAGGATTTTTAAAGAATGTATTTGTAAATTATGGTGGAAAATAAGTATTTGGTCACCCACAAACAAGATTTCTGGCTCTCACAGACCTGTAACTTCTTTAAGATGCTCTCTCTGTGAAACTAAATCAAGGGTGTAGGTCTATTTATTACATTGGTGGGGGTCATAAAATCGGTTCACACAGAGTCTCCTGGAAGCCGAGTGTTTCTGTATTTATGATGAACTTAAATCTCTAACTGTAAAAATACAGGTCATTTCTGAATATGAAGTTATAAAAGCTCATACAAGTGTCCAAAGAAACGCAAAGGGTAAGAGAGTAAATGTAAATGACTGCAGAATTTTAAATGGTGAAATAGATTTCAGACTGGGTGCTAACCAGCCAATTAATCCTCAGAGTCCATATTGTCTATTTAAGTTCCAGCAAGATCCCAATATTCCTCTGGGTCCAGAGTTTTCAGAGACAGGATCAGAAACAGACAGAGGCGGCCGCCGTCATCCCAATGAGTGATTCTGAGTCAATTCAGGCGCTCTACTGACTCCGACACTCTGTACCCAAAGTGAGACCACTTGCCTTACGAATTTAGAATAAACGGGAGGAGACGAGACGCCGTATTCTTAGACCTTCAGGTTACTTTAACCCGGATCCCTTTGATATTTTAATTTTCAAATGTGTTTTTCTACCACTGACCTTTTGCAGTGATCCGGACTGAAAGGACGAAGATGTCCAAAGCCTTAAAATAATTTCAGTCTCACAGAATTTTCCAATTTAAAACAAATCTGGATCCCAGTGAAGACAACTAAGATATTGTCTTGGAATATTTTGATTCTCAGTGTTGTTTAAAGCAGAGAATTTTTCAGGGATCCAAATTTAGTTTGTAGCCAAGTGAGAATAATGAGACTGAAACTAATGACTTACCAGTTTTTGTTGATATTCCAAAACATTTCTCAGTCTCAGAATGAATGATATTGGGTCAATAAAGGGGGCATCTCTGGTTAAAGTGCTGCAAGCAAAACAGCTGATAGGCCTCATCATGCTCAATGTCCCATGTCCCAGGAAGCAGAAGAAGGGTTATCCACAAGGATAAATTCCCTTTTGGAAAATGAAACCATGGTTGCATGTGAATCTTCACTGGTGAATAGCCCTCTGAGAAAAGCCCTGCTGTGAATTCATTCTCAGATCAGGTGGCTAGAAACAGCTATGTCAGGAAATGCAGTAGTGCTTCAGATGGTTTCCACAACATCACAACAGCAGTGTAAGAAAAATGAGGATGTGTACGATGTGGATATTTCAGACTTGACACTTGACATATCTTCATCATCAAATGATGGAATTGTTTTGCAGCAGTCTGATGATCAGATATTAATATTGTCTGATACTCACAAGTACTCACTAAAGGAAGGATCATTTTTGTCTAAAAAAAAAAAAAAAAGAATCAGTTCAGGAGTGTGTCTTATTCTCTCCTGTATCAGCTCTGTCTTCATCTTAGACAGTTGTTGTGATGCTTGTGCTCTGCTCCCTGTGTTATTGTACAGTACTGTCTCACTGATCGTCGTTTGCGTTGCTCTGTGTTTACTCTGGAGGTACTTGGTGACCGCGGAGGAGTGAGATCTCCAGGCGCTCCTCAAGGAGGTCATCAAGCTTTGCTGCTATTGTAGAGGCAGTCCAGACTCCACCAACGGAAGACGAGGCTGGAGACTCCTCTAACGCTGGCCATCTTAAATCCAGCACTACCAACGTAGCGGACACAGAGGGTTATCATCTCCACTCCCGCACCGGAGAGGACCTGGAAAAGCTGAGGGCTCCTCCACCACCACAGCCAGTTTTCACATCTACTAACTGCTGCGAGGTCCTCAGCTCTTTGTTGCGCCCTGAGGAGACGCTACAAGGCCGTTCTTCCCTCATCTTGTGTGGTACCTGTGCGTAAAACACAGCACCCAAAGGACCTAAACAGCTTCAGGCCGGTGGCACTGGCTTCTCATCTGATGAAATCACTGGAGAGGCTGGTCTTTTAACCACATCCGCCCTCTGGTGAGCCCATCCATGGACTCTCTTCAGTTTGCCTACCAGTCTGGTGTCAAGGTGGATGATGCTGTCGTCTGTCTTCTACACAGAGCTCTTTCTCACCTGGAGAAGCCCGGCAACACTGTGAGGACACACAACACACCAAAACACAACAACACACCACCAAAACACACCACAACACAACACAACACCAAAAAACAAAAGGGAGGGAGGTTCTAGCTAGAGAGCTCGCCCATGCCCATTACCAAGATTCTCAATCTTTCAGAAATAATTAGCTGTCATGCACTGATTCACATCACACAGCGTTTGAGCTCGTTTAGACTCATTGTGGTGATGAACCCCCAAGTTCAAGATTCCTTCAAGATCTGTTTCATCTAGTGTTGTATGGCTGAAACAGTTAGTGCTGCCATCTGGTGACCAGTTTGTGTCTTGTTTCTTTCTCTTTCTCTTTCTCTCTCTCTCTCTCTCTCTCTCTCTCTCTCTCTCTCTCTCTCTCTGCCTCTCTGCCGGTGACGTTGATCCAGTCGCCTGCGGTGTTCAGTGTTGTACACTTTATCCCTAAATCTAGCTACTTTATTTTTTTAAGGCGACTAGCGACAAATCAAGTGACTTTTTCTGCTGTTATTTGACACTTTTGGAGATGAACACACATGTTCTTCAGTTCCTGTCCTCAGCAGCAGGTGCTGCTTAGAGCCCCGTCCCACAACCCTCACAGCGCTCAGCCTCTCAGTCCGAGCAGACCCACACCGCTCCACGGCCACGCTGCAAATGAACTGCGCATGCCCAGAGCCGCCGCTGACCCCGCCCCCTGTTTACAGAGAGGGGTGTAAATATAAATGCGTCTTCAGAGAGACACGAAATAAATAAATTAATAAACAGAAAAAACTAAGTATCTCTGCCAAACTGTCTGTTTTAGGGTCACTTTGTGGGTCTGAAGGCCAGATAAAGAAGGAGGGCTGAGCGTAAAGTAGCCGTTCCTCCCCACAGAACAGTCTTCTGATTAAATTTGCTATGCTAACATTTAACAACACAGAGCTACATTGATTTATGTCATTTATGTAAAAAATGATTTATGTAATGTGGGACATTTGACCTATTTCAACTTAAGTTCATTTATTCAGAGTTCATTTGTACACAATTATGCAAATTTGGTCAATCATACAAATTAGGAGATGATGTCATTTAGCGACGTCTAGCGACCTTTAGGACGGTCAACAGCTGCTTTCCTTACCTAACCACGCCAATGGCGGTCACGCTGAGGCAGCTTGGGACTCTGAGGATTTCCTGCTGCTCTGACAGTCTTTTAGCTGGTAATTGTGTTATTTTCCTGTAAATATGGTGATGGTCAGTAGTCTAGCTCTGGTCACATCAGTGTCGCGGTGAGGGTCATTTATTTGTTTATTATTATTATTATTTGTCTTTTCTGCTGTGTTATATGAGGGAGGAGGTAAGACCGCTGTGTTTAGTGTTTTTCTTTTTCTAGGTTATTTAGTAAGATGGGATGTGAGGTTCTGTTTATTTTGGTCTTCTCTCACCCTGAAGTTTTATGATGTTCATTTGATGTTTGTTTGTGTTGAAAATAATAAAAGATTTCACTTGAGCATCAGATCTGTTGTGCTGGTTCCTTTATTTCTCTCCCCAAAGCGCTAGACCTCAACTTCACTATATTATAAAGGGTGTGATGAACGGGGTCAGAAGTTCACTTTTAATGTTGCAAATAAATCAGCCCAGGTTTCAGAAAGCAGTTGTAGCTAATCTACGGCTGTCAGTGGGCTTTAAGTTATATGTTGAGGTGATAAACTAAAGCAGTAATTAATGCTGTTTAATGTAGAAGGAGTTTTCTAAAGAACCTAAATGAGCATCTCTTACCAGCCTCAATGATCCACAGCCTCCTACCCTGCTACCTTTGGTGCAGTTCTGTGACTCTTAATTGTAGAAGTAACACGGTCGGTCCTTTCTTAAATAAAAGGTTCAGGAGGAAAAAGATACGAGTGAAACTTTCAGAAACTGGGTGTGAAGAGCCGACAATTATCATTCACAAGCCCTGAAACATGCCAGCAGTCACTGTCCATCAGTTTGCTGGTCAGGTTAAAATGTGCAGTGCTGTGAGTCCAGAAGCAGGATCAGGATCTTCATTTTAGACCAAGTCCATTTACACTGACGTTCCCACAGCTCTGAATGTCTGCTTTTGTAGAAGTTCATCAGTTTAACCTGGAAAGCGCAATCCTGCTCACGTCTTTCCCACTGTGGTACAGAACAGAAACACACACAGATATCATGGCCGAAGCTCTCTGATGAGGACGTTATTCGTACAGCTAATCTAACAGCTCAATGCTCTCTGATGAGGAACCAAGACTGAAAGGGGGAACCCATCCTCCTCCAGTCGACACTGGATAATAATAAAAATCAAAACAGGAATAAAAACAATAACAAAACAAAAAGGTCAATTTTGCATCAAGACAAACAAGATGAGAATGTGAGTGAGAGAGATAAAGTCCATGCAGGTAAACAGTCAGAAGCAGAGTCATGCAGGGAGGTGAGGATGACTCAATGTGAGGCTCCAGAGCAGGACCGCGGGCAGGAGGGCAGTGGAGAGCCAGGTCAGGTCAGGCGGTACCAGGATGGAGCAGTTGGCCCCGGGCTTCTCAGTACATGTGAAAGAGACAGAAAACAGAAAGGAGGGAAAACACAGAGGGTTAGGAGGAGCACAGGAAAAGGTTACAGGAGGAGGGGTGTTCAGGAGAGGTCAGATCAGACTGATGTCCGGCCTGTAAAGGAAGGAGATTAGAGAGACTGCAGAACTGATCAGGAACCTGTGAACAGAGAGCAGAACAGTCCAAACCTGTTAGTGTTCATATAAGCTACATCAGCAAGGAGAACAGTCCAGTGCACTGATGGATTCTCTGAAAGCTTGAGCTTAAAGGTAGGTTTTTAATCTGGATTTAAACACAGTGTGTCTGAGTCCCGAACAGCAGCAGGAGGTTTATTCCAGAGTTGAGGAGCCTGATAAGAGAAAGCTCCTCCTCCAGCGTTGATTCTCCTGAGGCGAGGAACTGACAGAAGGCCAGCGTCCTGCGAGCGAAGTGTACGTGACTGCTTGTAGGTTTAAGAAGTTCCCCAAGATATTGTAGGGCCAAACCGTTTAGTGACTTATAGGTCAGAAGGAGTATTTTATAATCAGTGCAGAATTGAACTGGTAACCAGTGCAGGGACGAGAGAATGGGACTAATATGGTCAAATCTCTGAGCCCTAGTGAGCTCTCTAGCAGCTGCATTCTGAACTAGTTGGAGCTTTTTTTAATGGTTTACATGAACTTCCAACCAGAAGAGCTTTACAGTCATCCAATCTAGAAGTTATGGATGCTGCACCAGCTTCTCTGCGTGATGTAAGGAGAGTACATTACCCAGTTTAGCAATATTACGTAGGTGGAAGAAGGCAGTTTTAACCATGTAACAGAGGACAGAGTCAGAAACAGCTCCTAGGCTTTTTACAGAGCTGCTGGGTTTGACTGAGAATCCATCTAAATCTACAGCAATATTTGCATGTTTGGATCAATAAGTAAGACCTCTCTATGTCTTTCAGACAGGCTGTTATTTTATTAAGGTGGATAAGTAGAGCTGGGTGGCAATGAAAGTCAAGTCAATGCCATGTTTACAGATTATGTTGCCCAGCTGCAGCAAATAAAGAGTAAATACGAGTTCTCTGTTTTAGAGGACGCAGGCGGTCATCATACCAAGACACTGACCTTTTCCTAATTAATGCAACATGGTCAAGATCAGAGCGGAGCACAGACAGCAGATCATCTGTTTCATGCTCAGGATCTAGAGGAGGAGATGGGCAGGAGATGGTTAAATCTGGAGGGTTATTAATAAAGACACTGGCTGTAGAGGTTGTTATGGTACGCTTGCTCATAAAGCGAGGCTGCAGGAGGATCTCCTGGTTTAAGACTACATGGTTAGGTAGTGGTCAGAGATAGAGTCAGGCTGAGAGATGCTGACTATGCTGACTGTCTCAATACCCAGGGTCAGAACTAGGTGTGTATGGTTGCATCTCGGAGTTGGACATCTAAGATTGATTAAACCAGTTCTGAGGGGTCCTGAGTCTCCAAGTGAATATTGAAATCTCCAACATTTAAAGTCTTATCAGTAGAGAAAGCTCCCTCTGATAAGAAGTCAGCAAATTCACTCAGTAAATGTGTATAAAGTCCAGGAGGACGACAGACTGTAATAAACAGAAGAGAGAGCTGCTTTTTAGAAGCCGGGGAAGAGTCTGCCACTTTCAGACTCAGCACTAGAAACGATTTCACTTCAGAACCTGAGTTTTGGGTTTATGTCCAGAACTGGATCAGAGATCGAGGCTACTCCACTGCTGTGAGCAGACCTGCGAGGAGAACTGCAGGAGTTGAAGCCTGGGGGAGTCGATTCATTCAAAGCAATGATTCATTAGGTTTAACCCCCGTTTCACAAAGACACAGTGAACTGAGGAGGTTTTCAGTAATAATCTCAGTGACAGGGACTGCTTTAGCTTCTAGAGATCCTACATTTAACAGCCCAAACTTAATGCGGGAAACACGAAGCGCTAATGTTGATTTAATCAGGTTGTTACGAGTCGAGCTTCTAAAGAAGAACCGAATCCAAACAGCGGTTCAGAGTCTCGCTCAAAATACCGGAGATCACGTGATCGCCCGAAGTGACGCTTCGCACGTCACTGAACGTAATTACGTTCAAGGCGCGTCACTTTCCCGGGAGCAACGAGCTGAATATGAACTGAAATATGAACTGAAATGAAATAGAAATGTAGAAACTGTGTGAATCTGCTGGACTTTCATTTAAAAACACAACAAAACATGCAGCAGTTTCTCTCTGAAGGTCAGGTGTTGTTTCCAAACCGACTAAAGAGAATAAAAGTGCTTGATAAAGCTCCTCCGTATTGGAGGGTTTTAACTGGAGACGATGTGAAATGAGCTCTAATAAAACACTGAAGTGTTTCTGTTTATTTCTGTGTTCAGCAGATGTTCAGTCTACATGCAGATTAAACAGGGATTTTTACATTATCAAATATTAATAAACGTCACTATTTTATTTACGAGGAGAACAAAGCAGTTACACACTCAGATCAAACACATGCAGTTAAATGTAGATAAAATGACATTCAGTGAAGAGAAGAAACACAGGCAGACATCACTGTATGGAGCTCCCGTCTCAGTCTGGACGAAGCTGATGAACACAAGTGAATCAGGCGATGGAGGTGTAGTGTTTTATTAGAACAGCAGGTGGCGCAGTAGAGCTGAGGAGCTGAGAAGCACTTTGACCTTAACTGTGTTAAAAAGCCTCGGGCTGCTTCCAGAAACTCCAACATTTACTGCTCATTTTCAGTGAACAACCGCAAGCACTGTCTGCTCAGTTCAGCTTTATTAATCACCCATTAATCACTCATTATATATATATATATATAAATAAATAATTCACAGTTAAAAGTTAAATGGACAGAATTGCTGTATATGTGCTGCTCTGTGCAGCAGCTGTGATTGGCTGGGCAGTACTAGGGGTGTGCTGAAAGCGAGAGTTGTGATTGGCTCAGTTCATCAGTAGTCAACATCATATCTAAAAGAGATCAGCTGTCCCATTTCCCCAATCACTGCTACACTAATGAGTTTTCCCCTCAGAGCTCAGACTCAGTGTTTCACATCAAGATACAGAGAGAAGTTCAAAACAAAGAAACATCCAGAACACATCAGTAATGCAGGTCAGCTGTTCATTCAGGCTCTGTTCCTGAACATGATACGAATATTATAAACTTCACAGTTGTTTGGAGAAGATGAAACATTAAGAACACAAACTGAGGGAGGCAACAATGACACACTGACTAGAAACACAGAAATAAACTGAACCATTGGTACAACCAGACAAGATAACTAAGGTAAGGAACCACTGGACAATGAATTAACAAACCACTGACTGACAGGAACACATCAAGGACAGGGCAAACAAACACGTGCACCATGTGCAAAGACAGACAAAGGCCAGCGTGAAACACAGGGGTAGATATACACAAGCAAGGACGAGGGCGTGGCGAGGAACGGGGTACAGGTGTGAACACTTAGGCACAGGAGGGACCAGAACTGACGAGAGACAAAAGCACGAGGCAGGGCAAAACAAGGTCAGGCTAGAACAACTGAAACGGCACAGCTAGAAATAAAACAGGCAGGGTAAGACCAGAACAGAGGAGACCAGGACAGGCGGGACAGAAACTGATTCACTGATTAGTTGTGAGCTTTTCTGTGGACGAGTTGTGATGAAAAGGAGGAAAACACTTTTCTCCAGTTTGGATCTCAGCCCCTTTTCTTCCTACAATGGAAAACACACACACACACACACACACACACACACACACATATTAAACACTTTATACACTTTCATCTCCAACCATGAGGGTTATTTAGGCTGTACTCTACACACTGCACACAAACAATAACACTTTTCTACAAAACAGCAACGGCTAACTGTACAGTTTATTAACAACTCAGCTGAAGGTGGCGCTATTGCAGATGTCCCCCAATAGCAGGCTTTGTGTGGACTTTTTGAACAAAATGCTGCAGAAGTATTGGAGCAGAAATGAAAATATTGCTGCACCTATATGAAAGTAACACGAGTATTTGAGCAGCGTGAGGATAGAGCTTTCTCTCAGACTGTGTTTTAAAATGAAGGTCACACTGATGATCAATCAGAGGAAATATCTCACATACTTTAAAAATGAATCTCAGTCTAGATCATCTAAAGGGGAGAGGAAGCTCCTTGCTGATGTAGCTTATATGAACACTAACAGGTTTGGACTGTTCTGCTCTCTGTTCACAGGTTCCTGATCAGTTCCTGATCAGCATCACCATCATCAACATCATCATCATCACCACCATCATCATCATCATCATCATCAACACCATCATCATTATCATCACCATCATCATCATCACCACCATCCTCACCATCATCATCATCATCATCATCAACACCATCATCATCATCATCATCATCATCATCACCATCACCATCATCATTATCATCATCACCATCCTTTCATCCTCATCATCACCATCATTATCATCATCATCACCATTATTCTCACCATCATCATCCTCATCCTCATCCTCACCATCATCATCATCATCATCACCACCACCATCATCATCATCATCATCACCATCATCACCACCATCATCACCATCACCATCATCATTATCACCATCATCCTCACCATTATCATCATCATCACCATCACCATCATCATCATCATCACCATCACCATCATCATCATCATCATCATCACCATCATCATCCTCTGTGTAATTGTATCTTTTCTAGGTCTGAAGATAAATTATCATGATGCAACATTTGGAGTTTGTATGTTGATCCCATGTTTAGTGGTGAAGCAGTTTCTTAAAAATGTTAGTTTTAGCATTTTATATGGTGTGTGTGTGTGTGTGTGTGTCCGGTTACAGTGTAAAAACAGTGTAAAAACTCCCTTTCAGGCTTTTTAACACAGTTGAAGTCAAAGTGCTTCTCAGCTCCTCAGCTCTACTGCGCCACCTGCTGTTCTAATAAAACACTACACCTCCATCGCCTGATTCACTTGTGTTCATCAGCTTCGTCCAGACTGAGACGGGAGCTCCATACAGTGATGTCTGCCTGTGTTTCTTCTCTTCACTGAATGTCATTTTATCTACATTTAACTGCATGTATTTGATCTGAGTGTGTAACTGCTTTGTTCTCCTCGTAAATAAAAATAGTCACGTTTGATAATATTTGATGATGTGAAAAATCCCCCTGTTTAATCTGCATGTAGACTGAACATCTGCTGAACACAGAAATAAACAGAAACACTTCAGTGTTTTATTAGAGCTCATTTCACATCGTCTCCAGTTAAAACCCTCCAATACGGAGGAGCTTTATCAAGCACTTTTATTCTCTTTAGTCGGTTTGGAAACAACACCTGACCTTCAGAGAGAAACTGCTTCATGTTTTGTCTTTTTAAATGAAAGTCCAGCAGATTCACACATTTTCTACATTTCTATTTCATTTCAGTTTATTTTCATAAAGTGGAGCAGAAGTAATTCACTATGGAAAATGATTTTAGCGGCATTATGAGGGAAAGGTCAGCCACACTGCTTAAGGCCGGTCTCCTCACTGCTGCTACTTGGGCTGCACCCAGAAACCCCCAAACCTCCTCCTCTCCTCCCAGTCCCGGAAACTGGGTTTGTGGCTCCATCATGCCGCCTGTCCAAAAATAACCTGCATCTTTATTCATGTCGGACTCAGGGTGCCTGGTTTACAGGACAATTCACAGAGACTTAGGCCTGGAGAATAAGGGTTCTCCTGAGCAAATGACCAAAAAAAGGGACAACTTAAATATATATAAGGTGCATGTCATGTTCCACATAATGATAATGACTGTAGGTATAAGGGCTTGCGCTGGTGTCTGTTATGTTCCATCGTCCTAACCAGAAAAACAGTGTTTAGAAAGTGTGTTTTCAGAGATTCCCAACTTTCCACTGGTGCTGGGCAAAAGGTGAGCACAGAATGATGAGGTGTCTTTTCTGTACGAGCAGCTAATAGGGACAACACTGTACCATCACATGTATGTCTTTTAGGAGCTAAGAAGTCCCCCTACAGGGATGGACACTGAGCAGGGTGAGGCCACAGCAGAAAGGGGAAGATGACGCACCCTCCTGTGCCAAGTCTGACCCTGTGAGCCAGTCAGTCCCCTCCACCAGCAGGAGTGCCTCCTGTCCCCCCCTCAGGAAATCCAGCAGCTAAAAGGAGAACACTTCTGTCCTTGTTTAAAAAAAAATTGAAAGAATGTGAGGAGTTATTTGGTGAATATTTTATTTGTTTACATAAACTATTTTTAGTTAATCCTTCAAATGAATTCTGATCTGTGTCTGTCTTTTCCTCTTTTGGGTCCAATACTGTGAAATGAAGTGAACTCCACACTGTGGCCTCATTCTCAGAGCCCTGCTTTACACCCTATTAAAAATCTCTGAAGAGCCCTGAGAATTGCTGTCCGCTGACGTCCCCATCCAACCTTACGGAGAGGATCTGCAGAGAAGAAAGGCCGAAAATCCCCAAATCCAGGTGAGCAAACCTTGCAGCCTCATACCCAAGAAGACTGGAGGCTGTAATCACTGCCAAAGGTGCTTCAACTAAGTACTAAGTAAAGGGTCTGAATACTTATGTCACTGCAACATTTTAGTGTTTCCTTTTTTTAAATAAATTTGCAGAAATTTATTAGAAAACTCTGTTTTCACTTTGTCATTGCGGGATCAACATGGTGCCAGTGTCTAAAGCTGTATATTTTCCTTCATAATGCCACTTTTATTAAAGATTTATGTTTCCTGATTAAGATTATATTAATAAAGTGCCAGAGAAAGAAAAACTATTCCCAGCAACACTCAGTATAGAAACAATTTTCCTTTATATATGTTTTTATTTACCGTTATTAATTTGAGTTACTTTTAATAATCTTTTAAATAGTTGTAAACACTGCTTTCTTAAACTAGTTTATCATTTTCAGTTTAGAGAGTCAGAAATATTTTTATTCCGGTTTAGGAGGGACTTTTATTTTGACAGGATTTCGTTCGCTACTCTGTCCAAGTGTTGCTAGCTTCACACTGCTAGCTCGTTGCTCGGGTCTGCAGCGGGACCGGGGAACTGACGCGCCTTGAAACGTAATTGCGTAACGAAGCGTCACTTCCGGCGTTCACGTGATCTCCGGTATGTTTGAGCGCGTGTTTGGACGCGGTTCTGCTTTAGAAGCTCGAGCTGTGATTCTTCACAGAGCGTCGAGCGACCGGCCGGCCCTCCTTTACAGCCTTTACTCTCAGCTCTGTCTCCTTCCTCTGAGACAGCTGCTGTGGTCCTGGAGCTCTCTGCTCCCCGTGCTGCTGTACAGTCCTCTGTCTCACGGAGGGTCGTCGTCTCCTCTCCCGCACCGGAGAGGGCCTGTGGGGGCGTCCGCGTGGCCTTGAAAAAGCCGAGGACTCCTCCACCTCCACCGCCGGTTTTCACCTCTGCTGACCGGTTCGAGGTTCTCGGAGCCCAAAGAGGTCCGGCGTTCAGGTTAGTGAGCTGGACAGTGGGCAGGTGAGTGATTTACATGATTTACTGGATTTAATCATCATTTATTCTGTCATTTCTCTGCTTGTTTTAAAAAGTAATAAATCAGTGTCCCTCATAGTGTCTCAGACAGACCCTGCAGTGTGGAGACTGTCTGTCCTCCACATGGTTTATAACTGGAGCTTCAGAAAATCTGCTTTAAAAATCTTATTAGAATTGATATAAATTATTTTACTACACCATCATTCAGTACTACTACTCTTAATGATATTCAGGGATTGTGCTGCTGCTGCTGCCTCCATCCTAAGAGTAGGAAAACTGGTAAATGATCATCGACCCAGATTATCAGTGTTATCCTCCTGATTTCAGTGTAAAGCCATTTTCATCTAGAGAACGTTTCTGCTCCATCTACAGTTTTTAATCTTAGACCCTCCTTCCCCTCACTGCATGCTCAGCTTCTGGGAGAGGGGTCAGAGTAAATGTGTAATATTCAATGAGGGAAGTCCTCTCCTCTTTCATAGCCTCAACCCAGAATGTTGATTTAGCTGAATCTCTTTAAAGCTCTGTGGTTCATTACAGACCCCTGTAGCAGTACAGGTCTTGAGCAAGACCTTTACGTACTTTTGCCCACCGCTCCAGGCACGTGTGTTCACAGCACAGCTGGGTTACAGAGGGAAGCCAAATTCCATCAGTCAAAAAATGTTAAATGGTGAATCTGGTTTTCTTGTCTTGTACGTTTTGTTACTTTGAAACAATGCGCAGAGAAGCAAATCAGACTACCACGGTTTTGGAGGTTCCACCGAGATCCCAACATTCCTCTGGGTCCAGAGTTTTCAGAGACAGGATCAGAAAGCGACAGAGGCGGCCGCCGTCATCCCAATGAGTGATTCTGAGTCAATTCAGGCGCTCTACTGACTCTGAGACTCTGTACCCGAGGTGACCTTAAGTAAATTAATTAGACCGCTTGTCTTAGGAATTACGGGTCGCCATATTCTTAGACCTTGAGGTTACTTTAACCCGGATCCCGGATTCAGGCTTACCACTCGGAGAACATTTCTGCAGTCCTGTGAAGGTGAAATTGGGTAATACCTTTTTCAGTGGTATGAAAAAGTTTGGGCACCCCTGATCATTTTGATGATTTTCCTTTATAAATCATTGGTTGTGCTGATCAGTAATTTCAGTTAAATATATCATAAAGCCTATGAACACAGTGATATTTGAGAAGAGAAATGAAGTTTATAGGATTTATAGAAAGTGTGCAATAATTATTCAAACAAAATTAGGCAGGTGCATAAATGTGGGCACCCTCAGAACCTCAAGGCTGGACTACTGCAGTGCTGTAGGCTGGAAGTTCAGGTAAATCTCTTCATAAGCTCCAGCTTGTTCAGAATGCTGCTGCCAGGGTACGAACTAGAGCTAGGACATTTGATCATATTAGTCAAATTCTTTCATCCTTACACTGATTACCTGTTAAATTCAGTACAGATCATAAAATACTTCTAAAATATTAATCTCTCAATGGTCTTGACCCCACATTATCTGGAGGAACGTCTTACACCTTACAGCCCTCCACGTACACTCCGCTCGCAAGATGCTGGCCTATTATCAGTCCCACGTATTAGAAAAAACAGTGCAGGAGGAAGAGCCTTCTTTTACAAAGCCCCCAACTTTGGAACAAGCTCCCTGTTAATATCCGGGAATCAGACACACTCTCAGTCTTTAAATCTAGATGAAAAACTTCTCTCTCTAACACCAGCTTTCAGAGAACTCTCCAGTTCTGTGTTCTGTCCTGCTCTGATTACATTTCACCACTGTTCTGTCCTGCTCTGATTACAGGCTTTTTATCACTATTATTGTGGTTGTGTCTCTAACTATTTCTGCTACAGGTCTCTCACTAAACGTAAAGCTTGTTCTAATCGTCATCTTTTTCTCTCTCTCCCCTCATGTCCTGAGCTCCCTGTCTGGAGCTGCTTGTCTGGAGTTTCCCTCCCCACCCCCACTGGATCTATAGGAGCAGATAGGTCAGTATGTACTAGTTCAAGTACTGCTTTTGCTCATGCATCAGGTTCTGTTTCTACTCTGAGCAGATTTGTCTTGTCTGCAGACTTCACAGTTCAGTTCATCAATCTTACCCTTGATTTTCATGCTCTCTACTGCATATTGTGAAACATCATAATTACAGTGAACAAGGATTTCATGCTGTTTGAATATTGTAACACACTGCAACCATCACCACTGTGATCATTGACCACATTCAGGTAATAAAGCCTGTTGTTCTCTTTAATGGGGAACTTGGTACCACTTTTGTGGCTTTGTCTTCATCTGAGCCAGTTGTTGTAATCCTTGTGCTCTCTGCTCCCTGTTATTGCGTTTCTGTCTGTTTCTGTCCGCCTGCTCAGGTACGAGCTCTCCAGGAGGTCGTCAAGCTTGTAGCTGCTGCTCTAGAGGCGGTCAAACTTCGATGACGAGGTTGGAGGCTGCCCGTGACTCCTCTAACGTGACCATCTTAATTCCAACACAACCGGCGCCACAGACACAGAGGGTCGTCATCTCCACTCCCGCATCTGAGAGAGCCTGGAACGGTCTGTGTGGCTGGAAAAAGCAGAGGGCTCTTCCACCACAGCAAGTTCTCAGCTCTGCTAACTGGTTCAAGGACCTCAGCTCTTCACCTGCTCCTGCACAGAGGAAGACTCCTTAGGGCGGTGTTCTCACTGTTGAAGATTCTTCTGTAAAACCCTCAAAGTATCGACCCTAAAGAGTAACGCCACGTTCTCCTTTTTACCAGGTGCTCGCTTCCTGGATGTTGCCAGGTGGCTTTGGCACCATCGTTCTACACTGTTCTCCTCCTGATGCAGCATGGTCCTGAAGAAGCACTGCCGTACGCTTCTGGACACTTTTCGGGAAAAGCCAGACATCAGGATCATCGTCTTCAGCCCCCTGACCACTTATAGACCAGTAAGGGAGCCGTTTCCTCAGCTCTTCTCGCTCCACTGCTGGCTGTGGGACAGGTCCGTCTGCTCTGTCTTTGTGGACAGCTGGGAGAGCTTTTGGCTGCGTCTGGTCCTCTACCTCAGAGATGATACTTCACCTGTGCCGCCTGGGGTCCATCGTTCTCTCCAGGAGCATCAAGAAGGTGCCAGGCCAGGACTGACTGGCCCTTCCCAGTCACACTGTCAGGTTAGTGAACTGCATAGTTGGCAGGTAAGTGATTTACTTGATTCCACCCATTTATTCTATCACTTTTCTGCTTGTATTAAAAAGTAATATCAGTGTCACTCGTAGTATTTCAGACAAATTCTGCAGTGTTGAGACGGTCATGGTTTGTAATTGTAATGTTGGAAAATCTGCTTTATAAATCTTATTAGAATTTATATAAATTCTTCCATCTTTCCGAGTACAAGCAGTTCTGCATTGAGTTTGGGCTGTTAAATATACAGTGGGGCAAAAAAGTATTTAGTCAGCCACTGATTGTGCAAGTTCTCTTACTTAGAAAGATATGAGAGGTCTGTAATTTATCATAGGTTCATTTCAACTTTGAGAGACAAAACAAAAAATCAAAAAAATCCAGGAAATCACATTGTAGGATTTATGAAGAATTTATTTGTAAATTATGGTAAATAAGTTTTTCTGGACTAGTCAAGGTTTCTGGCTCTCACTGACCTGAAGCTCTTCTGTCCTCCACTTGTTACCTGTATTAATGGCACCTGTTTGACCTCGTTATCTGTATAAAAGGCACCTGTCCACAGCCTCAAACAGTCAGACTCCAAACCTCCAACCTGCTTAAGCCAGTACATGTCCAGACCCGTCTGAAGTGAACCACCTTAATTCACTAGATCTCTGTGAAACTAAATCAAGGGTGTAGGTCTGTTAATTACATTGGTGGGGGTCATAAAATCAGTTCACACAGGGTCTCCTGGAAGCTGAGTGTTTCTGTATTTATGATGACCTTAAAACTCTAACTAAAAATACAGGTAATTTCTGAATATGAAGTTATAAAAGCTCATACAAGTGTCCAAAGAAACACATAGGGTAAGAGAGTAAATGTAAATGACTGCAGAATTTTAAATAGTGAAATAGATTTCAGACTGTGTGCTAACCAGCCAATTAATCCTCAGAGTCCATATTGTCTATTTAAGTCAAGACAGGTTGCCAAGTAGTATTAAATTTACCACTGCACCCAATTTTAGGTAGGAGGGTTTTCTCTTTCCCTTTAAGTAATCTAAGTAGTCTTAGCCAGAACCATTTGAACAAGATTTCAGTGTAACTGATAGTTTCTTGATCAGACTCAGTTCTGAAGTCTTCCTCCGGCGTTACGTTTACTGCAGGATTAAAGTGTTTCCCTACATTCCTAAGACTGACCGATCGAGTTGATTATTTAAGCGCAGAGATGCAAATCCCACTACCTCAGTTTTGGAGGTTCCACCAAGATCCCAATATTCCTCTGGGTCCAGAGTTTTCAGAGACAGGATCAGAAAGCGACAGAGGCGGCCGCCGTCATCCCAATGAGTGATTCTGAGTCAATTCAGGCGCTCTACTGACTCTGAGACTCTGTACCCGAGGTGACTGTAAGTAAATGAATTAGACCGCTTGCCTTATACGTTTAGAAGAGACGGGACGCCGTATTCATTTCAGTCTCACAGTTGACTTGGCAACCTCTTGTTGGCAAATTGTAATAAATTTGGATCCCTGAAAAATTCTCTGGTTTAAACAACCCTGAGAATCTAAATATTCAGGACATTTAATTCTGCACTGGCCACACAGACACCAGACTGTACTGTGGGTAGCAAGTGTTAGTCTTGGAATGCTGTTCTTTTTCCTCCATGTATACCACCCCTAATGTCCAAATTACTCAATTTTACTTTCATCAGTCCACAGCACCTTATTCTAAAATGAAGCTGGCTTGTCCAACTGTGCTTTAGCAGACCTCCAGCGACTCTGTTTGTGGCGTGTGCAGAAAAGGCTGCTTCTGCATTACTCTCCCATACAGCCTCTCCTTGTGTAAAGTGCGCTGAGTAGTTGAACGATGCGCAGTGACTCCATCTGCAGCATGATGATGTAGGTCTTTGGAGCTGGTCTGTGGGTTGACTATGACTGTACTTACCATCCTTCACCTCTGCCTATCTGAGATTTTTCTTGACCTGCCACTAGAACTGTGCCTATGGTCTTCAGTTTCCTCACCATGTTCCTCACAGTGAAGACTGACAGCTGAAATCTGAGAGCTTTTTGTAGGCTGGAAGTCCAGGTAAATCTCTTCATAAGCTCCAGCTTGTTCAGAATGCTGCTGCCAGGGTACGAACTAGAGCTAGGAAATCTGATCATATTAGTCCAGTTCTTTTATCCTTACACTAATTAGCTGTTAAATTCAGTACAGATCATAAAATACTTCTAAAATATTAATCTCTCAATGGTCTGACCCCACATTATCTGGAGGAACTTCTTACACCTTACAACCCTCCACGTACACTCCGCTCACAAGATGCTGGCCTATTATCAGTCCCACGTATTAGAAAAAACAGTGCAGGAGGAAGAGCGTTCTTTTATAAAGCCCCCAACTTTGGAACAAGCTTCCTGTTGATATCTGGGAATCAGACACACACTCAGTCTTTAAATCTAGATGAACAACTTCTCTCCAGTTCTGTGTTCTGTCATGCTCTGATTACATTTCACCACTGTTCTGTCCTGCTCTGATTACAGGCTTTTTATTACTATTATTGTGGTTGTGTCTCTAACTATTTCTGCTACAGGTCTCTCACTAAACGTAAAGCTTGTTCTAATCTTCATCTTTTTCTCTCCTCATGTCCTGAGCTGCCTGCCTGGAGTTGCCCTTTTTTTGGTTCAGTTCCGGTGTCTTGGTATCAGGCCTGTCCCACTACTCAGCAGAGTTCCAACACAACCATCCTAACCCCTCTCTGTCTCTCTCTCTTTTACATGTACTGAGATGCCCTGCTGTCCAGTCTGGAGGTGTCCATTCGTCTATGTTCCGGAATCAGACCTTCATTATCTCTCTGTCCAGCACCTACTCACACTCCTTCTTCATAACTGTATATTGTTATTCCTTTTCTGATTATTACACAGTGCTTGAAGTTGGAGCGGAGCAGAGTTCTGTTATTCACTACGTCTGCGGTTTTGCTTCTATGCCTTTGAACTCTTCAGCGAGTGTGGACTTGAGTTCTGAACCGAGAAGCTCGGAGATGTTCATTTCAAAACACAGAGAACCTCCTCATCCCTCCATGTCTGTTAGGCCTAGCAGATCAACCTCGCCATCTAAGCTGTTTGCAGTGTTTCTTCTCTTGTATAGAAATTGAGATTTTTAGCCATTATATAATCCAGTGAGTTTTTGGCTGTAGATCCAAATTAGTGATCCTCTGAAAACTTTCTGATGTTGTACAGCACTAAATTTCAGTCTTTTATGGGAGCTTCTTGGTCGAGGCTTCTCAGCTTCACCTCCATTGCCTGAGTCACTTGTGTTTCTATAAGCTTTGTCCAAACTGAAACAGGAGCACCATACAGTGATGTCTGCCTGTGTTTTTTTCTCTTAATTGAACGTTAGTTTTTTATGTAATCTCTCATATGTCTGTTTATATTCAGCTCGTTATGCTCAGGTCTACAGTGGGACCGGGGAATTGAGGCGCTTGAAACGTGACTTCTTAAACCGAAGCGTCACCACCTCAGCTCTTCTACTTTGCCTTCACCTGCTTCATCCCTCAAGGACAACCCCTCAGGGCAGTGTTCTCATTGATGGAGATTCTACTGAAACCACTTAAGCATCGAGCCCAAAGAGTAACACCACAGTCTCCTGTTTTCCAGATGCCGTGTTCTGGACTTCGCCAGGCGGCTTCCCTTCACACTGCGACAGCGAGATGCCTTTGGCACAATCATTCTCTACTGTTCGCAGCGAGTTCCTGACGTTGGTGAACTGAATAGTTGGCAGGTAAGTAATTTTACATCATTTTTTTCTATTTTAATAACCATTTATTCTGTCATTTCTCTGCTTGTATTAATAATTAATTTGGTCAGTGTCTGTATCTTCAGTATCTCGCACCCAGTCAGCTAAGTACTGAGGTGCTTTCCTCTCTCTTTGAAAAGTGTGTACTATGTCTGTCTCCCTCTGAGCACCATCTTGAGCATCAGGTTTACTCTTGAACCTCTTCTGGAGTCTGATCAACACTGTTGGCTGTTGGAATGGGGGGTACACCCCTCTCACCTTGGGATCATCAGCTGCCATTGACTGGTCAGTCTGGGTTTGTTGTTCTTTAACACCCTTTGTATGAAATTTCGCAAGCCTGTGTTTAAGCACTTTCCCTGTGTCTGGATATTAGACTGGGCATGCTGGACTGTTCTTGTCGTTCCTACAAAGACTCTATTTCACATTTTGACTCTAGCTTCTATCTGTCATGTTTAAGTGTAGCATGCTGCTCCAAATACTCTCCTCTTTGAAAGGTTAGGCTTTCTCTCTGTCAACGTAGTCATTGAATACATATATATAGCTGCTGAGGTCTCAGACCTTATCCCCTGCTTACAGGGCAATGACTGTAAATGTGTTGCTGTGAACTCTGAACCATTACGTGAACAAAAACATTTTACTGATCCATATGGAGAAGAATCGGCCAAACATCGCT
Organism: Salminus brasiliensis; assembly: GCF_030463535.1. NCBI lineage: Eukaryota > Metazoa > Chordata > Actinopteri > Characiformes > Bryconidae > Salminus > Salminus brasiliensis. The sequence continues at coordinate 18,287,374 of NC_132894.1, read as the reverse complement.
CAGTAGCTTTAACTGTTTCACCCTTAGTTTTCAGGAAGTTCACAGCCTGCATCTGAGTAATCCTCAGTAAATGTCTGAGTGGATCTCCAACCCTGGATCTGTCCAAAAGCTCCTTAAATCAGTAACCTCATTTAATATTCACGAAGCTTTAGCTGCATTGGTCAGTATAACGCGGAGTCTCAGCCAATCAAGAGCCGTTGTGACCGAGCTCTGTAGCTCCTCTGGAAGACTAAGCTTTAGAAACTGCTCAAGCTGGGTGGCTGTGGGTGCCTGTGGGAGCCTTTAATTTTGAGTCTGAGACACAAAGTAAGCTTGGGAATGGCTTGGTCCTGTTGCTATGCTAGCTAGCTACTTAGCAATGTAGCTTCAGTATTTCCCTTTGTATTACTGAATCTTCATGGTTTCTGTTATTTCTTCACGTTTCACGCTACTGAGCTGTTTTAGGTTAGTATGGCTGGTGTAATTTTGTGGATATGTGCTACATTTGTGTTCTTACTCAACGTCCTGGTGTTTATTAAACTGCTGCTCAGAGGCTGTTGCTGCTCCTCTTTTGGTCCTTTTGGGGGCGCTAAAACCCCATAGTTTAACCTGTGGAAACGGTCAGAGGCATGTTAAAGGTGGTGTCTTGCTAAAAGCTTTTGAGTGGTAATTATTAGCTTTGTTTCTCCTGCCTGTTGAGCGTATACACATCTCTCTCTGAATGAAGTCATTTAGTAGCACTACGATATAGACCTGGAACCTTTCTGAACTTTTATTTAATATTGTTCATGTATTCTGTTTATTTCAGAGTCTTTATTCCTCATCCTGTCCTCAATTCTTCCTCACTTATTCATCATTCACCCATAACGTGGTCATATTTCTAATGCCCAGAACTCCATGCTTGTTGTGATGCTTGTGCTCTCTGCTCCCTGTTACTGTACAGTACTCTCTCACTGACCTTTGCGCTTCTGTCTGCGTCGTCGTCTCCTCTCCCGCACCTGAGAGGACCTGGAAGTGTCAGCGTGGCTGGGAAAAGCAGAGGACTCTTCCACCAAAGCCAGTTTTGGCCTCTGCTAACTGGTTCGAGAACTTCAGCTGTTCACCTGCTCTGTCACCGAGGACAGCTCCTCAGGGCGGTGTTCTCACTGCTGGAGATTCTTCTGTAAAACACTGAAAAGTATCGACCCTAAAGAGTAATGCCACAGTCTCCTGTTTTCCAGGTGCCAGTGTCCTGGACGTCACCGGGTGGCTCTGGCACCATTGTTCTCCGTCTGATGCAGCGTGGCCCTGAAGAAGCACTGCCGCACGCTTCTGGAGACTGTTCAGAAAAAGCCAGACATCAGGGTCATAGTCTTTGGCTCCCTGCCCACTTACAGACGAGTGAGAGAGAGCCATTTCCTCAGCTCCTCTCGCTCCACTACTGGCTGCGGGACAGGTCCGTCTGCGCTGAGTTCGTAGAGAACTGGCAGAGCTTTTAACTGTGTCCGGTCCTCTAACACAGAGATACGCTTCACCTGAGCCGCATGGGGTCCATCGTTCTCTCCAGAAACATCAAGAAGGTGCCAGGCCAGGACTGACTGACCCTTCGCAGTCACACTGTCAGGTTGGAGAACTGCATAGTTGGCAGGTGAGTGATTTACATGATTTACTTGATTCCACACATTTATTCTGTCACTTTTCTGCTTGTATTAAAAAGTAATAGATCAGTGTCACTCATAGTATTTCAGATGAATCCTGCAATATTGAGACTGTCATGGTTTGTAATTATAACATTGGAAAATCTGCTTTCTGAATTTTAAATAGTGAAATAGATTTCAGACTGGGAGCTAACCAGCCAATTAATCCTCAGTCCATATTGTCTATTTAAGTCAAGACAGGTTGCCAAGTAGTATTAAATTTACCACTGCACCCAATTTTAAGTAGGAGGGTTTTTCCTCTTTCCCTTTAAGTAATCTAAGCAGTCTTAGCCAGCACCTTTTGAACAAGATTTCAGCGTAACTGACTGTACAGCAAGGTTTTTCAGACGAAGTCCTGAAGTCTTCCTCCGGTGTTATGTTTACTGCAGGATTAAAGTGTTTCTCTACATTCCTAAGACTGACTGATCGAGTTGATTCTTTAAGCACGGAGAAGTAAATCCCACTACCACAGTTTTGGAGGTTCCACAGAGATCCCAATATTCCTCTGGGTCCAGAGTTTTCAGAGACAGGATCAAAAACCGACAGAGGCGGCCGCCGTCATCCCAATGAGTGATTCTGAGTCCATTCAGGCGCTCTACTGACTCCGAGACTCTGTACCCGAGGTGACTGTGTAAATTAATTAGGCCTTACGAATTTAGAATAAACAGGAGGAGACGGACGCTGTATTCTTAGACCTTCAGGTTACTTTAACCCGAATCCCTTTTGATATTTTAATTTTAACATTCGTTTTAGGCCACTGACTTTTTGCAGCTATCCGGACTCAAAGGATGAAGATGTCCAAAGCATTGCCTTAAGATCATTTCAGTCTCACAGTGGTCTGAACTGGGAATTTCTCGGGATCCAGATTTGTTTTAAATTCTAAGATTCTAGAAAGATTCTAAAATATTGTCTTGAAATAGATTTATTCTCAGTTTAAATTTTTCAGGGATCCAAATTTATTACAAATTAAGTTTTTAGGACATTTAATTATTCATTACTGTTTAACCTAGAGAATTTTGTAAAGGGATCTGCACTTATTTTTTAGAAAATTGAAAGATTCTGAAGCAAGGTTTTGGAAATAAATGTTTTTCAGGGCTGTTCAAATTAGACATTTTGAGGGTTCTAAGACAAGGGGGTTTATAATACCCAAAGAGTTTAGACTATAAACGTGACATTAATACATAGTTACAGTTATGATTAGTAGCGCTTTATTAAGCATAAAGGTATCTGCTATAGATAGAGATATATTTATCCCCCCCAGCAAGCAAAACAGCTGATGGGCCTTACCATGCTCAATGTCCTGTGTCTACCTGTGACCATGTTGAATGCCTAAAATAATTGACATATAAACCCAGTAATTCTATCCTATTCTATCTGCTTTTAAAACTGATTTGACACGAACAGTTGAGGGCCTACTTTATAGTCTTTAATATCAGCTGTTGTCTTTATCTGAGACAGTTGTTGTGATGTACTGTGTTACTGTACAGTACTCTGTCTCGCTGACGGTTGTTTGCGTTTGTCTGTGTTTACTCTGGAGTAACTTGGTGACCGCGGAGGAGCGAGATCTCCAGATGCTCTGCAAGGAGGTCATCAAGCTTGACTGCTGCTGCTGCTGTAGAGGCAGTCCAAACTCCAACGGAAGACGAGGCTGGAGTCTGTTCGTGACTCCTCCAACGATGGTCATCTTAAATCCAGCACTACCGGCATGGCGGACACAGAGGGTTGTTGTCTCCACTCCTGCACCAGAGAGGGCCTGGGGCCGTCGCAGAGGGCTCCTCCACCACCACAGCTGCTTTTCATCTAAATGTACTGGCGTGAGGTTATCAGTTCTTCAACTTCACCTTTTTCCTTAAAATGTTTTTTTTTTTTTTTTTTTCCCTCCAGGAGTCCTGGACTTTCTCCACTTTTTCTCTACCCGATGCAGTGAGGCCCTTAAGGAGCACTGCCACACACTTCTGGACACCACTCGGAAAAAGACAGGACCCTAGATTAGGCAGCTGGATAGTGGGCAGGTAATAATATTTCTGTCATTTCTCTGCTTGTTTTAAAAAGTAATAAATCAGTGTCCCTCATAGTGTCTCAGACTAACCCTGCAGTATGGAGATTCTGTCCTTCACATGGTTTATAATTAGAGCTTCAGAAAATTTGCTTTAAAAATCTTATTAGAATCGATATAAATTATTTTACTACACCATCATTTAATACTACTGCTCTTATTCTGTTTATTTCAGAGTCTTTATTCATCAGTCTGTTCTCAATTCTTCCTCACTTATTCATCCTTCACCCATAACGCTGTCATATTTCTAATGCCCAGTGCTCCATGCTTTAGCCTCCCCCCCTTTACTGGATCTATAGGAGCAGCTAGGTCAGCCTGTACTAGTTCAAGTACTGCTTTTGCTCGTGCATCAGGTTGTTACTACTCTGAGCAGATTTCTCTTGTATGCAGACTTCACAGTTCAGTTAATCAATCCTACCCTTGATCTTCATGCTCTCTACTGCATAATGTGAAACATCATAATTACAGTGAACAAGGATTTCATGCTGTTTGAATATTGTAACACACTGCAACCATCAGCACTGTGATCATTGGCCACATTCAGGTAATAAAGCCTATTGTACTTGGTACCGTATTTTTGGCTGTTCATCACGTCCTTGGTGAGAGTTCAGAGGCTGTCGCCGTTTCCTTCTGAATGCATCGACTCCTCAAGGTTTAGCTATTGCAGTTACTCATGTGGAAGTGGTCGTGGCGGAGTCCCCGCAATTCAGTTCACTTCTATGCACAACCCAAATCTCAGGTTCTGAAGCTAAATACTCGACAGCTAGTGTCTTATTAACCTTCCAGATTTCTCCACCTCCTTTCAATTTCACCCTAAAGATCTAGAGCATGTAACAGATGATCTGCAGACTGTGATCCGTTCTAGCCTTGGCGGTGTTGTTCCACAACAAATTTGGTAGAAAAGCCTAGCACTGTGGTTTAATGAACAGATATGTACTCTGAAACCGATCACTGCTGAATTGAACTGCAGAACAGAATTAGAAATCTGAGTCGAGTGGTATCAGTTTGGTCGAGCGACCATCCCTACTTTAAGATAAAGAAGACAAAGCTGATATGAAAGATTATAGTCAGCTTTTGTGATCCTTTTGTGCTCTCTGCTCCCTGTGTTACTGTGCAGTTTGCATTTCTGTCTGTGTTTTTACTCAGAGGTGACCACGGAGGAACAAGCTCTTCAGGAGTTCGTCAAGCTGCAATATTGAGACTTCCATGGTTTGTAATTGTAACGTCGGAAAATCTGCTTTAAACGTTTTAATAGAATTTATATAAATTCTTCCATCTTTCAGAGTACAAGCAGTTCTGCATTGTGTTTGGGCTGTTAAATATACAGTGTGGCAAAAAAGTATTCAGTCAGCCACTGATTGCAAGTTCTCTTACTTAGAAAGATGAGAGAGGTCTGTAATTTTCATAAAAAAAAAAAAAACAGGAAATCACATGGTAGGATTTTTAAAGAATGTATTTGTAAATTATGGTGGAAAATAAGTATTTGGTCACCCACAAACAAGATTTCTGGCTCTCACAGACCTGTAACTTTTTTAAGATGCTCTCTCTGTGAAACTAAATCAAGGGTGTAGGTCTATTTATTACATTGGTGGGGGTCATAAAATCGGATCACACAGAGTCTCCTGGAAGCCGAGTGTTTCTGTATTTATGATGAACTTTAAATCTCTAACTGTAAAAATACAGGTAATTTCTGAATATGAAGTTATAAAAGCTCATACAAGTGTCCAAAGAAACACAAAGGGTAAGAGAGTAAATGTAAATGACTGCAGAATTTTAAATAGTGAAATAGATTTCAGACTGGGTGCTAACCAGCCAATTAATCCTCAGAGTCCATATTGTCTATTTAAGTTCCAGCAAGATCCCAATATTCCTCTGGGTCCAGAGTTTTCAGAGACAGGATCAGAAACAGACAGAGGCGGCCGCCGTCATCCCAATGAGTGATTCTGAGTCAATTCGGGCGCTCTACTGACTCCGACACTCTGTACCCGAGGTGACTAAGTAAATTAATTAGACCACTTGCCTTACGAATTTAGAATAAACGGGAGGAGACGAGACGCCGTATTCTTAGACCTTCAGGTTACTTTAACCCGGATATTTTCATTTTCAAATGTGTTTTTCTACCACTGACCTTTTGCAGTGATCCGGACTGAAAGGACGAAGATGTCCAAAGCCTTAAAATAATTTCGGTCTCACAGAATTTTCCAATTTAAAACAAATCTGGATCCCAGTGAAGACAACTAAGATATTGTCTTGGAATATTTTGATTCTCAGTGTTGTTTAAAGCAGAGAATTTTTCAGGGATCCAAATTTAGTTTGTAGCCAAGTGAGAATAATGAGACTGAAACTAATGACTTACCAGTTTTTGTTGATATTCCAAAACATTTCTCAGTCTCAGAATGAATGATATTGGGTCAATAAAGGGGGCATCTCTGGTTAAAGTGCTGCAAGCAAAACAGCTGATAGGCCTCATCATGCTCAATGTCCCATGTCCCAGGAAGCAGAAGAAGGGTTATCCACAAGGATAAATTTCCTTTTGGAAAATGAAACCATGGTTGCATGTGAATCTTCACTGGTGAATAGCCCTCTGAGAAAAGCCCTGCTGTGAATTCATTCTCAGATCAGGTGGCTAGAAACAGCTATGTCAGGAAATGCAGTAGTGCTTCAGATGGTTTCCACAACATCACAACAGCAGTGTAAGAAAAATGAGGATGTGTACGATGTGGATATTTCAGACTTGACACTTGACATATCTTCATCATCAAATGATGGAATTGTTTTGCAGCAGTCTGATGATCAGATATTAATATTGTCTGATACTCACAAGTACTCACTAAAGGAAGGATCTTTTTGTCTAAAAAAAAAAAAAAAAGAATCAGTTCAGGAGTGTGTCTTATTCTCTCCTGTTTCAGCTCTGTCTTCATCTTAGACAGTTGTTGTGATGCTTGTGCTCTGCTCCCTGTGTTATTGTACAGTACTGTCTCACTGATCGTCGTTTGCGTTGCTCTGTGTTTACTCTGGAGGTACTTGGTGACTGCGGAGGAGTGAGATCTCCAGGCGCTCCTCAAGGAGGTCATCAAGCTTTGCTGCTATTGTTGTAGAGGCAGTCCAGACTCCACCAACGGAAGACGAGGCTGGAGACTCCTCTAACGCTGGCCATCTTAAATCCAGCACTACCAACGTAGCGGACACAGAGGGTTATCATCTCCACTCCCGCACCGGAGAGGACCTGGAAAAGCTGAGGGCTCCTCCACCACCACAGCCAGTTTTCACATCTACTAACTGCTGCGAGGTCCTCAGCTCTTTGTTGGAGACGCTACAAGGCCGTTCTTCCCTCATCTTGTGTGGTACCTGTGCGTAAAACACAGCACCCAAAGGACCTAAACAGCTTCAGGCCGGTGGCACTGGCTTCTCATCTGATGGAAATCACTGGAGAGGCTGGTCTTTTAACCACATCCGCCCTCTGGTGAGCCCATCCATGGACTCTCTTCAGTTTGCCTACCAGTCTGGTGTCAAGGTGGATGATGCTGTCGTCTGTCTTCTACACAGAGCTCTTTCTCACCTGGAGAAGCCCGGCAGCACTGTGAGGACACACAACACACCAAAACACAACAACACAACACCAAAACACACCACAACACAAAATAACACAACACAACACCAAAAAACAAAAGGGAGGGAGGTTCTAGCTAGAGAGCTCGCCCATGCCCATTACCAAGATTCTCAATCTTTCAGAAATAATTAGCTGTCATGCACTGATTCACATCACACAGCGTTTGAGCTCGTTTAGACTCATTGTGGTGATGAACCCCCAAGTTCAAGATTCCTTCAAGATCTGTTTCATCTAGTGTTGTATGGCTGAAACAGTTAGTGCTGCCATCTGGTGACCAGTTTGTGTCTTGTTTCTTTCTTTCTCTCTCTCTCTCTCTCTCTCTCTCTCTCTCTCTCTCTCTCTCTCTCTCTCTGCCTCTCTGCCGGTGACGTTGATCCAGTCGCCTGCGGTGTTCAGTGTTGTACACTTTATCCCTAAATCTAGCTACTTTTTTTTTTTAAGGCGACTAGCGACAAATCAAGTGACTTTTTCTGCTGTTATTTGACACTTTTGGAGATGAACACACATGTTCTTCAGTTCCTGTCCTCAGCAGCAGGTGCTGCTTAGAGCCCCGTCCCACAACCCTCACAGCGCTCAGCCTCTCAGTCCGAGCAGACCCACACCGCTCCACGGCCACGCTGCAAATGAACTGCGCATGCCCAGAGCCGCCGCTGACCCCGCCCCCTGTTTACAGAGAGGGGTGTAAATATAAATGCGTCTTCAGAGAGACACGAAATAAATGAATTAATAAACAGAAAAAACTAAGTATCTCTGCCAAACTGTCTGTTTTAGGGTCACTTTGTGGGTCTGAAGGCCAGATAAAGGAGGAGGGCTGAGCGTAAAGTAGCCGTTCCTCCCCACAGAACAGTCTTCTGATTAAATTTGCTATGCTAACATTTAACAACACAGAGCTACATTGATTTATGTCATTTATGTAAAAATTATTTATGTAATGTGGGACATTTGACCTATTTCAACTTAAGTTCATTTATTCAGAGTTCATTTGTACACAATTATGCAAATTTGGTCAATCATACAAATTAGGAGATGATGTCATTTAGCGACGTCTAGCGACCTTTAGGACGGTCAACAGCTGCTTTCCTTACCTAACCACGCCAGTGGCGGTCACGCTGAGGCAGCTTGGGACTCTGAGGATTTCCTGCTGCTCTGACAGTCTTTTAGCTGGTAATTGTGTTATTTTCCTGTAAATATGGTGATGGTCAGTAGTCTAGCTCTGGTCACATCAGTGTCGCGGTGAGGGTCATTTATTTGTTTATTATTATTATTTGTCTTTTCTGCTGTGTTATATGAGGGAGGAGGTAAGACCGCTGTGTTTAGTGTTTTCTCTTTTTCTAGGTTATTTAGTAAGATGGGATGTGAGGTTCTGTTTATTTTGGTCTTCTCTCACCCTGAAGTTTTATGATGTTCATTTGATGTTTGTTTGTGTTGAAAATAATAAAAGATTTCACTTGAGCATCAGATCTGTTGTGCTGGTTCCTTTATTTCTCTCCCCAAAGCGCTAGACCTCAACTTCACTATATTATAAAGGGTGTGATGAACGGGGTCAGAAGTTCACTTTTAATGTTGCAAATAAATCAGCCCAGGTTTCAGAAAGCAGTTGTAGCTAATCTACGGCTGTCAGTGGGCTTTAAGTTATATGTTGAGGTGATAAACTAAAGCAGTAATTAATGCTGTTTAATGTAGAAGGAGTTTTCTAAAGAACCTAAATGAGCATCTCTTACCAGCCTCAATGATCCACAGCCTCCTACCCTGCTACCTTTGGTGCAGTTCTGTGACTCTTAATTGTAGAAGTAACACGGTCGGTCCTTTCTTAAATAAAAGGTTCAGGAGGAAAAAGATACGAGTGAAACTTTCAGAAACTGGGTGTGAAGAGCCGACAATTATCATTCACAAGCCCTGAAACATGCCAGCAGTCACTGTCCATCAGTTTGCTGGTCAGGTTAAAATGTGCAGTGCTGTGAGTCCAGAAGCAGGATCAGGATCTTCATTTTAGACCAAGTCCATTTACACTGACGTTCCCACAGCTCTGAATGTCTGCTTTTGTAGAAGTTCATCAGTTTAACCTGGAAAGCGCAATCCTGCTCACGTCTTTCCCACTGTGGTACAGAACAGAAACACACACAGATATCATGGCCGAAGCTCTCTGATGAGGACGTTATTCGTACAGCTAATCTAACAGCTCAATGCTCTCTGATGAGGAACCAAGACTGAAAGGGGGAACCCATCCTCCTCCAGTCGACACTGGATAATAATAAAAATCAAAACAGGAATAAAAACAATAACAAAACAAAAAGGTCAATTTTGCATCAAGACAAACAAGATGAGAATGTGAGTGAGAGAGATAAAGTCCATGCAGGTAAACAGTCAGAAGCAGAGTCATGCAGGGAGGTGAGGATGACTCAATGTGAGGCTCCAGAGCAGGACCGCGGGCAGGAGGGCAGTGGAGAGCCAGGTCAGGTCAGGCGGTACCAGGATGGAGCAGTTGGCCCCGGGCTTCTCAGTACATGTGAAAGAGACAGAAAACAGAAAGGAGGGAAAACACAGAGGGTTAGGAGGAGCACAGGAAAAGGTTACAGGAGGAGGGGTGTTCAGGAGAGGTCAGATCAGACTGATGTCCGGCCTGTAAAGGAAGGAGATTAGAGAGACTGCAGAACTGATCAGGAACCTGTGAACAGAGAGCAGAACAGTCCAAACCTGTTAGTGTTCATATAAGCTACATCAGCAAGGAGAACAGTCCAGTGCACTGATGGATTCTCTGAAAGCTTGAGCTTAAAGGTAGGTTTTTAATCTGGATTTAAACACAGTGTGTCTGAGTCCCGAACAGCAGCAGGAGGTTTATTCCAGAGTTGAGGAGCCTGATAAGAGAAAGCTCCTCCTCCAGCGTTGATTCTCCTGAGGCGAGGAACTGACAGAAGGCCAGCGTCCTGCGAGCGAAGTGTACGTGACTGCTTGTAGGTTTAAGAAGTTCCCCAAGATATTGTAGGGCCAAACCGTTTAGTGACTTATAGGTCAGAAGGAGTATTTTATAATCAGTGCAGAATTGAACTGGTAACCAGTGCAGGGACGAGAGAACGGGACTAATATGGTCAAATCTCTGAGCCCTAGTGAGCTCTCTAGCAGCTGCATTCTGAACTAGCTGGAGCTTTTTTTTAATGGTTTACATGAACTTCCAACCAGAAGAGCTTTAGAGTCATCCAATCTAGAAGTTATGGATGCTGCATCAGCTTCTCTGCGTGATGTAAGGAGAGTACATTACCCAGTTTAGCAATATTACGTAGGTGGAAGAAGGCAGTTTTAACCATGTAACAGAGGACAGAGTCAGAAACAGCTCCTAGGCTTTTTACAGAGCTGCTGGGTTTGACTGAGAATCCATCTAAATCTACAGCAATATTTGCATGTTTGGATCAATAAGTAAGACCTCTCTATGTCTTTCAGACAGGCTGTTATTTTATTAAGGTGGATAAGTAGAGCTGGGTGGCAATGAAAGTCAAGTCAATGCCATGTTTACAGATTATGTTGCCCAGCTGCAGCAAATAAAGAGTAAATTCGAGTTCTCTGTTTTAGAGGACGCAGGCGGTCATCATACCAAGACACTGACCTTTTCCTAATTAATGCAACATGGTCAAGATCAGAGCGGAGCACAGACAGCAGATCATCTGTTTCATGCTCAGGATCTAGAGGAGGAGATGGGCAGGAGATGGTTAAATCTGGAGGGTTATTAATAAATACACTGGCTGTAGAGGTTGCTATGGTACGCTTGCTCATAAAGCGAGGCTGCAGGAGGATCTCCTGGTTTAAGACTACATGGTTAGGTAGTGGTCAGAGATAGAGTCAGGCTGAGAGATGCTGACTATGCTGACTGTCTCAATACCCAGGGTCAGAACTAGGTGTGTATGGTTGCATCTCGGAGTTGGACATCTAAGATTGATTAAACCAGTTCTGAGGGGTCCTGAGTCTCCAAGTGAATATTGAAATCTCCAACATTTAAAGTCTTATCAGTAGAGAAAGCTCCCTCTGATAAGAAGTCAGCAAATTCACTCAGTAAATGTGTATAAAGTCCAGGAGGACGACAGACTGTAATAAACAGAAGAGAGAGCTGCTTTTTAGAAGCCGGGGAAGAGTCTGCCACTTTCAGACTCAGCACTAGAAACGATTTCACTTCAGAACCTGAGTTTTGGGTTTATGTCCAGAACTGGATCAGAGATCGAGGCTACTCCACTGCTGTGACCAGACCTGCGAGGAGAACTGCAGGAGTTCAAGCCTGGGGGAGTCGATTCATTCAAAGCAATGATTCATTAGGTTTAACCCCCGTTTCACAAAGACACAGTGAACTGAGGAGGTTTTCAGTAATAATCTCAGTGACAGGGACTGCTTTAGCTTCTAGAGATCCTACATTTAACAGCCCAAACTTAATGCGGGAAACACGAAGCGCTAATGTTGATTTAATCAGGTTGTTACGAGTCGAGCTTCTAAAGAAGAACCGAATCCAAACAGCGGTTCAGAGTCTCGCTCAAAATAGCGGAGATCACGTGATCGCCCGAAGTGACGCTTCGCACGTCACTGAACGTAATTACGTTCAAGGCGCGTCACTTTCCCGGGAGCAACGAGCTGAATATGAACTGAAATATGAACTGAAATGAAATAGAAATGTAGAAACTGTGTGAATCTGCTGGACTTTCATTTAAAAACACAACAAAACATGCAGCAGTTTCTCTCTGAAGGTCAGGTGTTGTTTCCAAACCGACTAAAGAGAATAAAACTGGAGACGATGTGAAATGAGCTCTAATAAAACACTGAAGTGTTTCTGTTTATTTCTGTGTTCAGCAGATGTTCAGTCTACATGCAGATTAAACGGGGATTTTTCACATCATCAAATATTAATAAACGTGACTATTTTATTTACGAGGAGAACAAAGCAGTTACACACTCAGATCAAACACATGCAGTTAAATGTAGATAAAATGACATTCAGTGAAGAGAAGAAACACAGGCAGACATCACTGTATGGAGCTCCCGTCTCAGTCTGGACGAAGCTGATGAACACAAGTGAATCAGGCGATGGAGGTGTAGTGTTTTATTAGAACAGCAGGTGGCGCAGTAGAGCTGAGGAGCTGAGAAGCACTTTGACCTTAACTGTGTTAAAAAGCCTCGGGCTGCTTCCAGAAACTCCAACATTTACTGCTCATTTTCAGTGAACAACCGCAAGCACTGTCTGCTCAGTTCAGCTTTATTAATCACCCTATTTCTAACAAGCTGTTCTCATTATATATATATATAAATAAATAATTCACAGTTAAAAGTTAAATGGACAGAATTGCTGTATATGTGCTGCTCTGTGCAGCAGCTGTGATTGGCTGGGCAGTACTAGGGGTGTGCTGAAAGCGAGAGTTGTGATTGGCTCAGTTCATCAGTAGTCAACATCATATCTAAAAGAGATCAGCTGTCCCATTTCCCCAATTACTGCTACACTAATGAGTTTTCTCCTCAGAGCTCAGACTCAGTGTTTCACATCAAGATACAGAGAGAAGTTCAAAACAAAGAAACATCCAGAACACATCAGTAATGCAGGTCAGCTGTTCATTCAGGCTCTGTTCCTGAACATGATACGAATATTATAAACTTCACAGTTGTTTGGAGAAGATGAAACATTAAGAACACAAACTGAGGGAGGCAACAATGACACACTGACTAGAAACACAGAAATAAACTGAACCATTGGTACAACCAGACAAGATAACTAAGGTAAGGAACCACTGGACAATGAACTAACAAACCGCTGACTGACAGGAACACATCAAGGACAGGGCAAACAAACACGTGCACCATGTGCAAAGACAGACAAAGGCCAGCGTGAAACACAGGGGTAGATATACACAAGCGAGGACGAGGGCGTGGCGAGGAACAGGGTACAGGTGTGAACACTTAGGCACAGGAGGGACCAGAACTGACGAGAGACAAAAGCACGAGGCAGGGCAAAACAAGGTCAGGCTAGAACAACTGAAACGGCACAGCTAGAAATAAAACAGGCAGGGTAAGACCAGAACAGAGGAGACCAGGACAGGCGGGACAGAAACTGATTCACTGATTAGTTGTGAGCTTTTCTGTGGACGAGTTGTGATGAAAAGGAGGAAAACACTTTTCTCCAGTTTGGATCTCAGCCCCTTTTCTTCCTAAAATGGAAAACACACACACACACACACACACACACACACATATTAAACACTTTATACACTTTCATCTCCAACCATGAGGGTTATTTAGGCTGTACTCTACACACTGCACACAAACAATAACACTTTTCTACAAAACAGCAACGGCTAACTGTACAGTTTATTAACAACTCAGCTGAAGGTGGCGCTATTGCAGATGTCCCCCAATAGCAGGCTTTGTGTGGACTTTTTGAACAAAATGCTGCAGAAGTATTGGAGCAGAAATGAAAATATTGCTGCACTGATATGAAAGTAACACGAGTATTTGAGCAGCGTGAGGATAGAGCTTTCTCTCAGACTGTGTTTTAAAATGAAGGTCACACTGATGATCAATCAGAGGAAATATCTCACATACTTTAAAAATGAATCTCAGTCTAGATCATCTAAAGGGGAGAGGAAGCTCCTTGCTGATGTAGCTTATATGAACACTAACAGGTTTGGACTGTTCTGCTCTCTGTTCACAGGTTCCTGATCAGTTCCTGATCAGCATCACCATCATCAACATCATCATCATCATCACCATCACCACCATCATCATCATCATCATCATCACCACCATCATCATCATCACCATCACCATCATCATCATCATCATCATCACCATCATCATCCTCTGTGTAATTGTATCTTTTCTAGGTCTGAAGATAAATTATCATGATGCAACATTTGGAGTTTGTATGTTGATCCCATGTTTAGTGGTGAAGCAGTTTCTTAAAAATGTTAGTTTTAGCATTTTATATGGTGTGTGTGTGTGTGTGTGTGTCCGGTTACAGTGTAAAAACAGTGTAAAAACAGTGTAAAAACTCCCTTTCAGGCTTTTTAACACAGTTGAAGTCAAAGGGCTTCTCAGCTCCTCAGCTCTACTGCGCCACCTGCTGTTCTAATAAAACACTACACCTCCATCGCCTGATTCACTTGTGTTCATCAGCTTCGTCCAGACTGAGACGGGAGCTCCATACAGTGATGTCTGCCTGTGTTTCTTCTCTTCACTGAATGTCATTTTATCTACATTTAACTGCATGTATTTGATCTGAGTGTGTAACTGCTTTGTTCTCCTCGTAAATAAAAATAGTCACGTTTGATAATATTTGATGATGTGAAAAATCCCCCTGTTTAATCTGCATGTAGACTGAACATCTGCTGAACACAGAAATAAACAGAAACACTTCAGTGTTTTATTAGAGCTCATTTCACATCGTCTCCAGTTAAAACCCTCCAATACGGAGGAGCTTTATCAAGCACTTTTATTCTCTTTAGTCGGTTTGGAAACAACACCTGACCTTCAGAGAGAAACTGCTTCATGTTTTGTCTTTTTAAATGAAAGTCCAGCAGATTCACACATTTTCTACATTTCTATTTCATTTCAGTTTATTTTCATAAAGTGGAGCAGAAGTAATTCACTGTGGAAAATGATTTTAGCGGCATTATGAGGGAAAGGTCAGCCACACTGCTTAAGGCCGGTCTCCTCACTGCTGCTACTTGGGCTGCACCCAGAAACCCCCAAACCTCCTCCTCTCCTCCCAGTCCCGGAAACTGGGTTTGTGGCTCCATCATGCCGCCTGTCCAAAAATAACCTGCATCTTTATTCATGTCGGACTCAGGGTGCCTGGTTTACAGGACAATTCACAGAGACTTAGGCCTGGAGAATAAGGGTTCTCCTGAGCAAATGACCAAAAAAAGGGACAACTTAAATATATATAAGGTGCATGTCATGTTCCACATAATGATAATGACTGTAGGTATAAGGGCTTGCGCTGGTGTCTGTTATGTTCCATCGTCCTAACCAGAAAAACAGTGTTTAGAAAGTGTGTTTTCAGAGATTCCCAACTTTCCACTGGTGCTGGGCAAAAGGTGAGCACAGAATGATGAGGTGTCTTTTCTGTACGAGCAGCTAATAGGGACAACACTGTACCATCACATGTATGTCTTTTAGGAGCTAAGAAGTCCCCCTACAGGGATGGACACTGAGCAGGGTGAGGCCACAGCAGAAAGGGGAAGATGACGCGCCCTCCTGTGCCAAGTCTGACCCTGTGAGCCAGTCAGTCCCCTCCACCAGCAGGAGTGCCTCCTGTCCCCCCCTCAGGAAATCCAGCAGCTAAAAGGAGAACACTTCTGTCCTTGTTTAAAAAAAAATTGAAAGAATGTGAGGAGTTATTTGGTGAATATTTTATTTGTTTACATAAACTATTTTTAGTTAATCCTTCAAATGAATTCTGATCTGTGTCTGTCTTTTCCTCTTTTGGGTCCAATACTGTGAAATGAAGTGAACTCCACACTGTGGCCTCATTCTCAAAGCCCTGCTTTACACCCTATTAAAAATCTCTGAAGAGCCCTGAGAATTGCTGTCCGCTGACGTCCCCATCCAACCTTACGGAGAGGATCTGCAGAGAAGAAAGGCCGAAAATCCCCAAATCCAGGTGAGCAAACCTTGCAGCCTCATACCCAAGAAGACTGGAGGCTGTAATCACTGCCAAAGGTGCTTCAACTAAGTACTAAGTAAAGGGTCTGAATACTTATGTCACTGCAACATTTTAGTGTTTCCTTTTTTTAAATAAATTTGCAGAAATTTATTAGAAAACTCTGTTTTCACTTTGTCATTGCGGGATCAACATGGTGCCAGTGTCTAAAGCTGTATATTTTCCTTCATAATGCCACTTTTATTAAAGATTTATGTTTCCTGATTAAGATTATATTAATAAAGTGCCAGAGAAAGAAAAACTATTCCCAGCAACACTCAGTATAGAAACAATTTTCCTTTATATATGTTTTTATTTACCGTTATTAATTTGAGTTACTTTTAATAATCTTTTAAATAGTTGTAAACACTGCTTTCTTAAACTAGTTTATCATTTTCAGTTTAGAGAGTCAGAAATATTTTTATTCCGGTTTAGGAGGGACTTTTATTTTGACAGGATTTCGTTCGCTACTCTGTCCAAGTGTTGCTAGCTTCACACTGCTAGCTCGTTGCTCGGGTCTGCAGCGGGACCGGGGAACTGACGCGCCTTGAAACGTAATTGCGTAACGAAGCGTCACTTCCGGCGTTCACGTGATCTCCGGTATGTTTGAGCGCGTGTTTGGACGCGGTTCTGCTTTAGAAGCTCGAGCTGTGATTCTTCACAGAGCGTCGAGCGACCGGCCGGCCCTCCTTTACAGCCTTTACTCTCAGCTCTGTCTCCTTCCTCTGAGACAGCTGCTGTGGTCCTGGAGCTCTCTGCTCCCTGTGCTGCTGTACAGTCCTCTGTCTCACGGAGGGTCGTCGTCTCCTCTCCCGCACCGGAGAGGGCCTGTGGGGGCGTCCGCGTGGCCTTGAAAAAGCCGAGGACTCCTCCACCTCCACCGCCGGTTTTCACCTCTGCTGACCGGTTCGAGGTCCTCGGAGCCCAAAGAGGTCCGGCGTTCAGGTTAGTGAGCTGGACAGTGGGCAGGTGAGTGATTTACATGATTTACTGGATTTAATCATCATTTATTCTGTCATTTCTCTGCTTGTTTTAAAAAGTAATAAATCAGTGTCCCTCATAGTGTCTCAGACAGACCCTGCAGTGTGGAGACTGTCTGTCCTCCACATGGTTTATAACTGGAGCTTCAGAAAATCTGCTTTAAAAATCTTATTAGAATTGATATAAATTATTTTACTACACCATCATTCAGTACTACTACTCTTAATGATATTCAGGGATTGTGCTGCTGCTGCTGCCTCCATCCTAAGAGTAGGAAAAGTGGTAAATGATCATCGACCCAGATTATCAGTGTTATCCTCCTGATTTCAGTGTAAAGCCATTTTCATCTAGAGAACGTTTCTGCTCCATCTACAGTTTTTAATCTTAGACCCTCCTTCCCCTCACTGCATGCTCAGCTTCTGGGAGAGGGGTCAGAGTAAATGTGTAATATTCAATGAGGGAAGTCCTCTCCTCTTTCATAGCCTCAACCCAGAATGTTGATTTAGCTGAATCTCTTTAAAGCTCTGTGGTTCATTACAGACCCCTGTAGCAGTACAGGTCTTGAGCAAGACCTTTACGTACTTTTGCCCACCGCTCCAGGCACGTGTGTTCACAGCACAGCTGGGTTACAGAGGGAAGCCAAATTCCATCAGTCAAAAAATGTTAAATGGTGAATCTGGTTTTCTTGTCTTGTACGTTTTGTTACTTTGAAACAATGCGCAGAGAAGCAAATCAGACTACCACGGTTTTGGAGGTTCCACCGAGATCCCAACATTCCTCTGGGTCCAGAGTTTTCAGAGACAGGATCAGAAAGCGACAGAGGCGGCCGCCGTCATCCCAATGAGTGATTCTGAGTCAATTCAGGCGCTCTACTGACTCTGAGACTCTGTACCCGAGGTGACCTTAAGTAAATTAATTAGACCGCTTGTCTTAGGAATTACGGGTCGCCATATTCTTAGACCTTGAGGTTACTTTAACCCGGATCCCGGATTCAGGCTTACCACTCGGAGAACATTTCTGCAGTCCTGTGAAGGTGAAATTGGGTAATACCTTTTTCAGTGGTATGAAAAAGTTTGGGCACCCCTGATCATTTTGATGATTTTCCTTTATAAATCATTGGTTGTGCTGATCAGTAATTTCAGTTAAATATATCATAAAGCCTATGAACACAGTGATATTTGAGAAGAGAAATGAAGTTTATAGGATTTATAGAAAGTGTGCAATAATTATTCAAACAAAATTAGGCAGGTGCATAAATGTGGGCACCCTCAGAACCTCAAGGCTGGACTACTGCAGTGCTGTAGGCTGGAAGTTCAGGTAAATCTCTTCATAAGCTCCAGCTTGTTCAGAATGCTGCTGCCAGGGTACGAACTAGAGCTAGGACATTTGATCATATTAGTCAAATTCTTTCATCCTTACACTGATTACCTGTTAAATTCAGTACAGATCATAAAATACTTCTAAAATATTAATCTCTCAATGGTCTTGACCCCACATTATCTGGAGGAACGTCTTACACCTTACAGCCCTCCACGTACACTCCGCTCGCAAGATGCTGGCCTATTATCAGTCCCACGTATTAGAAAAAACAGTGCAGGAGGAAGAGCCTTCTTTTACAAAGCCCCCAACTTTGGAACAAGCTCCCTGTTAATATCCGGGAATCAGACACACTCTCAGTCTTTAAATCTAGATGAAAAACTTCTCTCTCTAACACCAGCTTTCAGAGAACTCTCCAGTTCTGTGTTCTGTCCTGCTCTGATTACATTTCACCACTGTTCTGTCCTGCTCTGATTACAGGCTTTTTATCACTATTATTGTGGTTGTGTCTCTAACTATTTCTGCTACAGGTCTCTCACTAAACGTAAAGCTTGTTCTAATCGTCATCTTTTTCTCTCTCTCCCCTCATGTCCTGAGCTCCCTGTCTGGAGCTGCTTGTCTGGAGTTTCCCTCCCCACCCCCACTGGATCTATAGGAGCAGATAGGTCAGTATGTACTAGTTCAAGTACTGCTTTTGCTCATGCATCAGGTTCTGTTTCTACTCTGAGCAGATTTGTCTTGTCTGCAGACTTCACAGTTCAGTTCATCAATCTTACCCTTGATTTTCATGCTCTCTACTGCATATTGTGAAACATCATAATTACAGTGAACAAGGATTTCATGCTGTTTGAATATTGTAACACACTGCAACCATCACCACTGTGATCATTGACCACATTCAGGTAATAAAGCCTGTTGTTCTCTTTAATGGGGAACTTGGTACCACTTTTGTGGCTTTGTCTTCATCTGAGCCAGTTGTTGTAATCCTTGTGCTCTCTGCTCCCTGTTATTGCGTTTCTGTCTGTTTCTGTCCGCCTGCTCAGGTACGAGCTCTCCAGGAGGTCGTCAAGCTTGTAGCTGCTGCTCTAGAGGCGGTCAAACTTCGATGACGAGGTTGGAGGCTGCCCGTGACTCCTCTAACGTGACCATCTTAATTCCAACACAACCGGCGCCACAGACACAGAGGGTCGTCATCTCCACTCCCGCATCTGAGAGAGCCTGGAACGGTCTGTGTGGCTGGAAAAAGCAGAGGGCTCTTCCACCACAGCAAGTTCTCAGCTCTGCTAACTGGTTCAAGGACCTCAGCTCTTCACCTGCTCCTGCACAGAGGAAGACTCCTTAGGGCGGTGTTCTCACTGTTGAAGATTCTTCTGTAAAACCCTCAAAGTATCGACCCTAAAGAGTAACGCCACGTTCTCCTTTTTACCAGGTGCTCGCTTCCTGGATGTTGCCAGGTGGCTTTGGCACCATCGTTCTACACTGTTCTCCTCCTGATGCAGCATGGTCCTGAAGAAGCACTGCCGTACGCTTCTGGACACTTTTCGGGAAAAGCCAGACATCAGGATCATCGTCTTCAGCCCCCTGACCACTTATAGACCAGTAAGGGAGCCGTTTCCTCAGCTCTTCTCGCTCCACTGCTGGCTGTGGGACAGGTCCGTCTGCTCTGTCTTTGTGGACAGCTGGGAGAGCTTTTGGCTGCGTCTGGTCCTCTACCTCAGAGATGATACTTCACCTGTGCCGCCTGGGGTCCATCGTTCTCTCCAGGAGCATCAAGAAGGTGCCAGGCCAGGACTGACTGGCCCTTCCCAGTCACACTGTCAGGTTAGTGAACTGCATAGTTGGCAGGTAAGTGATTTACTTGATTCCACCCATTTATTCTATCACTTTTCTGCTTGTATTAAAAAGTAATATCAGTGTCACTCGTAGTATTTCAGACAAATTCTGCAGTGTTGAGACGGTCATGGTTTGTAATTGTAATGTTGGAAAATCTGCTTTATAAATCTTATTAGAATTTATATAAATTCTTCCATCTTTCCGAGTACAAGCAGTTCTGCATTGAGTTTGGGCTGTTAAATATACAGTGGGGCAAAAAAGTATTTAGTCAGCCACTGATTGTGCAAGTTCTCTTACTTAGAAAGATATGAGAGGTCTGTAATTTATCATAGGTTCATTTCAACTTTGAGAGACAAAACAAAAAATCAAAAAAATCCAGGAAATCACATTGTAGGATTTATGAAGAATTTATTTGTAAATTATGGTAAATAAGTTTTTCTGGACTAGTCAAGGTTTCTGGCTCTCACTGACCTGAAGCTCTTCTGTCCTCCACTTGTTACCTGTATTAATGGCACCTGTTTGACCTCGTTATCTGTATAAAAGGCACCTGTCCACAGCCTCAAACAGTCAGACTCCAAACCTCCAACCTGCTTAAGCCAGTACATGTCCAGACCCGTCTGAAGTGAACCACCTTAATTCACTAGATCTCTGTGAAACTAAATCAAGGGTGTAGGTCTGTTAATTACATTGGTGGGGGTCATAAAATCAGTTCACACAGGGTCTCCTGGAAGCTGAGTGTTTCTGTATTTATGATGACCTTAAAACTCTAACTAAAAATACAGGTAATTTCTGAATATGAAGTTATAAAAGCTCATACAAGTGTCCAAAGAAACACATAGGGTAAGAGAGTAAATGTAAATGACTGCAGAATTTTAAATAGTGAAATAGATTTCAGACTGTGTGCTAACCAGCCAATTAATCCTCAGAGTCCATATTGTCTATTTAAGTCAAGACAGGTTGCCAAGTAGTATTAAATTTACCACTGCACCCAATTTTAGGTAGGAGGGTTTTCTCTTTCCCTTTAAGTAATCTAAGTAGTCTTAGCCAGAACCATTTGAACAAGATTTCAGTGTAACTGATAGTTTCTTGATCAGACTCAGTTCTGAAGTCTTCCTCCGGCGTTACGTTTACTGCAGGATTAAAGTGTTTCCCTACATTCCTAAGACTGACCGATCGAGTTGATTATTTAAGCGCAGAGATGCAAATCCCACTACCTCAGTTTTGGAGGTTCCACCAAGATCCCAATATTCCTCTGGGTCCAGAGTTTTCAGAGACAGGATCAGAAAGCGACAGAGGCGGCCGCCGTCATCCCAATGAGTGATTCTGAGTCAATTCAGGCGCTCTACTGACTCTGAGACTCTGTACCCGAGGTGACTGTAAGTAAATGAATTAGACCGCTTGCCTTATACATTTAGAAGAGACGGGACGCCGTATTCATTTCAGTCTCACAGTTGACTTGGCAACCTCTTGTTGGCAAATTGTAATAAATTTGGATCCCTGAAAAATTCTCTGGTTTAAACAACCCTGAGAATCTAAATATTCAGGACATTTAATTCTGCACTGGCCACACAGACACCAGACTGTACTGTGGGTAGCAAGTGTTAGTCTTGGAATGCTGTTCTTTTTCCTCCATGTATACCACCCCTAATGTCCAAATTACTCAATTTTACTTTCATCAGTCCACAGCACCTTATTCTAAAATGAAGCTGGCTTGTCCAACTGTGCTTTAGCAGACCTCCAGCGACTCTGTTTGTGGCGTGTGCAGAAAAGGCTGCTTCTGCATTACTCTCCCATACAGCCTCTCCTTGTGTAAAGTGCGCTGAGTAGTTGAACGATGCGCAGTGACTCCATCTGCAGCATGATGATGTAGGTCTTTGGAGCTGGTCTGTGGGTTGACTATGACTGTACTTACCATCCTTCACCTCTGCCTATCTGAGATTTTTCTTGACCTGCCACTAGAACTGTGCCTATGGTCTTCAGTTTCCTCACCATGTTCCTCACAGTGAAGACTGACAGCTGAAATCTGAGAGCTTTTTGTAGGCTGGAAGTCCAGGTAAATCTCTTCATAAGCTCCAGCTTGTTCAGAATGCTGCTGCCAGGGTACGAACTAGAGCTAGGAAATCTGATCATATTAGTCCAGTTCTTTTATCCTTACACTAATTAGCTGTTAAATTCAGTACAGATCATAAAATACTTCTAAAATATTAATCTCTCAATGGTCTGACCCCACATTATCTGGAGGAACTTCTTACACCTTACAACCCTCCACGTACACTCCGCTCACAAGATGCTGGCCTATTATCAGTCCCACGTATTAGAAAAAACAGTGCAGGAGGAAGAGCGTTCTTTTATAAAGCCCCCAACTTTGGAACAAGCTTCCTGTTGATATCTGGGAATCAGACACACACTCGGTCTTTAAATCTAGATGAACAACTTCTCTCCAGTTCTGTGTTCTGTCATGCTCTGATTACATTTCACCACTGTTCTGTCCTGCTCTGATTACAGGCTTTTTATTACTATTATTGTGGTTGTGTCTCTAACTATTTCTGCTACAGGTCTCTCACTAAACGTAAAGCTTGTTCTAATCTTCATCTTTTTCTCTCCTCATGTCCTGAGCTGCCTGCCTGGAGTTGCCCTTTTTTGGTTCAGTTCCGGTGTCTTGGTATCAGGCCTGTCCCACTACTCAGCAGAGTTCCAACACAACCATCCTAACCCCTCTCTGTCTCTCTCTCTTTTACATGTACTGAGATGCCCTGCTGTCCAGTCTGGAGGTGTCCATTCGTCTATGTTCCGGAATCAGACCTTCATTATCTCTCTGTCCAGCACCTACTCACACTCCTTCTTCATAACTGTATATTGTTATTCCTTTTCTGATTATTACACAGTGCTTGAAGTTGGAGCGGAGCAGAGTTCTGTTATTCACTACGTCTGCGGTTTTGCTTCTATGCCTTTGAACTCTTCAGCGAGTGTGGACTTGAGTTCTGAACCGAGAAGCTCGGAGATGTTCATTTCAAAACACAGAGAACCTCCTCATCCCTCCATGTCTGTTAGGCCTAGCAGATCAACCTCGCCATCTAAGCTGTTTGCAGTGTTTCTTCTCTTGTATAGAAATTGAGATTTTTAGCCATTATATAATCCAGTGAGTTTTTGGCTGTAGATCCAAATTAGTGATCCTCTGAAAACTTTCTGATGTTGTACAGCACTAAATTTCAGTCTTTTATGGGAGCTTCTTGGTCGAGGCTTCTCAGCTTCACCTCCATTGCCTGAGTCACTTGTGTTTCTATAAGCTTTGTCCAAACTGAAACAGGAGCACCATACAGTGATGTCTGCCTGTGTTTTTTTTCTCTTAATTGAACGTTAGTTTTTTATGTAATCTCTCATATGTCTGTTTATATTCAGCTCGTTATGCTCAGGTCTACAGTGGGACCGGGGAATTGAGGCGCTTGAAACGTGACTTCTTAAACCGAAGCGTCACCACCTCAGCTCTTCTACTTTGCCTTCACCTGCTTCATCCCTCAAGGACAACCCCTCAGGGCAGTGTTCTCATTGATGGAGATTCTACTGAAACCACTTAAGCATCGAGCCCAAAGAGTAACACCACAGTCTCCTGTTTTCCAGATGCCGTGTTCTGGACTTCGCCAGGCGGCTTCCCTTCACACTGCGACAGCGAGATGCCTTTGGCACAATCATTCTCTACTGTTCGCAGCGAGTTCCTGACGTTGGTGAACTGAATAGTTGGCAGGTAAGTAATTTTACATCATTTTTTTCTATTTTAATAACCATTTATTCTGTCATTTCTCTGCTTGTATTAATAATTAATTTGGTCAGTGTCTGTATCTTCAGTATCTCGCACCCAGTCAGCTAAGTACTGAGGTGCTTTCCTCTCTCTTTGAAAAGTGTGTACTATGTCTGTCTCCCTCTGAGCACCATCTTGAGCATCAGGTTTACTCTTGAACCTCTTCTGGAGTCTGATCAACACTGTTGGCTGTTGGAATGGGGGGTACACCCCTCTCACCTTGGGATCATCAGCTGCCATTGACTGGTCAGTCTGGGTTTGTTGTTCTTTAACACCCTTTGTATGAAATTTCGCAAGCCTGTGTTTAAGCACTTTCCCTGTGTCTGGATATTAGACTGGGCATGCTGGACTGTTCTTGTCGTTCCTACAAAGACTCTATTTCACATTTTGACTCTAGCTTCTATCTGTCATGTTTAAGTGTAGCATGCTGCTCCAAATACTCTCCTCTTTGAAAGGTTAGGCTTTCTCTCTGTCAACGTAGTCATTGAATACATATATATAGCTGCTGAGGTCTCAGACCTTATCCCCTGCTTACAGGGCAATGACTGTAAATGTGTTGCTGTGAACTCTGAACCATTACGTGAACAAAAACATTTTACTGATCCATATGGAGAAGAATCGGCCAAACATCGCTCAGTAGCTTTAACTGTTTCACCCTTAGTTTTCAGGAAGTTCACAGCCTGCATCTGAGTAATCCTCAGTAAATGTCTGAGTGGATCTCCAACCCTGGATCTGTCCAAAAGCTCCTTAAATCAGTAACCTCATTTAATATTCACGAAGCTTTAGCTGCATTGGTCAGTATAACGCGGAGTCTCAGCCAATCAAGAGCCGTTGTGACCGAGCTCTGTAGCTCCTCTGGAAGACTAAGCTTTAGAAACTGCTCAAGCTGGGTGGCTGTGGGTGCCTGTGGGAGCCTTTAATTTTGAGTCTGAGACACAAAGTAAGCTTGGGAATGGCTTGGTCCTGTTGCTATGCTAGCTAGCTACTTAGCAATGTAGCTTCAGTATTTCCCTTTGTATTACTGAATCTTCATGGTTTCTGTTATTTCTTCACGTTTCACGCTACTGAGCTGTTTTAGGTTAGTATGGCTGGTGTAATTTTGTGGATATGTGCTACATTTGTGTTCTTACTCAACGTCCTGGTGTTTATTAAACTGCTGCTCAGAGGCTGTTGCTGCTCCTCTTTTGGTCCTTTTGGGGGCGCTAAAACCCCATAGTTTAACCTGTGGAAACGGTCAGAGGCATGTTAAAGGTGGTGTCTTGCTAAAAGCTTTTGAGTGGTAATTATTAGCTTTGTTTCTCCTGCCTGTTGAGCGTATACACATCTCTCTCTGAATGAAGTCATTTAGTAGCACTACGATATAGACCTGGAACCTTTCTGAACTTTTATTTAATATTGTTCATGTATTCTGTTTATTTCAGAGTCTTTATTCCTCATCCTGTCCTCAATTCTTCCTCACTTATTCATCATTCACCCATAACGTGGTCATATTTCTAATGCCCAGAACTCCATGCTTGTTGTGATGCTTGTGCTCTCTGCTCCCTGTTACTGTACAGTACTCTCTCACTGACCTTTGCGCTTCTGTCTGCGTCGTCGTCTCCTCTCCCGCACCTGAGAGGACCTGGAAGTGTCAGCGTGGCTGGGAAAAGCAGAGGACTCTTCCACCAAAGCCAGTTTTGGCCTCTGCTAACTGGTTCGAGAACTTCAGCTGTTCACCTGCTCTGTCACCGAGGACAGCTCCTCAGGGCGGTGTTCTCACTGCTGGAGATTCTTCTGTAAAACACTGAAAAGTATCGACCCTAAAGAGTAATGCCACAGTCTCCTGTTTTCCAGGTGCCAGTGTCCTGGACGTCACCGGGTGGCTCTGGCACCATTGTTCTCCGTCTGATGCAGCGTGGCCCTGAAGAAGCACTGCCGCACGCTTCTGGAGACTGTTCAGAAAAAGCCAGACATCAGGGTCATAGTCTTTGGCTCCCTGCCCACTTACAGACGAGTGAGAGAGAGCCATTTCCTCAGCTCCTCTCGCTCCACTACTGGCTGCGGGACAGGTCCGTCTGCGCTGAGTTCGTAGAGAACTGGCAGAGCTTTTAACTGTGTCCGGTCCTCTAACACAGAGATACGCTTCACCTGAGCCGCATGGGGTCCATCGTTCTCTCCAGAAACATCAAGAAGGTGCCAGGCCAGGACTGACTGACCCTTCGCAGTCACACTGTCAGGTTGGAGAACTGCATAGTTGGCAGGTGAGTGATTTACATGATTTACTTGATTCCACACATTTATTCTGTCACTTTTCTGCTTGTATTAAAAAGTAATAGATCAGTGTCACTCATAGTATTTCAGATGAATCCTGCAATATTGAGACTGTCATGGTTTGTAATTATAACATTGGAAAATCTGCTTTCTGAATTTTAAATAGTGAAATAGATTTCAGACTGGGAGCTAACCAGCCAATTAATCCTCAGTCCATATTGTCTATTTAAGTCAAGACAGGTTGCCAAGTAGTATTAAATTTACCACTGCACCCAATTTTAAGTAGGAGGGTTTTTCCTCTTTCCCTTTAAGTAATCTAAGCAGTCTTAGCCAGCACCTTTTGAACAAGATTTCAGCGTAACTGACTGTACAGCAAGGTTTTTCAGACGAAGTCCTGAAGTCTTCCTCCGGTGTTATGTTTACTGCAGGATTAAAGTGTTTCTCTACATTCCTAAGACTGACTGATCGAGTTGATTCTTTAAGCACGGAGAAGTAAATCCCACTACCACAGTTTTGGAGGTTCCACAGAGATCCCAATATTCCTCTGGGTCCAGAGTTTTCAGAGACAGGATCAAAAACCGACAGAGGCGGCCGCCGTCATCCCAATGAGTGATTCTGAGTCCATTCAGGCGCTCTACTGACTCCGAGACTCTGTACCCGAGGTGACTGTGTAAATTAATTAGGCCTTACGAATTTAGAATAAACAGGAGGAGACGGACGCTGTATTCTTAGACCTTCAGGTTACTTTAACCCGAATCCCTTTTGATATTTTAATTTTAACATTCGTTTTAGGCCACTGACTTTTTGCAGCTATCCGGACTCAAAGGATGAAGATGTCCAAAGCATTGCCTTAAGATCATTTCAGTCTCACAGTGGTCTGAACTGGGAATTTCTCGGGATCCAGATTTGTTTTAAATTCTAAGATTCTAGAAAGATTCTAAAATATTGTCTTGAAATAGATTTATTCTCAGTTTAAATTTTTCAGGGATCCAAATTTATTACAAATTAAGTTTTTAGGACATTTAATTATTCATTACTGTTTAACCTAGAGAATTTTGTAAAGGGATCTGCACTTATTTTTTAGAAAATTGAAAGATTCTGAAGCAAGGTTTTGGAAATAAATGTTTTTCAGGGCTGTTCAAATTAGACATTTTGAGGGTTCTAAGACAAGGGGGTTTATAATACCCAAAGAGTTTAGACTATAAACGTGACATTAATACATAGTTACAGTTATGATTAGTAGCGCTTTATTAAGCATAAAGGTATCTGCTATAGATAGAGATATATTTATCCCCCCCAGCAAGCAAAACAGCTGATGGGCCTTACCATGCTCAATGTCCTGTGTCTACCTGTGACCATGTTGAATGCCTAAAATAATTGACATATAAACCCAGTAATTCTATCCTATTCTATCTGCTTTTAAAACTGATTTGACACGAACAGTTGAGGGCCTACTTTATAGTCTTTAATATCAGCTGTTGTCTTTATCTGAGACAGTTGTTGTGATGTACTGTGTTACTGTACAGTACTCTGTCTCGCTGACGGTTGTTTGCGTTTGTCTGTGTTTACTCTGGAGTAACTTGGTGACCGCGGAGGAGCGAGATCTCCAGATGCTCTGCAAGGAGGTCATCAAGCTTGACTGCTGCTGCTGCTGTAGAGGCAGTCCAAACTCCAACGGAAGACGAGGCTGGAGTCTGTTCGTGACTCCTCCAACGATGGTCATCTTAAATCCAGCACTACCGGCATGGCGGACACAGAGGGTTGTTGTCTCCACTCCTGCACCAGAGAGGGCCTGGGGCCGTCGCAGAGGGCTCCTCCACCACCACAGCTGCTTTTCATCTAAATGTACTGGCGTGAGGTTATCAGTTCTTCAACTTCACCTTTTTCCTTAAAATGTTTTTTTTTTTTTTTTTTTCCCTCCAGGAGTCCTGGACTTTCTCCACTTTTTCTCTACCCGATGCAGTGAGGCCCTTAAGGAGCACTGCCACACACTTCTGGACACCACTCGGAAAAAGACAGGACCCTAGATTAGGCAGCTGGATAGTGGGCAGGTAATAATATTTCTGTCATTTCTCTGCTTGTTTTAAAAAGTAATAAATCAGTGTCCCTCATAGTGTCTCAGACTAACCCTGCAGTATGGAGATTCTGTCCTTCACATGGTTTATAATTAGAGCTTCAGAAAATTTGCTTTAAAAATCTTATTAGAATCGATATAAATTATTTTACTACACCATCATTTAATACTACTGCTCTTATTCTGTTTATTTCAGAGTCTTTATTCATCAGTCTGTTCTCAATTCTTCCTCACTTATTCATCCTTCACCCATAACGCTGTCATATTTCTAATGCCCAGTGCTCCATGCTTTAGCCTCCCCCCCTTTACTGGATCTATAGGAGCAGCTAGGTCAGCCTGTACTAGTTCAAGTACTGCTTTTGCTCGTGCCTCAGGTTGTTACTACTCTGAGCAGATTTCTCTTGTATGCAGACTTCACAGTTCAGTTAATCAATCCTACCCTTGATCTTCATGCTCTCTACTGCATAATGTGAAACATCATAATTACAGTGAACAAGGATTTCATGCTGTTTGAATATTGTAACACACTGCAACCATCAGCACTGTGATCATTGGCCACATTCAGGTAATAAAGCCTATTGTACTTGGTACCGTATTTTTGGCTGTTCATCACGTCCTTGGTGAGAGTTCAGAGGCTGTCGCCGTTTCCTTCTGAACTCCTCAAGGTTTAGCTATTGCAGTTACTCATGTGGAAGTGGTCGTGGCGGAGTCCCCGCAATTCAGTTCACTTCTATGCACAACCCAAATCTCAGGTTCTGAAGCTAAATACTCGACAGCTAGTGTCTTATTAACCTTCCAGATTTCTCCACCTCCTTTCAATTTCACCCTAAAGATCTAGAGCATGTAACAGATGATCTGCAGACTGTGATCCGTTCTAGCCTTGGCAGTGTTGTTCCACAACAAATTTGGTAGAAAAGCCTAGCACTGTGGTTTAATGAACAGATATGTACTCTGAAACCGATCACTGCTGAATTGAACTGCAGAACAGAATTAGAAATCTGAGTCGAGTGGTATCAGTTTGGTCGAGCGACCATCCCTACTTTAAGATAAAGAAGACAAAGCTGATATGAAAGATTATAGTCAGCTTTTGTGATCCTTTTGTGCTCTCTGCTCCCTGTGTTACTGTGCAGTTTGCATTTCTGTCTGTGTTTTTACTCAGAGGTGACCACGGAGGAACAAGCTCTTCAGGAGTTCGTCAAGCTGCAATATTGAGACTTCCATGGTTTGTAATTGTAACGTCGGAAAATCTGCTTTAAACGTTTTAATAGAATTTATATAAATTCTTCCATCTTTCAGAGTACAAGCATTTCTGCATTGTGTTTGGGCTGTTAAATATACAGTGTGGCAAAAAAGTATTCAGTCAGCCACTGATTGCAAGTTCTCTTACTTAGAAAGATGAGAGAGGTCTGTAATTTTCATTTAAAAAAAACAGGAAATCACATGGTAGGATTTTTAAAGAATGTATTTGTAAATTATGGTGGAAAATAAGTATTTGGTCACCCACAAACAAGATTTCTGGCTCTCACAGACCTGTAACTTTTTTAAGACGCTCTCTCTGTGAAACTAAATCAAGGGTGTAGGTCTATTTATTACATTGGTGGGGGTCATAAAATCGGTTCACACAGAGTCTCCTGGAAGCCGAGTGTTTCTGTATTTATGATGAACTTAAATCTCTAACTGTAAAAATACAGGTAATTTCTGAATATGAAGTTATAAAAGCTCATACAAGTGTCCAAAGAAACACAAAGGGTAAGAGAGTAAATGTAAATGACTGCAGAATTTTAAATAGTGAAATAGATTTCAGACTGGGTGCTAACCAGCCAATTAATCCTCAGAGTCCATATTGTCTATTTAAGTTCCAGCAAGATCCCAATATTCCTCTGGGTCCAGAGTTTTCAGAGACAGGATCAGAAACAGACAGAGGCGGCCGCCGTCATCCCAATGAGTGATTCTGAGTCAATTCGGGCGCTCTACTGACTCCGACACTCTGTACCCGAGGTGACTAAGTAAATTAATTAGACCACTTGCCTTACGAATTTAGAATAAACGGGAGGAGACGAGACGCCGTATTCTTAGACCTTCAGGTTACTTTAACCCGGATCCCTTTGATATTTTCATTTTCAAATGTGTTTTTCTACCACTGACCTTTTGCAGTGATCCGGACTGAAAGGACGAAGATGTCCAAAGCCTTAAAATAATTTCAGTCTCACAGAATTTTCCAATTTAAAACAAATCTGGATCCCAGTGAAGACAACTAAGATATTGTCTTGGAATATTTTGATTCTCAGTGTTGTTTAAAGCAGAGAATTTTTCAGGGATCCAAATTTAGTTTGTAGCCAAGTGAGAATAATGAGACTGAAACTAATGACTTACCAGTTTTTGTTGATATTCCAAAACATTTCTCAGTCTCAGAATGAATGATATTGGGTGAATAAAGGGGGCATCTCTGGTTAAAGTGCTGCAAGCAAAACAGCTGATAGGCCTCATCATGCTCAATGTCCCATGTCCCAGGAAGCAGAAGAAGGGTTATCCACAAGGATAAATTCCCTTTTGGAAAATGAAACCATGGTTGCATGTGAATCTTCACTGGTGAATAGCCCTCTGAGAAAAGCCCTGCTGTGAATTCATTCTCAGATCAGGTGGCTAGAAACAGCTATGTCAGGAAATGCAGTAGTGCTTCAGATGGTTTCCACAACATCACAACAGCAGTGTAAGAAAAATGAGGATGTGTACGATGTGGATATTTCAGACTTGACACTTGACATATCTTCATCATCAAATGATGGAATTGTTTTGCAGCAGTCTGATGATCAGGTATTAATATTGTCTGATACTCACAAGTACTCACTAAAGGAAGGATCGTTTTTGTCTAAAAAAAAAAAAAAAAAAAAAAAGAATCAGTTCAGGAGTGTGTCTTATTCTCTCCTGTATCAGCTCTGTCTTCATCTTAGACAGTTGTTGTGATGCTTGTGCTCTGCTCCCTGTGTTATTGTACAGTACTGTCTCACTGATCGTCGTTTGCGTTGCTCTGTGTTTACTCTGGAGGTACTTGGTGACCGCGGAGGAGTGAGATCTCCAGGCGCTCCTCAAGGAGGTCATCAAGCTTTGCTGCTATTGTTGTAGAGGCAGTCCAGACTCTACCAACGGAAGACGAGGCTGGAGACTCCTCTAACGCTGGCCATCTTAAATTCAGCACTACCAACGTAGCGGACACAGAGGGTTATCATCTCCACTCCCGCACCGGAGAGGACCTGGAAAAGCTGAGGGCTCCTCCACCACCACAGCCAGTTTTCACATCTACTAACTGCTGCGAGGTCCTCAGCTCTTTGTTGCGCCCTGAGGAGACGCTACAAGGCCGTTCTTCCCTCATCTTGTGTGGTACCTGTGCGTAAAACACAGCACCCAAAGGACCTAAACAGCTTCAGGCCGGTGGCACTGGCTTCTCATCTGATGAAATCACTGGAGAGGCTGGTCTTTTAACCACATCCGCCCTCTGGTGAGCCCATCCATGGACTCTCTTCAGTTTGCCTACCAGTCTGGTGTCAAGGTGGATGATGCTGTCGTCTGTCTTCTACACAGAGCTCTTTCTCACCTGGAGAAGCCCGGCAGCACTGTGAGGACACACAACACACCAAAACACAACAACACAACACCAAAACACACCACAACACAAAATAACACAACACAACACCAAAAAACAAAAGGGAGGGAGGTTCTAGCTAGAGAGCTCGCCCATGCCCATTACCAAGATTCTCAATCTTTCAGAAATAATTAGCTGTCATGCACTGATTCACATCACACAGCAGTTTGAGCTCGTTTAGACTCATTGTGGTGATGAACCCCCAAGTTCAAGATTCCTTCAAGATCTGTTTCATCTAGTGTTGTATGGCTGAAACAGTTAGTGCTGCCATCTGGTGACCAGTTTGTGTCTTGTTTCTTTCTTTCTCTCTCTCTCTCTCTCTCTCTCTCTCTCTCTCTCTCTCTCTCTCTCTCTCTCTCTCTGCCTCTCTGCCGGTGACGTTGATCCAGTCGCCTGCGGTGTTCAGTGTTGTACACTTTATCCCTAAATCTAGCTACTAGCATGCCCAGAGCCGCCGCTGACCCCGCCCCCTGTTTACAGAGAGGGGTGTAAATATAAATGCGTCTTCAGAGAGACACGAAATAAATGAATTAATAAACAGAAAAAACTAAGTATCTCTGCCAAACTGTCTGTTTTAGGGTCACTTTGTGGGTCTGAAGGCCAGATAAAGGAGGAGGGCTGAGCGTAAAGTAGCCGTTCCTCCCCACAGAACAGTCTTCTGATTAAATTTGCTATGCTAACATTTAACAACACAGAGCTACATTGATTTATGTCATTTATGTAAAAAATGATTTATGTAATGTGGGACATTTGACCTATTTCAACTTAAGTTCATTTATTCAGAGTTCATTTGTACACAATTATGCAAATTTGGTCAATCATACAAATTAGGAGATGATGTCATTTAGCGACGTCTAGCGACCTTTAGGACGGTCAACAGCTGCTTTCCTTACCTAACCACGCCAGTGGCGGTCACGCTGAGGCAGCTTGGGACTCTGAGGATTTCCTGCTGCTCTGACAGTCTTTTAGCTGGTAATTGTGTTATTTTCCTGTAAATATGGTGATGGTCAGTAGTCTAGCTCTGGTCACATCAGTGTCGCGGTGAGGGTCATTTATTTGTTTATTATTATTATTTGTCTTTTCTGCTGTGTTATATGAGGGAGGAGGTAAGACCGCTGTGTTTAGTGTTTTCTCTTTTTCTAGGTTATTTAGTAAGATGGGATGTGAGGTTCTGTTTATTTTGGTCTTCTCTCACCCTGAAGTTTTATGATGTTCATTTGATGTTTGTTTGTGTTGAAAATAATAAAAGATTTCACTTGAGCATCAGATCTGTTGTGCTGGTTCCTTTATTTCTCTCCCCAAAGCGCTAGACCTCAACTTCACTATATTATAAAGGGTGTGATGAACGGGGTCAGAAGTTCACTTTTAATGTTGCAAATAAATCAGCCCAGGTTTCAGAAAGCAGTTGTAGCTAATCTACGGCTGTCAGTGGGCTTTAAGTTATATGTTGAGGTGATAAACTAAAGCAGTAATTAATGCTGTTTAATGTAGAAGGAGTTTTCTAAAGAACCTAAATGAGCATCTCTTACCAGCCTCAATGATCCACAGCCTCCTACCCTGCTACCTTTGGTGCAGTTCTGTGACTCTTAATTGTAGAAGTAACACGGTCGGTCCTTTCTTAAATAAAAGGTTCAGGAGGAAAAAGATACGAGTGAAACTTTCAGAAACTGGGTGTGAAGAGCCGACAATTATCATTCACAAGCCCTGAAACATGCCAGCAGTCACTGTCCATCAGTTTGCTGGTCAGGTTAAAATGTGCAGTGCTGTGAGTCCAGAAGCAGGATCAGGATCTTCATTTTAGACCAAGTCCATTTACACTGACGTTCCCACAGCTCTGAATGTCTGCTTTTGTAGAAGTTCATCAGTTTAACCTGGAAAGCGCAATCCTGCTCACGTCTTTCCCACTGTGGTACAGAACAGAAACACACACAGATATCATGGCCGAAGCTCTCTGATGAGGACGTTATTCGTACAGCTAATCTAACAGCTCAATGCTCTCTGATGAGGAACCAAGACTGAAAGGGGGAACCCATCCTCCTCCAGTCGACACTGGATAATAATAAAAATCAAAACAGGAATAAAAACAATAACAAAACAAAAAGGTCAATTTTGCATCAAGACAAACAAGATGAGAATGTGAGTGAGAGAGATAAAGTCCATGCAGGTAAACAGTCAGAAGCAGAGTCATGCAGGGAGGTGAGGATGACTCAATGTGAGGCTCCAGAGCAGGACCGCGGGCAGGAGGGCAGTGGAGAGCCAGGTCAGGTCAGGCGGTACCAGGATGGAGCAGTTGGCCCCGGGCTTCTCAGTACATGTGAAAGAGACAGAAAACAGAAAGGAGGGAAAACACAGAGGGTTAGGAGGAGCACAGGAAAAGGTTACAGGAGGAGGGGTGTTCAGGAGAGGTCAGATCAGACTGATGTCCGGCCTGTAAAGGAAGGAGATTAGAGAGACTGCAGAACTGATCAGGAACCTGTGAACAGAGAGCAGAACAGTCCAAACCTGTTAGTGTTCATATAAGCTACATCAGCAAGGAGAACAGTCCAGTGCACTGATGGATTCTCTGAAAGCTTGAGCTTAAAGGTAGGTTTTTAATCTGGATTTAAACACAGTGTGTCTGAGTCCCGAACAGCAGCAGGAGGTTTATTCCAGAGTTGAGAAGCCTGATGAGAGAAAGCTCCTCCTCCAGCGTTGATTCTCCTGAGGCGAGGAACTGACAGAAGGCCAGCGTCCTGCGAGCGAAGTGTACGTGACTGCTTGTAGGTTTAAGAAGTTCCCCAAGATATTGTAGGGCCAAACCGTCTAGTGACTTATAGGTCAGAAGGAGTATTTTATAATCAGTGCAGAATTGAACTGGTAACCATTGCAGGGACGAGAGAATGGGACTACTATGGTCAAATCTCTGAGCCCTAGTGAGCTCTCTAGCAGCTGCATTCTGAACTAGTTGGAGCTTTTTTTAATGGTTTACATGAACTTCCAACCAGAAGAGCTTTACAGTCATCCAATCTAGAAGTTATGAATGCTGCACCAGCTTCTCTGCGTGATGTAAGGAGAGTACATTACCCAGTTTAGCAATATTACGTAGGTGGAAGAAGGCAGTTTTAACCATGTAACAGATGTGTGCATCAAACGAGAGGACAGAGTCAGAAACAGCTCCTAGGCTTTTTACAGAGCTGCTGGGTTTGACTGAGAATCCATCTAAATCTACAGCAATATTTGCATGTTTGGATCAATAAGTAAGACCTCTCTATGTCTTTCAGACAGGCTGTTATTTTATTAAGGTGGATAAGTAGAGCTGGGTGGCAATGAAAGTCAAGTCAATGCCATGTTTACAGATTATGTTGCCCAGCTGCAGCAAATAAAGAGTAAATACGAGTTCTCTGTTTTAGAGGACGCAGGCGGTCATCATACCAAGACACTGACCTTTTCCTAATTAATGCAACATGGTCAAGATCAGAGCGGAGCACAGACAGCAGATCATCTGTTTCATGCTCAGGATCTAGAGGAGGAGATGGGCAGGAGATGGTTAAATCTGGAGGGTTATTAATAAATACACTGGCTGTAGAGGTTGTTATGGTACGCTTGCTCATAAAGCGAGGCTGCAGGAGGATCTCCTGGTTTAAGACTACATGGTTAGGTAGTGGTCAGAGATGGAGTCAGGCTGAGAGATGCTGACTATGCTGACTGTCTCAATACCCAGGGTCAGAACTAGGTGTGTATGGTTGCATCTCGGAGTTGGACATCTAAGATTGATTAAACCAGTTCTGAGGGGTCCTGAGTCTCCAAGTGAATATTGAAATCTCCAACATTTAAAGTCTTATCAGTAGAGAAAGCTCCCTCTGATAAGAAGTCAGCAAATTCACTCAGTAAATGTGTATGAAGTCCAGGAGGACGACAGACTGTAATAAACAGAAGAGAGAGCTGCTTTTTAGAAGCCGGGGAAGAGTCTGCCACTTTCAGACTCAGCACTAGAAACGATTTCACTTCAGAACCTGAGTTTTGGGTTTATGTCCAGAACTGGATCAGAGATCGAGGCTACTCCACTGCTGTGACCAGACCTGCGAGGAGAACTGCAGGAGTTCAAGCCTGGGGGAGTCGATTCATTCAAAGCAATGATTCATTAGGTTTAACCCCCGTTTCACAAAGACACAGTGAACTGAGGAGGTTTTCAGTAATAATCTCAGTGACAGGGACTGCTTTAGCTTCTAGAGATCCTACATTTAACAGCCCAAACTTAATGCGGGAAACACGAAGCGCTAATGTTGATTTAATCAGGTTGTTACGAGTCGAGCTTCTAAAGAAGAACCGAATCCAAACAGCGGTTCAGAGTCTCGCACGAAATACCGGAGATCACGTGATCGCCCGAAGTGACGCTTCGCACGTCACTGAACGTAATTACGTTCAAGGCGCGTCACTTTCCCGGGAGCAACGAGCTGAATATGAACTGAAATATGAACTGAAATGAAATAGAAATGTAGAAACTGTGTGAATCTGCTGGACTTTTTATTTAAAAACACAACAAAACATGCAGCCGTTTCTCTCTGAAGGTCAGGTGTTGTTTCCAAACCGACTAAAGAGAATAAAAGTGCTTGATAAAGCTCCTCCGTATTGGAGGGTTTTAACTGGAGACGATGTGAAATGAGCTCTAATAAAACACTGAAGTGTTTCTGTTTATTTCTGTGTTCAGCAGATGTTCAGTCTACATGCAGATTAAACAGGGGGATTTTTCACATCATCAAATATTAATAAACGTGACTATTTTATTTACGAGGAGAACAAAGCAGTTACACACTCAGATCAAACACATGCAGTTAAATGTAGATAAAATGACATTCAGTGAAGAGAAGAAACACAGGCAGACATCACTGTATGGAGCTCCCGTCTCAGTCTGGACGAAGCTGATGAACACAAGTGAATCAGGCGATGGAGGTGTAGTGTTTTATTAGAACAGCAGGTGGCGCAGTAGAGCTGAGGAGCTGAGAAGCACTTTGACCTTAACTGTGTTAAAAAGCCTCGGGCTGCTTCCAGAAACTCCAACATTTACTGCTCATTTTCAGTGAACAGCCGCAAGCACTGTCTGCTCAGTTCAGCTTTATTAATCACCCTATTTCTAACAAGCTGTTCTCATTATATATATATATATATAAGGTATAGGGATAGTGGTAAGGAACCACTGGACAACCACTGGACAATGAACTAACAAACCGCTGACTGACAGGAACACATCAAGGACAGGGCAAACAAACACGTGCACCATGTGCAAAGACAGACAAAGGCCAGCGTGAAACACAGGGGTAGATATACACAAGCGAGGACGAGGGCGTGGCGAGGAACGGGGTACAGGTGTGAACACTTAGGCACAGGAGGGACCAGAACTGACGAGAGACAAAAGCACGAGGCAGGGCAAAACAAGGTCAGGCTAGAACAACTGAAACGGCACAGCTAGAAATAAAACAGGCAGGGTAAGACCAGAACAGAGGAGACCAGGACAGGCGGGACAGAAACTGATTCACTGATTAGTTGTGAGCTTTTCTGTGGACGAGTTGTGATGAAAAGGAGGAAAACACTTTTCTCCAGTTTGGATCTCAGCCCCTTTTCTTCCTACAATGGAAAACACACACACACACACACACAATCACACACACACACATATTAAACACTTTATACACTTTCATCTCCAACCATGAGGGTTATTTAGGCTGTACTCTACACACTGCACACAAACAATAACACTTTTCTACAAAACAGCAACGGCTAACTGTACAGTTTATTAACAACTCAGCTGAAGGTGGCGCTATTGCAGATGTCCCCCAATAGCAGGCTTTGTGTGGACTTTTTGAACAAAATGCTGCAGAAGTATTGGAGCAGAAATGAAAATATTGCTGCACTGATATGAAAGTAACACGAGTATTTGAGCAGCGTGAGGATAGAGCTTTCTCACAGACTGTGTTTTAAAATGAAGGTCACACTGATGATCAATCAGAGGAAATATCTCACATACTTTAAAAATGAATCTCAGTCTAGATCATCTAAAGGGGAGAGGAAGCTCCTTGCTGATGTAGCTTATATGAACACTAACAGGTTTGGACTGTTCTGCTCTCTGTTCACAGGTTCCTGATCAGTTCCTGATCAGCATCACCATCATCAACATCATCATCATCATCACCATCACCACCATCATCATCATCATCACCACCATCATCATTATCATCATCACCATCATCATCATCACCACCATCCTCACCATCATCATCATCATCATCATCATCACCATCACCATCATCATTATCATCACCATCCTTTCATCCTCATCATCACCATCATTATCATCATCATCACCATTATTCTCACCATCATCATCCTCATCCTCATCCTCACCATCATCATCATCATCATCATCATCACCACCACCATCATCATCATCATCATCACCATCATCACCATCATCATCATCACCACCATCATCACCATCACCATCATCATTATCACCATCATCCTCACCATTATCATCATCATCACCATCACCATCATCATCACCATCATCATCCTCTGTGTAATTGTATCTTTTCTAGGTCTGAAGATAAATTATCATGATGCAACATTTGGAGTTTGTATGTTGATCCCATGTTTAGTGGTGAAGCAGTTTCTTAAAAATGTTAGTTTTAGCATTTTATATGGTGTGTGTGTGTGTGTGTGTGTGTGTCCGGTTACAGTGTAAAAACAGTGTAAAAACAGTGTAAAAACTCCCTTTCAGGCTTTTTAACACAGTTGAAGTCAAAGTGCTTCTCAGCTCCTCAGCTCTACTGCGCCACCTGCTGTTCTAATAAAACACTACACCTCCATCGCCTGATTCACTTGTGTTCATCAGCTTCGTCCAGACTGAGACGGGAGCTCCATACAGTGATGTCTGCCTGTGTTTCTTCTCTTCACTGAATGTCATTTTATCTACATTTAACTGCATGTGTTTGATCTGAGTGTGTAACTGCTTTGTTCTCCTCGTAAATAAAAATAGTCACGTTTGATAATATTTGATGATGTGAAAAATCCCCCTGTTTAATCTGCATGTAGACTGAACATCTGCTGAACACAGAAATAAACAGAAACACTTCAGTGTTTTATTAGAGCTCATTTCACATCGTCTCCAGTTAAAAACCCTCCAATACGGAGGAGCTTTATCAAGCACTTTTATTCTCTTTAGTCGGTTTGGAAACAACACCTGACCTTCAGAGAGAAACTGCTGCATGTTTTGTTGTCTTTTTAAATGAAAGTCCAGCAGATTCACACATTTTCTATATTTCTATTTCATTTCAGTTTATTTTCATAAAGTGGAGCAGAAGTAATTCACTATGGAAAATGATTTTAGCGGCATTATGAGGGAAAGGTCAGCCACACTGCTTAAGGCCGGTCTCCTCACTGCTGCTACTTGGGCTGCACCCAGAAACCCCCAAACCTCCTCCTCTCCTCCCAGTCCCGGAAACTGGGTTTGTGGCTCCATCATGCCGCCTGTCCAAAAATAACCTGCATCTTTATTCATGTCGGACTCAGGGTGCCTGGTTTACAGGACAATTCACAGAGACTTAGGCCTGGAGAATAAGGGTTCTCCTGAGCAAATGACCAAAAAAAGGGACAACTTAAATATATATAAGGTGCATGTCATGTTCCACATAATGATAATGACTGTAGGTATAAGGGCTTGCACTGGTGTCTGTTATGTTCCATCGTCCTAACCAGAAAAACAGTGTTTAGAAAGTGTGTTTTCAGAGATTCCCAACTTTTTACTGGTGCTGGGCAAAGGGTGAGCACAGAATGATGAGGTATCTTTTCTGTACGAGCAGCTAATAGGGACAACACTGTACCATCACATGTATGTCTTTTAGGAGCTAAGAAGTCCCCCTACAGGGATGGACACTGAGCAGGGTGAGGCCACAGCAGCCACATGGCGCTGGTTTGGGGCAGTGCATGCCATCCTGGGAGGCAAACCTTCAGTGACCTTAACCAGTAAAGACTCAGACACAGAGGGGGCCTACAAAGGGGAAGATGACGCGCCCTCCTGTGCCAAGTCTGACCCTGTGTGGCAGTCAGTCCCCTCCACCAGCAGGAGTGCCTCCTGTCCCCCTCAGGAAGTCCAGCAGCTAAATCCAGGTGAGCAAACCTTGCGGCATCATACCCAAGAAGACTGGAGTCTGTAATCACTGCCAAAGGTGCTTCAACTAAGTACTAAGTAAAGGGTCTGAATACTTATGTCACTGCAACATTTTAGTTTTTCTTTTTTTAAATAAATTTGCAGAAATTTATTAGAAAACTCTGTTTTCACTTTGTCATTGCGGGATCAACATGGTGCCAGTGTCTAAAGCTGTATATTTTCCTTCAAAATGCCACTTTTATTAAAGATTTATGTTTCCTGATTAAGATTATATTAATAAAGTGCCAGAGAAAGAAAAACTATTCCCAGCAACACTCAGTATAGAAACAATTTTCCTTTATATATGTTTTTATTTACCGTTATTAATTTGAGTTACTTTTAATAATCTTTTAAATAGTTGTAAACACTGCTTTCTTAAACTAGTTTATCATTTTCAGTTTAGAGAGTCAGAAATATTTTTATTCCGGTTTAGGAGGGACTTTTATTTTGACAGGATTTCGTTCGCCACTCTGTCCAAGTGTTGCTAGCTTCACACTGCTAGCTCGTTGCTCGGGTCTGCAGCGGGACCGGGGAACTGACGCGCCTTGAAACGTGATTGCGTAACGAAGCGTCACTTCCGGCGTTCACGTGATCTCCGGTATGTTTGAGCGCGTGTTTGGACGCGGTTCTGCTTTAGAAGCTCGAGCTGTGATTCTTCACAGAGCGTCGAGCGACCGGCCGGCCCTCCTTTACAGCCTTTACTCTCAGCTCTGTCTCCTTCCTCTGAGACAGCTGCTGTGGTCCTGGAGCTCTCTGCTCCCTGTGCTGCTGTACAGTCCTCTGTCTCACGGAGGGTCGTCGTCTCCTCTCCCGCACCGGAGAGGGCCTGTGGGGGCGTCCGCGTGGCCTTGAAAAAGCCGAGGACTCCTCCACCTCCACCGCCGGTTTTCACCTCTGCTGACCGGTTCGAGGTCCTCGGAGCCCAAAGAGGTCCGGCGTTCAGGTTAGTGAGCTGGACAGTGGGCAGGTGAGTGATTTACATGATTTACTGGATTTAATCATCATTTATTCTGTCATTTCTCTGCTTGTTTTAAAAAGTAATAAATCAGTGTCCCTCATAGTGTCTCAGACTAACCCTGCAGTGTGGAGACTGTCTCTGTCCTCCACATGGTTTATAACTGGAGCTTCAGAAAATCTGCTTTAAAGATCTTATTAGAATTGATATAAATTATTTTACTACACCATCATTCAGTACTACTACTCTTAATGATATTCAGGGATTGTGCTGCTGCTGCCTCCATCCTAAGAGTAGGAAAAGTGGTAAATGATCATCGACCCAGATTATCAGTGTTATCCTCCTGATTTCAGTGTAAAGCCATTTTCATCTAGAGAACGTTTCTGCTCCATCTACAGTTTTTAATCTTAGACCCTCCTTCCCCTCACTGCATGCTCAGCTTCTGGGAGAGGGGTCTCCTCTTTCATAGCCTCAACCCAGAATGTTGATTTAGCTGAATCTCTTTAAAGCTCTGTGGTTCATTACAGACCCTGTAGCAGTACAGGTCTTGAGGAAGACCTTTACGTACTTTTGCCCACCGCTCCAGGCACGTGTGTTCACAGCACAGCTGGGTTACAGAGGGAAGCCAAATTCCATCAGTCAAAAAATGTCAAATGGTGAATCTGCTTTTCTTGTCTTGTACGTTTTGTTACTTTGAAACAATGCGCAGAGAAGCAAATCAGACTACCACGGTTTTGGAGGTTCCACCGAGATCCCAACATTCCTCTGGGTCCAGAGTTTTCAGAGACAGGATCAGAAAGCGACAGAGGCGGCCGCCGTCATCCCAATGAGTGATTCTGAGTCAATTCAGGCGCTCTACTGACTCTGAGACTCTGTACCCGAGGTGACCTTAAGTAAATTAATTAGACCGCTTGTCTTAGGAATTACGGGTCGCCATATTCTTAGACCTTCAGGTTACTTTAACCCGGATCCCTTTTGATATTTTAATTTTTATATTTGTTTTAGACCATTGACTTTTTGACGTGATCCGGACTCAAAGGACGCAGATGTCCAAAGCAGCAAAGAAACACTTAAATTTCAGTACCCCTATCCCTCAGTAGGGACACAATTCTAACAGTGGATGTTTCAGGCTTACCACTCACAGAACATTTCTGCAGGAAGTTCAGGTAAATGTCTTCATAAGCTCCAGCTTTTTCAGAATGCTGCTGCCAGGGTACGAACTAGAGCTAGGAAATTTGATCATATTAGTCAAATTCTTTCATCCTTACACTGATTACCTGTTAAATTCAGTACAGATCATAAAATACTTCTAAAATATTAATCTCTCAATGGTCTGACCCCACATTATCTGGAGGAACTTCTTACACCTTACAGCCCTCCACGTACACTCCGCTCGCAAGATACTGGCCTATTATCAGTCCCACGTATTAGAAAAAACAGTGCAGGAGGAAGAGCCTTCTTTTTATAAAGCCCACAACTTTGGAACAAGCTTCCTGTTAATATCCAGGAATCAGACACACTCTGTCTTTAAATCTAGATGAAAAACTTCTCTCTCTAACACCAGCTTTCAGAGAACTCTCCAGTTCTGTGTTCTGTCCTGCTCTGATTACAGGCTTTTTATCACTATTATTGTGGTTGTGTCTCTAACTATTTCTGCTACAGGTCTCTCACTAAACGTAAAGCTTGTTCTAATCGTCATCTTTTTCTCCCCTCATGTCCTGAGCTCCCTGCCTGGAGCTGCTTGTCTGGAGTTTCCCTCCCCACCCCCACTGGATCTATAGGAGCAGCTAGGTCAGTATGTACTAGTTCAAGTACTGCTTTTGCTCGAGCATCAGGTTCTGTTTCTACTCTGAGCAGATTTGTCTTGTCTGCAGACTTCACAGTTCAGTTCATCAATCTTACCCTTGATCTTCATGCTTCATCAGGTAATAAAGCCTATTGTACTCTTTAATGGTGAACTTGGTACCACTTTTGTGGCTTTGTCTTCTTTATTTGAGCCAGTTGTTGTGATGCTTGTGCTCTCTGCTCCCTGTTACTGTACAGTATTCTCTCACTGACCATTGTTTGCGTTTTTGTCTGTGTTTTTACACAGAGGCAACCACAGAGGAATAAGCTACCCAGGAGGTTGTCAAGCTTGTGCGGCAGACCCAGCTGCTGTTGTAGAGGCAGTCCAAATTCCACCGACTGAAGACGAGGTGTGACCGTCTTAATTCCAGCTCTACCAACGAGGCAGACACAGAAGGTCATCATTTCCTCTCCTGCACCTGAAAGGGCCTGGAAATGTCAGTGTGGCTGGGAAAAGTCTGGAGGACTCTTCCACCACCACAGCTGTTTTCACCTGGATGTCACCAGGTGGCTTTGGCACCATTGTTCTCCACTATTCTCCATCTGATGCAGCGTGGCCCTGAAAAAGCACTGCAGTACTCTTCTGTCCTCTTTTCGGAAAAAAACAGACACTCGGACCATCGGCTTCGGGCCACTGCTGGCTGTGGGATAGGTCCGTCTGCACTGACTTTGTAGAGAACTGGAAGAGCTTTCGGCTGCGTCCGGTCCTCTAACACAGAGATGGTCCATCGTTCTCTCCGGGAACATCAAGAAGGTTTAAGGCCTGGACTGACTGACCCTTCCCATTCACACTGTCAGGTTAGTGAACTGCGTAGTTGGCAGGTAAGTGATTTACATGATTTACTTGATTCCACCCATTTATTCAGTCACTTTTCTGCTTGTATTAAAAAGTAATATCAGCGTCACTCATAATATTTCAGACAAATCCTGCAGTATCAAGACTGTCATGGTTTGTAGTTGTAACGTTGGAAAATCTGCTTTAAAAATATTATTAGATTTTGTAGGGGCCAGTGGTGGCTGTAGGGGCCAGTGGTGGCTCCGCATTTAGAGCTCCTGGCTATTTGACAGTGTTGTGTGTTCGATCCCTGGGCTCGGCAAACTGCCACTCTTGAGCAAGACCTTTTACGTACTTTTGCCCACCGCTCCAGGCACGTGTGTTCACAGCACAGCTGGGTTACAGAGGGAAGCCAAATTCCATCAGTCAAAAAATGTCAAATGGTGAATCTGCTTTTCTTGTCTTGTACGTTTTGTTACTTTGAAACAATGCGCAGAGAAGCAAATCAGACTACCACAGTTTTGGAGGTTCCACCGAGATCCCAATATTCCTCTGGGTCCAGAGTTTTCAGAGACAGGATCAGAAAGCGACAGAGGCGGCCGCCGTCATCCCAATGAGTGATTCTGAGTCAATTCAGGCGCTCTACTGACTCTGAGACTCT
The DNA here is from genome assembly GCF_030463535.1 of Salminus brasiliensis. NCBI lineage: Eukaryota > Metazoa > Chordata > Actinopteri > Characiformes > Bryconidae > Salminus > Salminus brasiliensis. The sequence continues at coordinate 18,243,079 of NC_132894.1, read as the reverse complement.
GTACCCGAGGTGACCTTAAGTAAATTAATTAGACCGCTTGTCTTAGGAATTACGGGTCGCCATATTCTTAGACCTTGAGGTTACTTTAACCCGGATCCCGGATTCAGGCTTACCACTCGGAGAACATTTCTGCAGTCCTGTGAAGGTGAAATTGGGTAATACCTTTTTCAGTGGTATGAAAAAGTTTGGGCACCCCTGATAATTTTGATGATTTTCCTTTATAAATCATTGGTTGTGCTGATCAGTAATTTCAGTTAAATATATCATAAAGCCTATGAACACAGTGATATTTGAGAAGAGAAATGAAGTTTATAGGATTTATAGAAAGTGTGCAATAATTATTCAAACAAAATTAGGCAGGTGCATAAATGTGGGCACCCTCAGAACCTCAAGGCTGGACTACTGCAGTGCTGTAGGCTGGAAGTTCAGGTAAATCTCTTCATAAGCTCCAGCTTGTTCAGAATGCTGCTGCCAGGGTACGAACTAGAGCTAGGACATTTGATCATATTAGTCAAATTCTTTCATCCTTACACTGATTACCTGTTAAATTCAGTACAGATCATAAAATACTTCTAAAATATTAATCTCTCAATGGTCTTGACCCCACATTATCTGGAGGAACTTCTTACACCTTACAGCCCTCCACGTACACTCCGCTCGCAAGATACTGGCCTATTATCAGTCCCACGTATTAGAAAAAACAGTGCAGGAGGAAGAGCCTTCTTTTTACAAAGCCCCCAACTTTGGAACAAGCTCCCTGTTAATATCCGGGAATCAGACACACTCTCAGTCTTTAAATCTAGATGAAAAACTTCTCTCTCTAACACCAGCTTTCAGAGAACTCTCCAGTTCTGTGTTCTGTCCTGCTCTGATTACATTTCACCACTGTTCTGTCCTGCTCTGATTACAGGCTTTTTTATCACTATTATTGTGGTTGTGTCTCTAACTATTTCTGCTACAGGTCTCTCACTAAACGTAAAGCTTGTTCTAACCGTCATCTTTTTCTCTCTCTCTCCTCATGTCCTGAGCTCCCTGTCTGGAGCTGCTTGTCTGGAGTTTCCCTCCCCACCCCCACTGGATCTATAGGAGCAGCTAGGTCAGTATGTACTAGTTCAAGTACTGCTTTTGCTCGAACATCAGGTTCTGTTTCTACTCTGAGCAGATTTGTCTTGTCTGCAGACTTCACAGTTCATTTTATCAATCTTACCCTTGATTTTCATGCTCTCTACTGCATAATGATGCATAAAACATCATAATTACAGTGAACAAGGATTTCATGCTGTTTGAATATTGTAACACACTGCAACCATCACCACTGTGATCATTGACCACATTCAGGTAATAAAGCCTGTTGTTCTCTTTAATGGGTAACTTGGTACAACTTTTGTGGCTTTGTCTTCATCTGAGCCAGTTGTAATCCTTGTGCTCTCTGCTCCCTGTTATTGCGTTTCTGTCTGTTTCTGTCCGCCTGCTCAGGTACGAGCTCTCCAGGAGGTCGTCAAGCTTGTACGGTCGATCCAGCTGCTGTTTTAGAGGCAGTCAAACTTCGCTGACGAGGCTGGAGGCTGCCCGTGACTCCTCTAACGTGACCATCTTAATTCCAACACTACCGGCGCCACAGACACAGAGGGTCGTCATCTCCACTCCCGCATCTGAGAGAGCCTGGAACTGTCTGTGTGGCTGGAAAAAGCTGAGGGCTCTTCCACCACAGCAAGTTCTCACCTCTGCTAACTGGTTCAAGGACCTCAGCTCTTCACCTGCTCCGGCACAGAGGAAGACTCCTTAGGGCGGTGTTCTCACTGTTGAAGATTCTTCTGTAAAACCCTCAAAGTATTGACCCTAAAGAGTAACGCCACGTTCTCCTTTTTACCAGGTGCTCGCTTCCTGGATGTTGCCAGGTGGGTTTGGCACCATCGTTCTACACTGTTCTCCTCCTGATGCAGCATGGTCCTGAAGAAGCACTGCCGTACGCTTCTGGACACTGTTCGGGAAAAGCCAGATCATCGTCTTCAGCCCCCTGACCACTTATAGACCAGTAAGGGAGCCGTTTCCTCAGCTCTTCTCGCTCCACTGCTGGCTGTGGGACAGGTCCGTCTGCTCTGTCTTTGTGGACAGCTGGGAGAGCTTTTGGCTGCGTCTGGTCCTCTACCTCAGAGATGATACTTCACCTGTGCCGCCTGGGGTCCATCGTTCTCTCCAGGAGCATCAAGAAGGTGCCAGGCCAGGACTGACTGGCCCTTCCCAGTCACACTGTCAGGTTAGTGAACTGCATAGTTGGCAGGTAAGTGATTTATTTGATTCCACCCATTTATTCTATCACTTTTCTGCTTGTATTAAAAAGTAATATCAGTGTCACTCGTAGTATTTCAGACAAATTCTGCAGTGTTGAGACGGTCATGGTTTGTAATTGTAACGTTGGAAAATCTGCTTTATAAATCTTATTAGAATTGATATAAATTCTTCCATCTTTCCGAGTACAAGCAGTTCTGCATTGAGTTTGGGCTGTTAAATATACAGTGGGGCAAAAAAGTATTTAGTCAGCCACTGATTGTGCAAGTTCTCTTACTTAGAAAGATATGAGAGGTCTGTAATTTATCATAGGTTCATTTCAACTATGAGAGACAAAACAAAAAATCAAAAAAATCCAGGAAATCACATTGTAGGATTTATGAAGAATTTATTTGTAAATTATGGTAAATAAGTTTTTCTGGACTAGTCAAGGTTTCTGGCTCTTACTGACCTGAAGCTCTTCTGTCCTCCACTTGTTACCTGTATTAATGGCACCTGTTTGACCTCGTTATCTGTATAAAAGGCACCTGTCCACAGCCTCAAACAGTCAGACTCCAAACCTCCAACCTGCTTAAGCCAGTACATGTCCAGACCCGTCTGAAGTGAACCACCTTAATTCACTAGATCTCTGTGAAACTAAATCAAGGGTGTAGGTCTGTTAATTACATTGGTGGGGGTCATAAAATCAGTTCACACAGGGTCTCCTGGAAGCTGAGTGTTTCTGTATTTATGATGACCTTAAAACTCTAACTAAAACTACAGGTAATTTCTGAATATGAAGTTATAAAAGCACATACAAGTGTCCAAAGAAACACATAGGGTAAGAGAGTAAATGTAAATGACTGCAGAATTTTAAATAGTGAAATAGATTTCAGACTGTGTGCTAACCAGCCAATTAATCCTCAGAGTCCATATTGTCTATTTAAGTCAAGACAGGTTGCCAAGTAGTATTAAATTTACCACTGCACCCAATTTTAGGTAGGAGGGTTTTCTCTTTCCCTTTAAGTAATCTAAGCAGTCTTAGCCAGAACCATTTGAACAAGATTTCAGTGTAACTGACAGTTCGACAAGGTTTTTCTTGATCAGACTCAGTTCTGAAGTCTTCCTCCGGCGTTACGTTTACTGCAGGATTAAAGTGTTTCCCTACATTCCTAAGACTGACCGATCGAGTTGATTATTTAAGCGCAGAGATGCAAATCCCACTACCGCAGTTTTGGAGGTTCCACCAAGATCCCAATATTCCTCTGGGTCCAGAGTTTTCAGAGACAGGATCAGAAAGCGACAGAGGCGGCCGCCGTCATCCCAATGAGTGATTCTGAGTCAATTCAGGCGCTCTACTGACTCTGAGACTCTGTACCCGAGGTGACTGTAAGTAAATGAATTAGACCGCTTGCCTTATACATTTAGAAGAGACGGGACGCCGTATTCATTTCAGTCTCGCAGTTGACTTGGCAACCTCTTGTTGGCAAATTGTAATAAATTTGGATCCCTGAAAAATTCTCTGGTTTAAACAACCCTGAGAATCTAAATATTCAGGACATTTAATTCTGCACTGGCCACACAGACACCAGACTGTACTGTGGGTAGCAAGTGTTAGTCTTGGAATGCTGTTCTTTTTCCTCCATGTATACCACCCCTAATGTCCAAATTACTCAATTTTACTTTCATCAGTCCACAGCACCTTATTCTAAAATGAAGCTGGCTTGTCCAACTGTGCTTTAGCAGACCTCCAGCGACTCTGTTTGTGGCGTGTGCAGAAAAGGCTGCTTCTGCATTACTCTCCCATACAGCCTCTCCTTGTGTAAAGTGCGCTGAGTAGTTGAACGATGCGCAGTGACTCCATCTGCAGCAAGATGATGTAGGTCTTTGGAGCTGGTCTGTGGGTTGACTATGACTGTACTTACCATCCTTCACCTCTGCCTATCTGAGATTTTTCTTGACCTGCCACTTCGGGCCGTAACTAGAACTGTGCCTATGGTCTTCAGTTTCCTCACCATGTTCCTCACAGTGAAGACTGACAGCTGAAATCTGAGAGCTTTTTGTAGGCTGGAAGTCCAGGTAAATCTCTTCATAAGCTCCAGCTTGTTCAGAATGCTGCTGCCAGGGTACGAACTAGAGCTAGGAAATCTGATCATATTAGTCCAGTTCTTTTATCCTCACACTAATTAGCTGTTAAATTCAGTACAGATCATAAAATACTTCTAAAATATTAATCTTTCAATGGTCTGACCCCACATTATCTGGAGGAACTTCTTACACCTTACAACCCTCCACGTACACTCCGCTCACAAGATGCTGGCCTATTATCAGTCCCACGTATTAGAAAAAACAGTGCAGGAGGAAGAGCGTTCTTTTATGAAGCCCCCAACTTTTGAACAAGCTTCCTGTTGATATCTGGGAATCAGACACACACTCGGTCTTTAAATCTAGATGAACAACTTCTCTCCAGTTCTGTGTTCTGTCATGCTCTGATTACATTTCACCACTGTTCTGTCCTGCTCTGATTACAGGCTTTTTATTACTATTATTGTGGTTGTGTCTCTAACTATTTCTGCTACAGGTCTCTCACTAAACGTAAAGCTTGTTCTAATCTTCATCTTTTTCTCTCCTCATGTCCTGAGCTGCCTGCCTGGAGTTGCCCTTTTTTGGTTCAGTTCCGGTGTCTTGGTATCAGGCCTGTCCCACTACTCAGCAGAGTTCCAACACAACCATCCTAACCCCTCTCTCTCTCTCTCTTTTACATGTACTGAGATGCCCTGCTGTCCAGTCTGGAGGTGTCCATTCGTCTATGTTCCGGAATCAGACCTTCATTATCTCTCTGTCCAGCACCTACTCACACTCCTTCTTCATAACTGTATATTGTTATTCCTTTTCTGATTATTACACAGTGCTTGAAGTTGGAGCGGAGCAGAGTTCTGTTATTCACTACGTCTGCGGTTTTGCTTCTATGCCTTTGAACTCTTCAGCGAGTGTGGACTTGAGTTCTGAACCGAGAAGCTCGGAGATGTTCATTTCAAAACACAGAGAACCTCCTCATCCCTCCATGTCTGTTAGGCCTAGCAGATCAACCTCGCCATCTAAGCTGTTTGCAGTGTTTCTTCTCTTGTATAGAAATTGAGATTTTTAGCCATTATATAAACCAGTGAGTTTTTGGCTGTAGATCCAAATTAGTGATCCTCTGAAAACTTTCTGATGTTGTACAGCGCTAAATTTCAGTCTTTTATGGGAGCTTCTTGGTCGAGGCTTCTCAGCTTCACCTCCATTGCCTGAGTCACTTGTGTTTCTATAAGCTTTGTCCAAACTGAAACAGGAGCACCATACAGTGATGTCTGCCTGTGTTTGTTCTCTTAATTGAACGTTAGTTTTTTTATGTAATCTCTCATATGTCTGTTTATATTCAGCTCGTTATGCTCAGGTCTACAGTGGGACCGGGGAATTGAGGCGCTTGAAACGTGACTTCTTAAACCGAAGCGTCACCACCTCAGCTCTTCTACTTTGCCTTCACCTGCTTCATCCCTCAAGGACAACCCCTCAGGGCAGTGTTCTCATTGATGGAGATTCTACTGAAACCACTTAAGCATCGAGCCCAAAGAGTAACACCACAGTCTCCTGTTTTCCAGATGCCGTGTTCTGGACTTCGTCAGGCGGCTTCCCTTCACACTGCGACAGCGAGATGCCTTTGGCACAATCATTCTCTACTGTTCGCAGCGAGTTCCTGACGTTGGTGAACTGAATAGTTGGCAGGTAAGTAATTTTACATCATTTTTTCTATTTTAATAACCATTTATTCTGTCATTTCTCTGCTTGTATTAATAATTAATTTGGTCAGTGTCTGTATCTTCAGTATCTCGCACCCAGTCAGCTAAGTACTGAGGTGCTTTCCTCTCTCTTTGAAAAGTGTGTACTATGTCTGTCTCCCTCTGAGCACCATCTTGAGCATCAGGTTTAGACTCTTGAACCTCTTCTGGAGTCTGATCAACACTGTTGGCTGTTGGAATGGGGGGTACACCCCTCTCACCTTGGGATCATCAGCTGCCATTGACTGGTCAGTCTGGGTTTGTTGTTCTTTAACACCCTTTGTATGAAATTTCGCAAGCCTGTGTTTAAGCACTTTCCCTGTGTCTGGATATTAGACTAGGCATGCTGGACTGTTTTTTTGGGTTTTTCCTCTTTCCCTTTAAGTAATCTAAGCAGTCTTAGCCAGCACCTTTTGAACAAGATTTCAGTGTAACTGACTGTACAGCAAGGTTTTTCAGACGAAGTCCTGAAGTCTTCCTCCGGTGTTAGGATTAAAGTGTTTCTCTACATTCCTAAGACTGACTGATCGAGTTGATTCTTTAAGCACGGAGAAGTAAATCCCACTACCACAGTTTTGGAGGTTCCACAGAGATCCCAATATTCCTCTGGGTCCAGAGTTTTCAGAGACAGGATCAAAAACCGACAGAGGCGGCCGCCGTCATCCCAATGAGTGATTCTGAGTCCGTTCAGGCGCTCTACTGACTCCGAGACTCTGTACCCGAGGTGACTGTGTAAATTAATTAGGCCTTACGAATTTAGAATAAACAGGAGGAGACGGACGCTGTATTCTTAGACCTTCAGGTTACTTTAACCCGAATCCCTTTTGATATTTTAATTTTAACATTCGTTTTAGGCCACTGACTTTTTGCAGCTATCCGGACTCAAAGGATGAAGATGTCCAAAGCATTGCCTTAAGATCATTTCAGTCTCATAGTGGTCTGAACTGGGAATTTCTCGGGATCCAGATTTGTTTTAAATTCTAAGATTCTAGAAAGATTCTAAGATATTGTCTTGAAATAGTTTTATTCTCAGTTTAAATTTTTCAGGGATCCAAATTTATTACAAATTAAGTTTTTAGGACATTTAATTATTCATTACTGTTCAACCTAGAGAATTTTGTAAAGGGATCTGCACTTATTTTTTAGAAAATTGAAAGATTCTGAAGCAAGGTTTTGGAAATAAATGTTTTTCAGGGCTGTTCAAATTAGACATTTTGAGGGTTCTAAGACAAGGGGGTTTATAATACCCAAAGAGTTTAGACTATACACGTGACATTAATACATAGTTACAGTTATGATTAGTAGCGCTTTATTAAGCATAAAGGTATCTGCTATAGATAGAGATATATTTATCCCCCCCCCCCCAGCAAGCAAAACAGCTGATGGGCCTTACCATGCTCAATGTCCTGTGTCTACCTGTGACCATGTTGAATGCCTAAAATAATTGACATATAAACCCAGTAATTCTATCCTATTCTATCTGCTTTTAAAACTGATTTGACACGAACAGTTGAGGGCCTACTTTATAGTCTTTAATATCAGCTGTTGTCTTTATCTGAGACAGTTGTTGTGATGTACTGTGTTACTGTACAGTACTCTGTCTCGCTGACCGTTGTTTGCGTTTGTCTGTGTTTACTCTGGAGTAACTTGGTGACCGCGGAGGAGCGAGATCTCCAGATGCTCTGCAAGGAGGTCATCAAGCTTGACTGCTGCTGCTGCTGTAGAGGCAGTCCAAACTCCAACGGAAGACGAGGCTGGAGTCTGTTCGTGGCTCCTCCAACGATGGTCATCTTAAATCCAGCACTACCGGCATGGCGGACACAGAGGGTTGTTGTCTCCACTCCTGCACCAGAGAGGGCCTGGGGCCGTCGTCGTGGCCTGGAAAAGCAGAGGGCTCCTCCACCACCACAGCTGCTTTTCATCTAAATGTACTGGCGTGAGGTTATCAGTTCTTCAACTTCACATTTTTCCTTAAAATGTTTTTTTTTTTTTTTTTTTTTCCCTCCAGGAGTCCTGGACATTGCCAACTTTCTCCACTTTTTCTCTACCCGATGCAGTGAGGCCCTTAAGGAGCACTGCCACACACTTCTGGACACCACTCGGAAAAAGACAGGACCCTAGATTAGGCAGCTGGATAGTGGGCAGGTAATAATATTTCTGTCATTTCTCTGCTTGTTTTAAAAAGTAATAAATCAGTGTCCCTCATAGTGTCTCAGACTAACCCTGCAGTATGGAGATTCTGTCCTTCACATGGTTTATAATTAGAGCTTCAGAAAATTTGCTTTAAAAATCTTATTAGAATTGATATAAATTATTTTACTACACCATCATTTAATACTACTGCTCTTATTCTGTTTATTTCAGAGTCTTTATTCATCAGTCTGTTCTCAATTCTTCCTCACTTATTCATCCTTCACCCATAACGCTGTCATATTTCTAATGCCCAGTGCTCCATGCTTTAGCCTCCCCCCCTTTACTGGATCTATAGGAGCAGCTAGGTCAGCCTGTACTAGTTCAAGTACTGCTTTTGCTCGTGCATCAGGTTGTTACTACTCTGAGCAGATTTCTCTTGTATGCAGACTTCACAGTTCAGTTAATCAATCCTACCCTTGATCTTCATGCTCTCTACTGCATAATGTGAAACATCATAATTACAGTGAACAAGGATTTCATGCTGTTTGAATATTGTAACACACTGCAACCATCAGCACTGTGATCATTGGCCACATTCAGGTAATAAAGCCTATTGTACTTGGTACCGTATTTTTGGCTGTTCATCACGTCCTTGGTGAGAGTTCAGAGGCTGTCGCCGTTTCCTTCTGAATGCATCGACTCCTCAAGGTTTAGCTATTGCAGTTACTCATGTGGAAGTGGTCGTGGCGGAGTCCCCGCAATTCAGTTCACTTCTATGCACAACCCAAATCTCAGGTTCTGAAGCTAAATACTCGACAGCTAGTGTCTTATTAACCTTCCAGATTTCTCCACCTCCTTTCAATTTCACCCTAAAGATCTAGAGCATGTAACAGATGATCTGCAGACTGTGATCCGTTCTAGCCTTGGCAGTGTTGTTCCACAACAAATTTGGTAGAAAAGCCTAGCACTGTGGTTTAATGAACAGATATGTACTCTGAAACCGATCACTGCTGAATTGAACTGCAGAACAGAATTAGAAATCTGAGTCGAGTGGTATCAGTTTGGTCGAGCGACCATCCCTACTTTAAGATAAAGAAGACAAAGCTGATATGAAAGATTATAGTCAGCTTTTGTGATCCTTTTGTGCTCTCTGCTCCCTGTGTTACTGTGCAGTTTGCATTTCTGTCTGTGTTTTTACTCAGAGGTGACCACGGAGGAACAAGCTCTTCAGGAGTTCGTCAAGCTGCAATATTGAGACTTCCATGGTTTGTAATTGTAACGTCGGAAAATCTGCTTTAAACGTTTTAATAGAATTTATATAAATTCTTCCATCTTTCAGGGTACAAGCAGTTCTGCATTGTGTTTGGGCTGTTAAATATACAGTGTGGCAAAAAAGTATTCAGTCAGCCACTGATTGCAAGTTCTCTTACTTAGAAAGATGAGAGAGGTCTGTAATTTTATTTAAAAAAAAACAGGAAATCGCATGGTAGGATTTTTAAAGAATGTATTTGTAAATTATGGTGGAAAATAAGTATTTGGTCACCCACAAACAAGATTTCTGGCTCTCACAGACCTGTAACTTTTTTAAGATGCTCTCTCTGTGAAACTAAATCAAGGGTGTAGGTCTATTTATTACATTGGTGGGGGTCATAAAATCGGATCACACAGAGTCTCCTGGAAGCCGAGTGTTTCTGTATTTATGATGAACTTTAAATCTCTAACTGTAAAAATACAGGTAATTTCTGAATATGAAGTTATAAAAGCTCATACAAGTGTCCAAAGAAACACAAAGGGTAAGAGAGTAAATGTAAATGACTGCAGAATTTTAAATAGTGAAATAGATTTCAGACTGGGTGCTAACCAGCCAATTAATCCTCAGAGTCCATATTGTCTATTTAAGTTCCAGCAAGATCCCAATATTCCTCTGGGTCCAGAGTTTTCAGAGACAGGATCAGAAACAGACAGAGGCGGCCGCCGTCATCCCAATGAGTGATTCTGAGTCAATTCGGGCGCTCTACTGACTCCGACACTCTGTACCCGAGGTGACTAAGTAAATTAATTAGACCACTTGCCTTACGAATTTAGAATAAACGGGAGGAGACGAGACGCCGTATTCTTAGACCTTCAGGTTACTTTAACCCGGATCCCTTTGATATTTTCATTTTCAAATGTGTTTTTCTACCACTGACCTTTTGCAGTGATCCGGACTGAAAGGACGAAGATGTCCAAAGCCTTAAAATAATTTCAGTCTCACAGAATTTTCCAATTTAAAACAAATCTGGATCCCAGTGAAGACAACTAAGATATTGTCTTGGAATATTTTGATTCTCAGTGTTGTTTAAAGCAGAGAATTTTTCAGGGATCCAAATTTAGTTTGTAGCCAAGTGAGAATAATGAGACTGAAACTAATGACTTACCAGTTTTTGTTGATATTCCAAAACATTTCTCAGTCTCAGAATGAATGATATTGGGTGAATAAAGGGGGCATCTCTGGTTAAAGTGCTGCAAGCAAAACAGCTGATAGGCCTCATCATGCTCAATGTCCCATGTCCCAGGAAGCAGAAGAAGGGTTATCCACAAGGATAAATTCCCTTTTGGAAAATGAAACCATGGTTGCATGTGAATCTTCACTGGTGAATAGCCCTCTGAGAAAAGCCCTGCTGTGAATTCATTCTTAGATCAGGTGGCTAGAAACAGCTATGTCAGGAAATGCAGTAGTGCTTCAGATGGTTTCCACAACATCACAACAGCAGTGTAAGAAAAATGAGGATGTGTACGATGTGGATATTTCAGACTTGACATATCTTCATCATCAAATGATGGAATTGTTTTGCAGCAGTCTGATGATCAGATATTAATATTGTCTGATACTCACAAGTACTCACTAAAGGAAGGATCGTTTTTGTCTAAAAAAAAGAATCAGTTCAGGAGTGTGTCTTATTCTCTCCTGTATCAGCTCTGTCTTCATCTTAGACAGTTGTTGTGATGCTTGTGCTCTGCTCCCTGTGTTATTGTACAGTACTGTCTCACTGATCGTCGTTTGCGTTGCTCTGTGTTTACTCTGGAGGTACTTGGTGACTGCGGAGGAGTGAGATCTCCAGGCGCTCTGCAAGGAGGTCATCAAGCTTTACTGCTATTGTTGTAGAGGCAGTCCAGACTCCACCAACGGAAGACGAGGCTGGAGACTCCTCTAACGCTGGCCATCTTAAATCCAGCACTACCAACGTAGCGGACACAGAGGGTTATCATCTCCACTCCCGCACCGGAGAGGACCTGGAAAAGCAGAGGGCTCCTCCACCACCACAGCCAGTTTTCACATCTACTAACTGCTGCGAGGTCCTCAGCTCTTTGTTGCGCCCTGAGGAGACGCTACAAGGCCGTTCTTCCCTCATCTTGTGTGGTACCTGTGCGTAAAACACTGCACCCAAAGGACCTAAACAGCTTCAGGCCGGTGGCACTGGCTTCTCATCTGATGAAATCACTGGAGAGGCTGGTCTTTTAACCACATCCGCCCTCTGGTGAGCCCATCCATGGACTCTCTTCAGTTTGCCTACCAGTCTGGTGTCGGGGTGGATGATGCTGTCATCTGTCTTCTACACAGAGCTCTTTCTCACCTGGAGAAGCCCGGCAGCACTGTGAGGACACACACCAAAACACACCACAACAACACAACAGGGAGGGAGGTTCTAGCTAGAGAGCTCGCCCATGCCCATTACCAAGATTCTCAATCTTTCAGAAATGATTAGCTGTCATGCACTGATTCACATCACACAGTGTTTGAGCTCGTTTAGACTCATTGTGGTGATGAACCCCCAACTTCAAGATTCCTTCAAGATCTGTTTCATCTAGTGTTGTATGGCTAAAACAGTTAGTGCTGCCATCTGGTGACCAGTTTGTGTCCTCTCTCTCTCTCTCTCTCTCTCTCTCTCTCTCTCTCTCTCCGCCGCTGACCCCGCCCCCTGTTTACAGAGAGGGATGTAAATATAAATGCGTCTTCAGAGAGACACAAAATAAATAAATTAATAAACCAAAAAAACGAAGTATCTCTGCCAAACTGTCTGTTTTAGGGTCACTTTGTGGGTCCAAAGGCAAGATAAAGGAGGAGGGCTGAGCGTAGAGTAGCAGCTCCTCCCCACAGAACAGTCTTCTGATTAAATTTGATATGCTAACTTTTAACAACACAGAGCTACATTGATTTATGTCATTTATGTAAAATGATTTATGTAATGTGGGACATTTGACCTATTTCAACTTAAGTTCATTTATTCAGAGTTCATTTGTACACAATTATGCAAATCATACAAATTAGGAGATGATGTCATTTAGCGACGTCTAGCGACCTTTAGGACGGTCAACAGCTGCTTTCCTTACCTAACCACGCCAATGGCGGTCACGCTGAGGCAGCTTGGGACTCTGAGGATTTCCTGCTGCTCTGACAGTCTTTTAGCTGGTAATTGTGTTATTTTCCTGTAAATATGGTGATGGTCAGTAGTCTAGCTCTGGTCACATCAGTGTCGCGGTGAGGGTCATTTATTTGTTTATTATTATTATTATTTGTCTTTTCTGCTGTGTTATATGAGGGAGGAGGTAAGACCGCTGTGTTTAGTGTTTTCTCTTTTTCTAGGTTATTTAGTAAGATGGGATGTGAGGTTCTGTTTATTTTGGTCTTCTCTCACCCTGAAGTTTTATGATGTTCATTTGATGTTGTTTGTTTGTGTTGAAAATAATAAAAGATTTCACTTGAGCATCAGATCTGTTGTGCTGGTTCCTTTATTTCTCTCCCCAAAGCTCTAGACCTCAACTTCACTATATTATAAAGGGTGTGATGAACGGGGTCAGAAGTTCACTTTTAATGTTGCAAATAAATCAGCCCAGGTTTCAGAAAGCAGTTGTAGCTAATCTACGGCTGTCAGTGGGCTTTAAGTTATATGTTGAGGTGATAAACTAAAGCAGTAATTAATGCTGTTTAATGTAGAAGGAGTTTTCTAAAGAACCTAAATGAGCATCTCTTACCAGCCTCAATGATCCACAGCCTCCTACCCTGCTACCTTTGGTGCAGTTCTGTGACTCTTAATTGTAGAAGTAACACGGTCGGTCCTTTCTTAAATAAAAGGTTCAGAAGGAAAAAGATACAAGTGAAACTTTCAGAAAGTGGGTGTGAAGAGCCGACAATTATCATTCACAAGCCCTGAAACATGCCAGCAGTCACTGTCCATCAGTTTGCTGGTCAGGTTAAAATGTGCAGTGCTGTGAGTCCAGAAGCAGGATCAGGATCTTCATTTTAGACCAAGTCCATTTACACTGACGTTCCCACAGCTCTGAATGTCTGCTTTTGTAGAAGTTCATCAGTTTAACCTGGAAAGCACAATCCTGCTCACGTCTTTCCCACTGTGGTACAGAACAGAAACACACAGATATCATGGCCGAAGCTCTCTGATGAGGACGTTATTCGTACAGCTAATCTAACAGCTCAATGCTCTCTGATGAGGAACCAAGACTGAAAGGGGGAACCCATCCTCCTCCAGTCGACACTGGATCATAATAAAAACAAAACAGGAATAAAAACAATAACAAAACAAAAAGGTCAATTTTGCATCAAGACAAACAAGATGAGAACGTGAGTGAGAGAGATAAAGTCCATGCAGGTAAACAGTCAGAAGCAGAGTCATGCAGGGAGGTGAGGATGAGTCAATGTGAGGCTCCAGAGCAGGACCGCGGGCAGGAGGGCAGTGGAGAGCCAGGTCAGGTCAGGCGGTACCAGGATGGAGCAGTTGGCCCCGGGCTTCTCAGTACATGTGAAAGAGACAGAAAACAGAAAGGAGGGAAAACATTTAAAGTCTTATCAGTAGAGAAAGCTCCCTCTGATAAGAAGTCAGCAAATCCACTCAGTAAATGTGTATGAAGTCCAGGAGGACGACAGACTGTAATAAACAGAAGAGAGAGCTGCTTTTTAGAAGCCGGGGAAGAGTCTGCCACTTTCAGACTCAGCACTAGAAACGATTTCACTTCAGAACCTGAGTTTTGGGTTTATGTCCAGAACTGGATCAGAGATCGAGGCTACTCCACTGCTGTGACCAGACCTGCGAGGAGAACTGCAGGAGTTCAAGCCTGGGGGAGTCGATTCATTCAAAGCAATGATTCATTAGGTTTAACCCCCGTTTCACAAAGACACAGTGAACTGAGGAGGTTTTCAGTAATAATCTCAGTGACAGGGACTGCTTTAGCTTCTAGAGATCCTACATTTAACAGCCCAAACTTAATGCGGGAAACACGAAGCGCTAATGTTGATTTAATCAGGTTGTTACGAGTCGAGCTTCTAAAGAAGAACCGAATCCAAACAGCGGTTCAGAGTCTCGCACGAAATACCGGAGATCACGTGATCGCCCGAAGTGACGCTTCGCACGTCACTGAACGTAATTACGTTCAAGGCGCGTCACTTTCCCGGGAGCAACGAGCTGAATATGAACTGAAATATGAACTGAAATGAAATAGAAATGTAGAAACTGTGTGAATCTGCTGGACTTTTTATTTAAAAACACAACAAAACATGCAGCCGTTTCTCTCTGAAGGTCAGGTGTTGTTTCCAAACCGACTAAAGAGAATAAAAGTGCTTGATAAAGCTCCTCCGTATTGGAGGGTTTTAACTGGAGACGATGTGAAATGAGCTCTAATAAAACACTGAAGTGTTTCTGTTTATTTCTGTGTTCAGCAGATGTTCAGTCTACATGCAGATTAAACAGGGGGATTTTTCACATCATCAAATATTAATAAACGTGACTATTTTATTTACGAGGAGAACAAAGCAGTTACACACTCAGATCAAACACATGCAGTTAAATGTAGATAAAATGACATTCAGTGAAGAGAAGAAACACAGGCAGACATCACTGTATGGAGCTCCCGTCTCAGTCTGGACGAAGCTGATGAACACAAGTGAATCAGGCGATGGAGGTGTAGTGTTTTATTAGAACAGCAGGTGGCGCAGTAGAGCTGAGGAGCTGAGAAGCACTTTGACCTTAACTGTGTTAAAAAGCCTCGGGCTGCTTCCAGAAACTCCAACATTTACTGCTCATTTTCAGTGAACAGCCGCAAGCACTGTCTGCTCAGTTCAGCTTTATTAATCACCCTATTTCTAACAAGCTGTTCTCATTATATATATATATATATAAGGTATAGGGATAGTGGTAAGGAACCACTGGACAACCACTGGACAATGAACTAACAAACCGCTGACTGACAGGAACACATCAAGGACAGGGCAAACAAACACGTGCACCATGTGCAAAGACAGACAAAGGCCAGCGTGAAACACAGGGGTAGATATACACAAGCGAGGACGAGGGCGTGGCGAGGAACGGGGTACAGGTGTGAACACTTAGGCACAGGAGGGACCAGAACTGACGAGAGACAAAAGCACGAGGCAGGGCAAAACAAGGTCAGGCTAGAACAACTGAAACGGCACAGCTAGAAATAAAACAGGCAGGGTAAGACCAGAACAGAGGAGACCAGGACAGGCGGGACAGAAACTGATTCACTGATTAGTTGTGAGCTTTTCTGTGGACGAGTTGTGATGAAAAGGAGGAAAACACTTTTCTCCAGTTTGGATCTCAGCCCCTTTTCTTCCTACAATGGAAAACACACACACACACACACACAATCACACACACACACATATTAAACACTTTATACACTTTCATCTCCAACCATGAGGGTTATTTAGGCTGTACTCTACACACTGCACACAAACAATAACACTTTTCTACAAAACAGCAACGGCTAACTGTACAGTTTATTAACAACTCAGCTGAAGGTGGCGCTATTGCAGATGTCCCCCAATAGCAGGCTTTGTGTGGACTTTTTGAACAAAATGCTGCAGAAGTATTGGAGCAGAAATGAAAATATTGCTGCACTGATATGAAAGTAACACGAGTATTTGAGCAGCGTGAGGATAGAGCTTTCTCACAGACTGTGTTTTAAAATGAAGGTCACACTGATGATCAATCAGAGGAAATATCTCACATACTTTAAAAATGAATCTCAGTCTAGATCATCTAAAGGGGAGAGGAAGCTCCTTGCTGATGTAGCTTATATGAACACTAACAGGTTTGGACTGTTCTGCTCTCTGTTCACAGGTTCCTGATCAGTTCCTGATCAGCATCACCATCATCAACATCATCATCATCATCACCATCACCACCATCATCATCATCATCACCACCATCATCATTATCATCATCACCATCATCATCATCACCACCATCCTCACCATCATCATCATCATCATCACCATCACCATCATCATTATCATCACCATCCTTTCATCCTCATCATCACCATCATTATCATCATCATCACCATTATTCTCACCATCATCATCCTCATCCTCATCCTCACCATCATCATCATCATCATCATCATCACCACCACCATCATCATCATCATCATCACCATCATCACCATCATCATCATCACCACCATCATCACCATCACCATCATCATTATCACCATCATCCTCACCATTATCATCATCATCACCATCACCATCATCATCACCATCATCATCCTCTGTGTAATTGTATCTTTTCTAGGTCTGAAGATAAATTATCATGATGCAACATTTGGAGTTTGTATGTTGATCCCATGTTTAGTGGTGAAGCAGTTTCTTAAAAATGTTAGTTTTAGCATTTTATATGGTGTGTGTGTGTGTGTGTGTGTGTGTCCGGTTACAGTGTAAAAACAGTGTAAAAACAGTGTAAAAACTCCCTTTCAGGCTTTTTAACACAGTTGAAGTCAAAGTGCTTCTCAGCTCCTCAGCTCTACTGCGCCACCTGCTGTTCTAATAAAACACTACACCTCCATCGCCTGATTCACTTGTGTTCATCAGCTTCGTCCAGACTGAGACGGGAGCTCCATACAGTGATGTCTGCCTGTGTTTCTTCTCTTCACTGAATGTCATTTTATCTACATTTAACTGCATGTGTTTGATCTGAGTGTGTAACTGCTTTGTTCTCCTCGTAAATAAAAATAGTCACGTTTGATAATATTTGATGATGTGAAAAATCCCCCTGTTTAATCTGCATGTAGACTGAACATCTGCTGAACACAGAAATAAACAGAAACACTTCAGTGTTTTATTAGAGCTCATTTCACATCGTCTCCAGTTAAAAACCCTCCAATACGGAGGAGCTTTATCAAGCACTTTTATTCTCTTTAGTCGGTTTGGAAACAACACCTGACCTTCAGAGAGAAACTGCTGCATGTTTTGTTGTCTTTTTAAATGAAAGTCCAGCAGATTCACACATTTTCTATATTTCTATTTCATTTCAGTTTATTTTCATAAAGTGGAGCAGAAGTAATTCACTATGGAAAATGATTTTAGCGGCATTATGAGGGAAAGGTCAGCCACACTGCTTAAGGCCGGTCTCCTCACTGCTGCTACTTGGGCTGCACCCAGAAACCCCCAAACCTCCTCCTCTCCTCCCAGTCCCGGAAACTGGGTTTGTGGCTCCATCATGCCGCCTGTCCAAAAATAACCTGCATCTTTATTCATGTCGGACTCAGGGTGCCTGGTTTACAGGACAATTCACAGAGACTTAGGCCTGGAGAATAAGGGTTCTCCTGAGCAAATGACCAAAAAAAGGGACAACTTAAATATATATAAGGTGCATGTCATGTTCCACATAATGATAATGACTGTAGGTATAAGGGCTTGCACTGGTGTCTGTTATGTTCCATCGTCCTAACCAGAAAAACAGTGTTTAGAAAGTGTGTTTTCAGAGATTCCCAACTTTTTACTGGTGCTGGGCAAAGGGTGAGCACAGAATGATGAGGTATCTTTTCTGTACGAGCAGCTAATAGGGACAACACTGTACCATCACATGTATGTCTTTTAGGAGCTAAGAAGTCCCCCTACAGGGATGGACACTGAGCAGGGTGAGGCCACAGCAGCCACATGGCGCTGGTTTGGGGCAGTGCATGCCATCCTGGGAGGCAAACCTTCAGTGACCTTAACCAGTAAAGACTCAGACACAGAGGGGGCCTACAAAGGGGAAGATGACGCGCCCTCCTGTGCCAAGTCTGACCCTGTGTGGCAGTCAGTCCCCTCCACCAGCAGGAGTGCCTCCTGTCCCCCTCAGGAAGTCCAGCAGCTAAATCCAGGTGAGCAAACCTTGCGGCATCATACCCAAGAAGACTGGAGTCTGTAATCACTGCCAAAGGTGCTTCAACTAAGTACTAAGTAAAGGGTCTGAATACTTATGTCACTGCAACATTTTAGTTTTTCTTTTTTTAAATAAATTTGCAGAAATTTATTAGAAAACTCTGTTTTCACTTTGTCATTGCGGGATCAACATGGTGCCAGTGTCTAAAGCTGTATATTTTCCTTCAAAATGCCACTTTTATTAAAGATTTATGTTTCCTGATTAAGATTATATTAATAAAGTGCCAGAGAAAGAAAAACTATTCCCAGCAACACTCAGTATAGAAACAATTTTCCTTTATATATGTTTTTATTTACCGTTATTAATTTGAGTTACTTTTAATAATCTTTTAAATAGTTGTAAACACTGCTTTCTTAAACTAGTTTATCATTTTCAGTTTAGAGAGTCAGAAATATTTTTATTCCGGTTTAGGAGGGACTTTTATTTTGACAGGATTTCGTTCGCCACTCTGTCCAAGTGTTGCTAGCTTCACACTGCTAGCTCGTTGCTCGGGTCTGCAGCGGGACCGGGGAACTGACGCGCCTTGAAACGTGATTGCGTAACGAAGCGTCACTTCCGGCGTTCACGTGATCTCCGGTATGTTTGAGCGCGTGTTTGGACGCGGTTCTGCTTTAGAAGCTCGAGCTGTGATTCTTCACAGAGCGTCGAGCGACCGGCCGGCCCTCCTTTACAGCCTTTACTCTCAGCTCTGTCTCCTTCCTCTGAGACAGCTGCTGTGGTCCTGGAGCTCTCTGCTCCCTGTGCTGCTGTACAGTCCTCTGTCTCACGGAGGGTCGTCGTCTCCTCTCCCGCACCGGAGAGGGCCTGTGGGGGCGTCCGCGTGGCCTTGAAAAAGCCGAGGACTCCTCCACCTCCACCGCCGGTTTTCACCTCTGCTGACCGGTTCGAGGTCCTCGGAGCCCAAAGAGGTCCGGCGTTCAGGTTAGTGAGCTGGACAGTGGGCAGGTGAGTGATTTACATGATTTACTGGATTTAATCATCATTTATTCTGTCATTTCTCTGCTTGTTTTAAAAAGTAATAAATCAGTGTCCCTCATAGTGTCTCAGACTAACCCTGCAGTGTGGAGACTGTCTCTGTCCTCCACATGGTTTATAACTGGAGCTTCAGAAAATCTGCTTTAAAGATCTTATTAGAATTGATATAAATTATTTTACTACACCATCATTCAGTACTACTACTCTTAATGATATTCAGGGATTGTGCTGCTGCTGCCTCCATCCTAAGAGTAGGAAAAGTGGTAAATGATCATCGACCCAGATTATCAGTGTTATCCTCCTGATTTCAGTGTAAAGCCATTTTCATCTAGAGAACGTTTCTGCTCCATCTACAGTTTTTAATCTTAGACCCTCCTTCCCCTCACTGCATGCTCAGCTTCTGGGAGAGGGGTCTCCTCTTTCATAGCCTCAACCCAGAATGTTGATTTAGCTGAATCTCTTTAAAGCTCTGTGGTTCATTACAGACCCTGTAGCAGTACAGGTCTTGAGGAAGACCTTTACGTACTTTTGCCCACCGCTCCAGGCACGTGTGTTCACAGCACAGCTGGGTTACAGAGGGAAGCCAAATTCCATCAGTCAAAAAATGTCAAATGGTGAATCTGCTTTTCTTGTCTTGTACGTTTTGTTACTTTGAAACAATGCGCAGAGAAGCAAATCAGACTACCACGGTTTTGGAGGTTCCACCGAGATCCCAACATTCCTCTGGGTCCAGAGTTTTCAGAGACAGGATCAGAAAGCGACAGAGGCGGCCGCCGTCATCCCAATGAGTGATTCTGAGTCAATTCAGGCGCTCTACTGACTCTGAGACTCTGTACCCGAGGTGACCTTAAGTAAATTAATTAGACCGCTTGTCTTAGGAATTACGGGTCGCCATATTCTTAGACCTTCAGGTTACTTTAACCCGGATCCCTTTTGATATTTTAATTTTTATATTTGTTTTAGACCATTGACTTTTTGACGTGATCCGGACTCAAAGGACGCAGATGTCCAAAGCAGCAAAGAAACACTTAAATTTCAGTACCCCTATCCCTCAGTAGGGACACAATTCTAACAGTGGATGTTTCAGGCTTACCACTCACAGAACATTTCTGCAGGAAGTTCAGGTAAATGTCTTCATAAGCTCCAGCTTTTTCAGAATGCTGCTGCCAGGGTACGAACTAGAGCTAGGAAATTTGATCATATTAGTCAAATTCTTTCATCCTTACACTGATTACCTGTTAAATTCAGTACAGATCATAAAATACTTCTAAAATATTAATCTCTCAATGGTCTGACCCCACATTATCTGGAGGAACTTCTTACACCTTACAGCCCTCCACGTACACTCCGCTCGCAAGATACTGGCCTATTATCAGTCCCACGTATTAGAAAAAACAGTGCAGGAGGAAGAGCCTTCTTTTTATAAAGCCCACAACTTTGGAACAAGCTTCCTGTTAATATCCAGGAATCAGACACACTCTGTCTTTAAATCTAGATGAAAAACTTCTCTCTCTAACACCAGCTTTCAGAGAACTCTCCAGTTCTGTGTTCTGTCCTGCTCTGATTACAGGCTTTTTATCACTATTATTGTGGTTGTGTCTCTAACTATTTCTGCTACAGGTCTCTCACTAAACGTAAAGCTTGTTCTAATCGTCATCTTTTTCTCCCCTCATGTCCTGAGCTCCCTGTCTGGAGCTGCTTGTCTGGAGTTTCCCTCCCCACCCCCACTGGATCTATAGGAGCAGCTAGGTCAGTATGTACTAGTTCAAGTACTGCTTTTGCTCGAGCATCAGGTTCTGTTTCTACTCTGAGCAGATTTGTCTTGTCTGCAGACTTCACAGTTCAGTTCATCAATCTTACCCTTGATCTTCATGCTTCATCAGGTAATAAAGCCTATTGTACTCTTTAATGGTGAACTTGGTACCACTTTTGTGGCTTTGTCTTCTTTATTTGAGCCAGTTGTTGTGATGCTTGTGCTCTCTGCTCCCTGTTACTGTACAGTATTCTCTCACTGACCATTGTTTGCGTTTTTGTCTGTGTTTTTACACAGAGGCAACCACAGAGGAATAAGCTACCCAGGAGGTTGTCAAGCTTGTGCGGCAGACCCAGCTGCTGTTGTAGAGGCAGTCCAAATTCCACCGACTGAAGACGAGGTGTGACCGTCTTAATTCCAGCTCTACCAACGAGGCAGACACAGAAGGTCATCATTTCCTCTCCTGCACCTGAAAGGGCCTGGAAATGTCAGTGTGGCTGGGAAAAGTCTGGAGGACTCTTCCACCACCACAGCTGTTTTCACCTGGATGTCACCAGGTGGCTTTGGCACCATTGTTCTCCACTATTCTCCATCTGATGCAGCGTGGCCCTGAAAAAGCACTGCAGTACTCTTCTGTCCTCTTTTCGGAAAAAAACAGACACTCGGACCATCGGCTTCGGGCCACTGCTGGCTGTGGGATAGGTCCGTCTGCACTGACTTTGTAGAGAACTGGAAGAGCTTTCGGCTGCGTCCGGTCCTCTAACACAGAGATGGTCCATCGTTCTCTCCGGGAACATCAAGAAGGTTTAAGGCCTGGACTGACTGATCCTTCCCATTCACACTGTCAGGTTAGTGAACTGCGTAGTTGGCAGGTAAGTGATTTACATGATTTACTTGATTCCACCCATTTATTCAGTCACTTTTCTGCTTGTATTAAAAAGTAATATCAGCGTCACTCATAATATTTCAGACAAATCCTGCAGTATCAAGACTGTCATGGTTTGTAGTTGTAACGTTGGAAAATCTGCTTTAAAAATATTATTAGATTTTGTAGGGGCCAGTGGTGGCTGTAGGGGCCAGTGGTGGCTCCGCATTTAGAGCTCCTGGCTATTTGACAGTGTTGTGTGTTCGATCCCTGGGCTCGGCAAACTGCCACTCTTGAGCAAGACCTTTTACGTACTTTTGCCCACCGCTCCAGGCACGTGTGTTCACAGCACAGCTGGGTTACAGAGGGAAGCCAAATTCCATCAGTCAAAAAATGTCAAATGGTGAATCTGCTTTTCTTGTCTTGTACGTTTTGTTACTTTGAAACAATGCGCAGAGAAGCAAATCAGACTACCACAGTTTTGGAGGTTCCACCGAGATCCCAATATTCCTCTGGGTCCAGAGTTTTCAGAGACAGGATCAGAAAGCGACAGAGGCGGCCGCCGTCATCCCAATGAGTGATTCTGAGTCAATTCAGGCGCTCTACTGACTCTGAGACTCTGTACCCGAGGTGACCTTAAGTAAATTAATTAGACCGCTTGTCTTAGGAATTACGGGTCGCCATATTCTTAGACCTTGAGGTTACTTTAACCCGGATCCCGGATTCAGGCTTACCACTCGGAGAACATTTCTGCAGTCCTGTGAAGGTGAAATTGGGTAATACCTTTTTCAGTGGTATGAAAAAGTTTGGGCACCCCTGATAATTTTGATGATTTTCCTTTATAAATCATTGGTTGTGCTGATCAGTAATTTCAGTTAAATATATCATAAAGCCTATGAACACAGTGATATTTGAGAAGAGAAATGAAGTTTATAGGATTTATAGAAAGTGTGCAATAATTATTCAAACAAAATTAGGCAGGTGCATAAATGTGGGCACCCTCAGAACCTCAAGGCTGGACTACTGCAGTGCTGTAGGCTGGAAGTTCAGGTAAATCTCTTCATAAGCTCCAGCTTGTTCAGAATGCTGCTGCCAGGGTACGAACTAGAGCTAGGACATTTGATCATATTAGTCAAATTCTTTCATCCTTACACTGATTACCTGTTAAATTCAGTACAGATCATAAAATACTTCTAAAATATTAATCTCTCAATGGTCTTGACCCCACATTATCTGGAGGAACTTCTTACACCTTACAGCCCTCCACGTACACTCCGCTCGCAAGATACTGGCCTATTATCAGTCCCACGTATTAGAAAAAACAGTGCAGGAGGAAGAGCCTTCTTTTTACAAAGCCCCCAACTTTGGAACAAGCTCCCTGTTAATATCCGGGAATCAGACACACTCTCAGTCTTTAAATCTAGATGAAAAACTTCTCTCTCTAACACCAGCTTTCAGAGAACTCTCCAGTTCTGTGTTCTGTCCTGCTCTGATTACATTTCACCACTGTTCTGTCCTGCTCTGATTACAGGCTTTTTTATCACTATTATTGTGGTTGTGTCTCTAACTATTTCTGCTACAGGTCTCTCACTAAACGTAAAGCTTGTTCTAACCGTCATCTTTTTCTCTCTCTCTCCTCATGTCCTGAGCTCCCTGTCTGGAGCTGCTTGTCTGGAGTTTCCCTCCCCACCCCCACTGGATCTATAGGAGCAGCTAGGTCAGTATGTACTAGTTCAAGTACTGCTTTTGCTCGAACATCAGGTTCTGTTTCTACTCTGAGCAGATTTGTCTTGTCTGCAGACTTCACAGTTCATTTTATCAATCTTACCCTTGATTTTCATGCTCTCTACTGCATAATGATGCATAAAACATCATAATTACAGTGAACAAGGATTTCATGCTGTTTGAATATTGTAACACACTGCAACCATCACCACTGTGATCATTGACCACATTCAGGTAATAAAGCCTGTTGTTCTCTTTAATGGGTAACTTGGTACAACTTTTGTGGCTTTGTCTTCATCTGAGCCAGTTGTAATCCTTGTGCTCTCTGCTCCCTGTTATTGCGTTTCTGTCTGTTTCTGTCCGCCTGCTCAGGTACGAGCTCTCCAGGAGGTCGTCAAGCTTGTACGGTCGATCCAGCTGCTGTTTTAGAGGCAGTCAAACTTCGCTGACGAGGCTGGAGGCTGCCCGTGACTCCTCTAACGTGACCATCTTAATTCCAACACTACCGGCGCCACAGACACAGAGGGTCGTCATCTCCACTCCCGCATCTGAGAGAGCCTGGAACTGTCTGTGTGGCTGGAAAAAGCTGAGGGCTCTTCCACCACAGCAAGTTCTCACCTCTGCTAACTGGTTCAAGGACCTCAGCTCTTCACCTGCTCCGGCACAGAGGAAGACTCCTTAGGGCGGTGTTCTCACTGTTGAAGATTCTTCTGTAAAACCCTCAAAGTATTGACCCTAAAGAGTAACGCCACGTTCTCCTTTTTACCAGGTGCTCGCTTCCTGGATGTTGCCAGGTGGGTTTGGCACCATCGTTCTACACTGTTCTCCTCCTGATGCAGCATGGTCCTGAAGAAGCACTGCCGTACGCTTCTGGACACTGTTCGGGAAAAGCCAGATCATCGTCTTCAGCCCCCTGACCACTTATAGACCAGTAAGGGAGCCGTTTCCTCAGCTCTTCTCGCTCCACTGCTGGCTGTGGGACAGGTCCGTCTGCTCTGTCTTTGTGGACAGCTGGGAGAGCTTTTGGCTGCGTCTGGTCCTCTACCTCAGAGATGATACTTCACCTGTGCCGCCTGGGGTCCATCGTTCTCTCCAGGAGCATCAAGAAGGTGCCAGGCCAGGACTGACTGGCCCTTCCCAGTCACACTGTCAGGTTAGTGAACTGCATAGTTGGCAGGTAAGTGATTTATTTGATTCCACCCATTTATTCTATCACTTTTCTGCTTGTATTAAAAAGTAATATCAGTGTCACTCGTAGTATTTCAGACAAATTCTGCAGTGTTGAGACGGTCATGGTTTGTAATTGTAACGTTGGAAAATCTGCTTTATAAATCTTATTAGAATTGATATAAATTCTTCCATCTTTCCGAGTACAAGCAGTTCTGCATTGAGTTTGGGCTGTTAAATATACAGTGGGGCAAAAAAGTATTTAGTCAGCCACTGATTGTGCAAGTTCTCTTACTTAGAAAGATATGAGAGGTCTGTAATTTATCATAGGTTCATTTCAACTATGAGAGACAAAACAAAAAATCAAAAAAATCCAGGAAATCACATTGTAGGATTTATGAAGAATTTATTTGTAAATTATGGTAAATAAGTTTTTCTGGACTAGTCAAGGTTTCTGGCTCTTACTGACCTGAAGCTCTTCTGTCCTCCACTTGTTACCTGTATTAATGGCACCTGTTTGACCTCGTTATCTGTATAAAAGGCACCTGTCCACAGCCTCAAACAGTCAGACTCCAAACCTCCAACCTGCTTAAGCCAGTACATGTCCAGACCCGTCTGAAGTGAACCACCTTAATTCACTAGATCTCTGTGAAACTAAATCAAGGGTGTAGGTCTGTTAATTACATTGGTGGGGGTCATAAAATCAGTTCACACAGGGTCTCCTGGAAGCTGAGTGTTTCTGTATTTATGATGACCTTAAAACTCTAACTAAAACTACAGGTAATTTCTGAATATGAAGTTATAAAAGCACATACAAGTGTCCAAAGAAACACATAGGGTAAGAGAGTAAATGTAAATGACTGCAGAATTTTAAATAGTGAAATAGATTTCAGACTGTGTGCTAACCAGCCAATTAATCCTCAGAGTCCATATTGTCTATTTAAGTCAAGACAGGTTGCCAAGTAGTATTAAATTTACCACTGCACCCAATTTTAGGTAGGAGGGTTTTCTCTTTCCCTTTAAGTAATCTAAGCAGTCTTAGCCAGAACCATTTGAACAAGATTTCAGTGTAACTGACAGTTCGACAAGGTTTTTCTTGATCAGACTCAGTTCTGAAGTCTTCCTCCGGCGTTACGTTTACTGCAGGATTAAAGTGTTTCCCTACATTCCTAAGACTGACCGATCGAGTTGATTATTTAAGCGCAGAGATGCAAATCCCACTACCGCAGTTTTGGAGGTTCCACCAAGATCCCAATATTCCTCTGGGTCCAGAGTTTTCAGAGACAGGATCAGAAAGCGACAGAGGCGGCCGCCGTCATCCCAATGAGTGATTCTGAGTCAATTCAGGCGCTCTACTGACTCTGAGACTCTGTACCCGAGGTGACTGTAAGTAAATGAATTAGACCGCTTGCCTTATACATTTAGAAGAGACGGGACGCCGTATTCATTTCAGTCTCGCAGTTGACTTGGCAACCTCTTGTTGGCAAATTGTAATAAATTTGGATCCCTGAAAAATTCTCTGGTTTAAACAACCCTGAGAATCTAAATATTCAGGACATTTAATTCTGCACTGGCCACACAGACACCAGACTGTACTGTGGGTAGCAAGTGTTAGTCTTGGAATGCTGTTCTTTTTCCTCCATGTATACCACCCCTAATGTCCAAATTACTCAATTTTACTTTCATCAGTCCACAGCACCTTATTCTAAAATGAAGCTGGCTTGTCCAACTGTGCTTTAGCAGACCTCCAGCGACTCTGTTTGTGGCGTGTGCAGAAAAGGCTGCTTCTGCATTACTCTCCCATACAGCCTCTCCTTGTGTAAAGTGCGCTGAGTAGTTGAACGATGCGCAGTGACTCCATCTGCAGCATGATGATGTAGGTCTTTGGAGCTGGTCTGTGGGTTGACTATGACTGTACTTACCATCCTTCACCTCTGCCTATCTGAGATTTTTCTTGACCTGCCACTTCGGGCCGTAACTAGAACTGTGCCTATGGTCTTCAGTTTCCTCACCATGTTCCTCACAGTGAAGACTGACAGCTGAAATCTGAGAGCTTTTTGTAGGCTGGAAGTCCAGGTAAATCTCTTCATAAGCTCCAGCTTGTTCAGAATGCTGCTGCCAGGGTACGAACTAGAGCTAGGAAATCTGATCATATTAGTCCAGTTCTTTTATCCTCACACTAATTAGCTGTTAAATTCAGTACAGATCATAAAATACTTCTAAAATATTAATCTTTCAATGGTCTGACCCCACATTATCTGGAGGAACTTCTTACACCTTACAACCCTCCACGTACACTCCGCTCACAAGATGCTGGCCTATTATCAGTCCCACGTATTAGAAAAAACAGTGCAGGAGGAAGAGCGTTCTTTTATGAAGCCCCCAACTTTTGAACAAGCTTCCTGTTGATATCTGGGAATCAGACACACACTCGGTCTTTAAATCTAGATGAACAACTTCTCTCCAGTTCTGTGTTCTGTCATGCTCTGATTACATTTCACCACTGTTCTGTCCTGCTCTGATTACAGGCTTTTTATTACTATTATTGTGGTTGTGTCTCTAACTATTTCTGCTACAGGTCTCTCACTAAACGTAAAGCTTGTTCTAATCTTCATCTTTTTCTCTCCTCATGTCCTGAGCTGCCTGCCTGGAGTTGCCCTTTTTTGGTTCAGTTCCGGTGTCTTGGTATCAGGCCTGTCCCACTACTCAGCAGAGTTCCAACACAACCATCCTAACCCCTCTCTCTCTCTCTCTTTTACATGTACTGAGATGCCCTGCTGTCCAGTCTGGAGGTGTCCATTCGTCTATGTTCCGGAATCAGACCTTCATTATCTCTCTGTCCAGCACCTACTCACACTCCTTCTTCATAACTGTATATTGTTATTCCTTTTCTGATTATTACACAGTGCTTGAAGTTGGAGCGGAGCAGAGTTCTGTTATTCACTACGTCTGCGGTTTTGCTTCTATGCCTTTGAACTCTTCAGCGAGTGTGGACTTGAGTTCTGAACCGAGAAGCTCGGAGATGTTCATTTCAAAACACAGAGAACCTCCTCATCCCTCCATGTCTGTTAGGCCTAGCAGATCAACCTCGCCATCTAAGCTGTTTGCAGTGTTTCTTCTCTTGTATAGAAATTGAGATTTTTAGCCATTATATAAACCAGTGAGTTTTTGGCTGTAGATCCAAATTAGTGATCCTCTGAAAACTTTCTGATGTTGTACAGCGCTAAATTTCAGTCTTTTATGGGAGCTTCTTGGTCGAGGCTTCTCAGCTTCACCTCCATTGCCTGAGTCACTTGTGTTTCTATAAGCTTTGTCCAAACTGAAACAGGAGCACCATACAGTGATGTCTGCCTGTGTTTGTTCTCTTAATTGAACGTTAGTTTTTTTATGTAATCTCTCATATGTCTGTTTATATTCAGCTCGTTATGCTCAGGTCTACAGTGGGACCGGGGAATTGAGGCGCTTGAAACGTGACTTCTTAAACCGAAGCGTCACCACCTCAGCTCTTCTACTTTGCCTTCACCTGCTTCATCCCTCAAGGACAACCCCTCAGGGCAGTGTTCTCATTGATGGAGATTCTACTGAAACCACTTAAGCATCGAGCCCAAAGAGTAACACCACAGTCTCCTGTTTTCCAGATGCCGTGTTCTGGACTTCGTCAGGCGGCTTCCCTTCACACTGCGACAGCGAGATGCCTTTGGCACAATCATTCTCTACTGTTCGCAGCGAGTTCCTGACGTTGGTGAACTGAATAGTTGGCAGGTAAGTAATTTTACATCATTTTTTCTATTTTAATAACCATTTATTCTGTCATTTCTCTGCTTGTATTAATAATTAATTTGGTCAGTGTCTGTATCTTCAGTATCTCGCACCCAGTCAGCTAAGTACTGAGGTGCTTTCCTCTCTCTTTGAAAAGTGTGTACTATGTCTGTCTCCCTCTGAGCACCATCTTGAGCATCAGGTTTAGACTCTTGAACCTCTTCTGGAGTCTGATCAACACTGTTGGCTGTTGGAATGGGGGGTACACCCCTCTCACCTTGGGATCATCAGCTGCCATTGACTGGTCAGTCTGGGTTTGTTGTTCTTTAACACCCTTTGTATGAAATTTCGCAAGCCTGTGTTTAAGCACTTTCCCTGTGTCTGGATATTAGACTAGGCATGCTGGACTGTTTTTTTGGGTTTTTCCTCTTTCCCTTTAAGTAATCTAAGCAGTCTTAGCCAGCACCTTTTGAACAAGATTTCAGTGTAACTGACTGTACAGCAAGGTTTTTCAGACGAAGTCCTGAAGTCTTCCTCCGGTGTTAGGATTAAAGTGTTTCTCTACATTCCTAAGACTGACTGATCGAGTTGATTCTTTAAGCACGGAGAAGTAAATCCCACTACCACAGTTTTGGAGGTTCCACAGAGATCCCAATATTCCTCTGGGTCCAGAGTTTTCAGAGACAGGATCAAAAACCGACAGAGGCGGCCGCCGTCATCCCAATGAGTGATTCTGAGTCCGTTCAGGCGCTCTACTGACTCCGAGACTCTGTACCCGAGGTGACTGTGTAAATTAATTAGGCCTTACGAATTTAGAATAAACAGGAGGAGACGGACGCTGTATTCTTAGACCTTCAGGTTACTTTAACCCGAATCCCTTTTGATATTTTAATTTTAACATTCGTTTTAGGCCACTGACTTTTTGCAGCTATCCGGACTCAAAGGATGAAGATGTCCAAAGCATTGCCTTAAGATCATTTCAGTCTCATAGTGGTCTGAACTGGGAATTTCTCGGGATCCAGATTTGTTTTAAATTCTAAGATTCTAGAAAGATTCTAAGATATTGTCTTGAAATAGTTTTATTCTCAGTTTAAATTTTTCAGGGATCCAAATTTATTACAAATTAAGTTTTTAGGACATTTAATTATTCATTACTGTTCAACCTAGAGAATTTTGTAAAGGGATCTGCACTTATTTTTTAGAAAATTGAAAGATTCTGAAGCAAGGTTTTGGAAATAAATGTTTTTCAGGGCTGTTCAAATTAGACATTTTGAGGGTTCTAAGACAAGGGGGTTTATAATACCCAAAGAGTTTAGACTATACACGTGACATTAATACATAGTTACAGTTATGATTAGTAGCGCTTTATTAAGCATAAAGGTATCTGCTATAGATAGAGATATATTTATCCCCCCCCCCCCAGCAAGCAAAACAGCTGATGGGCCTTACCATGCTCAATGTCCTGTGTCTACCTGTGACCATGTTGAATGCCTAAAATAATTGACATATAAACCCAGTAATTCTATCCTATTCTATCTGCTTTTAAAACTGATTTGACACGAACAGTTGAGGGCCTACTTTATAGTCTTTAATATCAGCTGTTGTCTTTATCTGAGACAGTTGTTGTGATGTACTGTGTTACTGTACAGTACTCTGTCTCGCTGACCGTTGTTTGCGTTTGTCTGTGTTTACTCTGGAGTAACTTGGTGACCGCGGAGGAGCGAGATCTCCAGATGCTCTGCAAGGAGGTCATCAAGCTTGACTGCTGCTGCTGCTGTAGAGGCAGTCCAAACTCCAACGGAAGACGAGGCTGGAGTCTGTTCGTGGCTCCTCCAACGATGGTCATCTTAAATCCAGCACTACCGGCATGGCGGACACAGAGGGTTGTTGTCTCCACTCCTGCACCAGAGAGGGCCTGGGGCCGTCGTCGTGGCCTGGAAAAGCAGAGGGCTCCTCCACCACCACAGCTGCTTTTCATCTAAATGTACTGGCGTGAGGTTATCAGTTCTTCAACTTCACATTTTTCCTTAAAATGTTTTTTTTTTTTTTTTTTTTTCCCTCCAGGAGTCCTGGACATTGCCAACTTTCTCCACTTTTTCTCTACCCGATGCAGTGAGGCCCTTAAGGAGCACTGCCACACACTTCTGGACACCACTCGGAAAAAGACAGGACCCTAGATTAGGCAGCTGGATAGTGGGCAGGTAATAATATTTCTGTCATTTCTCTGCTTGTTTTAAAAAGTAATAAATCAGTGTCCCTCATAGTGTCTCAGACTAACCCTGCAGTATGGAGATTCTGTCCTTCACATGGTTTATAATTAGAGCTTCAGAAAATTTGCTTTAAAAATCTTATTAGAATTGATATAAATTATTTTACTACACCATCATTTAATACTACTGCTCTTATTCTGTTTATTTCAGAGTCTTTATTCATCAGTCTGTTCTCAATTCTTCCTCACTTATTCATCCTTCACCCATAACGCTGTCATATTTCTAATGCCCAGTGCTCCATGCTTTAGCCTCCCCCCCTTTACTGGATCTATAGGAGCAGCTAGGTCAGCCTGTACTAGTTCAAGTACTGCTTTTGCTCGTGCATCAGGTTGTTACTACTCTGAGCAGATTTCTCTTGTATGCAGACTTCACAGTTCAGTTAATCAATCCTACCCTTGATCTTCATGCTCTCTACTGCATAATGTGAAACATCATAATTACAGTGAACAAGGATTTCATGCTGTTTGAATATTGTAACACACTGCAACCATCAGCACTGTGATCATTGGCCACATTCAGGTAATAAAGCCTATTGTACTTGGTACCGTATTTTTGGCTGTTCATCACGTCCTTGGTGAGAGTTCAGAGGCTGTCGCCGTTTCCTTCTGAATGCATCGACTCCTCAAGGTTTAGCTATTGCAGTTACTCATGTGGAAGTGGTCGTGGCGGAGTCCCCGCAATTCAGTTCACTTCTATGCACAACCCAAATCTCAGGTTCTGAAGCTAAATACTCGACAGCTAGTGTCTTATTAACCTTCCAGATTTCTCCACCTCCTTTCAATTTCACCCTAAAGATCTAGAGCATGTAACAGATGATCTGCAGACTGTGATCCGTTCTAGCCTTGGCAGTGTTGTTCCACAACAAATTTGGTAGAAAAGCCTAGCACTGTGGTTTAATGAACAGATATGTACTCTGAAACCGATCACTGCTGAATTGAACTGCAGAACAGAATTAGAAATCTGAGTCGAGTGGTATCAGTTTGGTCGAGCGACCATCCCTACTTTAAGATAAAGAAGACAAAGCTGATATGAAAGATTATAGTCAGCTTTTGTGATCCTTTTGTGCTCTCTGCTCCCTGTGTTACTGTGCAGTTTGCATTTCTGTCTGTGTTTTTACTCAGAGGTGACCACGGAGGAACAAGCTCTTCAGGAGTTCGTCAAGCTGCAATATTGAGACTTCCATGGTTTGTAATTGTAACGTCGGAAAATCTGCTTTAAACGTTTTAATAGAATTTATATAAATTCTTCCATCTTTCAGGGTACAAGCAGTTCTGCATTGTGTTTGGGCTGTTAAATATACAGTGTGGCAAAAAAGTATTCAGTCAGCCACTGATTGCAAGTTCTCTTACTTAGAAAGATGAGAGAGGTCTGTAATTTTATTTAAAAAAAAACAGGAAATCGCATGGTAGGATTTTTAAAGAATGTATTTGTAAATTATGGTGGAAAATAAGTATTTGGTCACCCACAAACAAGATTTCTGGCTCTCACAGACCTGTAACTTTTTTAAGATGCTCTCTCTGTGAAACTAAATCAAGGGTGTAGGTCTATTTATTACATTGGTGGGGGTCATAAAATCGGATCACACAGAGTCTCCTGGAAGCCGAGTGTTTCTGTATTTATGATGAACTTTAAATCTCTAACTGTAAAAATACAGGTAATTTCTGAATATGAAGTTATAAAAGCTCATACAAGTGTCCAAAGAAACACAAAGGGTAAGAGAGTAAATGTAAATGACTGCAGAATTTTAAATAGTGAAATAGATTTCAGACTGGGTGCTAACCAGCCAATTAATCCTCAGAGTCCATATTGTCTATTTAAGTTCCAGCAAGATCCCAATATTCCTCTGGGTCCAGAGTTTTCAGAGACAGGATCAGAAACAGACAGAGGCGGCCGCCGTCATCCCAATGAGTGATTCTGAGTCAATTCGGGCGCTCTACTGACTCCGACACTCTGTACCCGAGGTGACTAAGTAAATTAATTAGACCACTTGCCTTACGAATTTAGAATAAACGGGAGGAGACGAGACGCCGTATTCTTAGACCTTCAGGTTACTTTAACCCGGATCCCTTTGATATTTTCATTTTCAAATGTGTTTTTCTACCACTGACCTTTTGCAGTGATCCGGACTGAAAGGACGAAGATGTCCAAAGCCTTAAAATAATTTCAGTCTCACAGAATTTTCCAATTTAAAACAAATCTGGATCCCAGTGAAGACAACTAAGATATTGTCTTGGAATATTTTGATTCTCAGTGTTGTTTAAAGCAGAGAATTTTTCAGGGATCCAAATTTAGTTTGTAGCCAAGTGAGAATAATGAGACTGAAACTAATGACTTACCAGTTTTTGTTGATATTCCAAAACATTTCTCAGTCTCAGAATGAATGATATTGGGTGAATAAAGGGGGCATCTCTGGTTAAAGTGCTGCAAGCAAAACAGCTGATAGGCCTCATCATGCTCAATGTCCCATGTCCCAGGAAGCAGAAGAAGGGTTATCCACAAGGATAAATTCCCTTTTGGAAAATGAAACCATGGTTGCATGTGAATCTTCACTGGTGAATAGCCCTCTGAGAAAAGCCCTGCTGTGAATTCATTCTTAGATCAGGTGGCTAGAAACAGCTATGTCAGGAAATGCAGTAGTGCTTCAGATGGTTTCCACAACATCACAACAGCAGTGTAAGAAAAATGAGGATGTGTACGATGTGGATATTTCAGACTTGACATATCTTCATCATCAAATGATGGAATTGTTTTGCAGCAGTCTGATGATCAGATATTAATATTGTCTGATACTCACAAGTACTCACTAAAGGAAGGATCGTTTTTGTCTAAAAAAAAGAATCAGTTCAGGAGTGTGTCTTATTCTCTCCTGTATCAGCTCTGTCTTCATCTTAGACAGTTGTTGTGATGCTTGTGCTCTGCTCCCTGTGTTATTGTACAGTACTGTCTCACTGATCGTCGTTTGCGTTGCTCTGTGTTTACTCTGGAGGTACTTGGTGACTGCGGAGGAGTGAGATCTCCAGGCGCTCTGCAAGGAGGTCATCAAGCTTTACTGCTATTGTTGTAGAGGCAGTCCAGACTCCACCAACGGAAGACGAGGCTGGAGACTCCTCTAACGCTGGCCATCTTAAATCCAGCACTACCAACGTAGCGGACACAGAGGGTTATCATCTCCACTCCCGCACCGGAGAGGACCTGGAAAAGCAGAGGGCTCCTCCACCACCACAGCCAGTTTTCACATCTACTAACTGCTGCGAGGTCCTCAGCTCTTTGTTGCGCCCTGAGGAGACGCTACAAGGCCGTTCTTCCCTCATCTTGTGTGGTACCTGTGCGTAAAACACTGCACCCAAAGGACCTAAACAGCTTCAGGCCGGTGGCACTGGCTTCTCATCTGATGAAATCACTGGAGAGGCTGGTCTTTTAACCACATCCGCCCTCTGGTGAGCCCATCCATGGACTCTCTTCAGTTTGCCTACCAGTCTGGTGTCGGGGTGGATGATGCTGTCATCTGTCTTCTACACAGAGCTCTTTCTCACCTGGAGAAGCCCGGCAGCACTGTGAGGACACACACCAAAACACACCACAACAACACAACAGGGAGGGAGGTTCTAGCTAGAGAGCTCGCCCATGCCCATTACCAAGATTCTCAATCTTTCAGAAATGATTAGCTGTCATGCACTGATTCACATCACACAGTGTTTGAGCTCGTTTAGACTCATTGTGGTGATGAACCCCCAACTTCAAGATTCCTTCAAGATCTGTTTCATCTAGTGTTGTATGGCTAAAACAGTTAGTGCTGCCATCTGGTGACCAGTTTGTGTCCTCTCTCTCTCTCTCTCTCTCTCTCTCTCTCTCTCTCTCTCCGCCGCTGACCCCGCCCCCTGTTTACAGAGAGGGATGTAAATATAAATGCGTCTTCAGAGAGACACAAAATAAATAAATTAATAAACCAAAAAAACGAAGTATCTCTGCCAAACTGTCTGTTTTAGGGTCACTTTGTGGGTCCAAAGGCAAGATAAAGGAGGAGGGCTGAGCGTAGAGTAGCAGCTCCTCCCCACAGAACAGTCTTCTGATTAAATTTGATATGCTAACTTTTAACAACACAGAGCTACATTGATTTATGTCATTTATGTAAAATGATTTATGTAATGTGGGACATTTGACCTATTTCAACTTAAGTTCATTTATTCAGAGTTCATTTGTACACAATTATGCAAATCATACAAATTAGGAGATGATGTCATTTAGCGACGTCTAGCGACCTTTAGGACGGTCAACAGCTGCTTTCCTTACCTAACCACGCCAATGGCGGTCACGCTGAGGCAGCTTGGGACTCTGAGGATTTCCTGCTGCTCTGACAGTCTTTTAGCTGGTAATTGTGTTATTTTCCTGTAAATATGGTGATGGTCAGTAGTCTAGCTCTGGTCACATCAGTGTCGCGGTGAGGGTCATTTATTTGTTTATTATTATTATTATTTGTCTTTTCTGCTGTGTTATATGAGGGAGGAGGTAAGACCGCTGTGTTTAGTGTTTTCTCTTTTTCTAGGTTATTTAGTAAGATGGGATGTGAGGTTCTGTTTATTTTGGTCTTCTCTCACCCTGAAGTTTTATGATGTTCATTTGATGTTGTTTGTTTGTGTTGAAAATAATAAAAGATTTCACTTGAGCATCAGATCTGTTGTGCTGGTTCCTTTATTTCTCTCCCCAAAGCTCTAGACCTCAACTTCACTATATTATAAAGGGTGTGATGAACGGGGTCAGAAGTTCACTTTTAATGTTGCAAATAAATCAGCCCAGGTTTCAGAAAGCAGTTGTAGCTAATCTACGGCTGTCAGTGGGCTTTAAGTTATATGTTGAGGTGATAAACTAAAGCAGTAATTAATGCTGTTTAATGTAGAAGGAGTTTTCTAAAGAACCTAAATGAGCATCTCTTACCAGCCTCAATGATCCACAGCCTCCTACCCTGCTACCTTTGGTGCAGTTCTGTGACTCTTAATTGTAGAAGTAACACGGTCGGTCCTTTCTTAAATAAAAGGTTCAGAAGGAAAAAGATACAAGTGAAACTTTCAGAAAGTGGGTGTGAAGAGCCGACAATTATCATTCACAAGCCCTGAAACATGCCAGCAGTCACTGTCCATCAGTTTGCTGGTCAGGTTAAAATGTGCAGTGCTGTGAGTCCAGAAGCAGGATCAGGATCTTCATTTTAGACCAAGTCCATTTACACTGACGTTCCCACAGCTCTGAATGTCTGCTTTTGTAGAAGTTCATCAGTTTAACCTGGAAAGCACAATCCTGCTCACGTCTTTCCCACTGTGGTACAGAACAGAAACACACAGATATCATGGCCGAAGCTCTCTGATGAGGACGTTATTCGTACAGCTAATCTAACAGCTCAATGCTCTCTGATGAGGAACCAAGACTGAAAGGGGGAACCCATCCTCCTCCAGTCGACACTGGATCATAATAAAAACAAAACAGGAATAAAAACAATAACAAAACAAAAAGGTCAATTTTGCATCAAGACAAACAAGATGAGAACGTGAGTGAGAGAGATAAAGTCCATGCAGGTAAACAGTCAGAAGCAGAGTCATGCAGGGAGGTGAGGATGAGTCAATGTGAGGCTCCAGAGCAGGACCGCGGGCAGGAGGGCAGTGGAGAGCCAGGTCAGGTCAGGCGGTACCAGGATGGAGCAGTTGGCCCCGGGCTTCTCAGTACATGTGAAAGAGACAGAAAACAGAAAGGAGGGAAAACATTTAAAGTCTTATCAGTAGAGAAAGCTCCCTCTGATAAGAAGTCAGCAAATCCACTCAGTAAATGTGTATGAAGTCCAGGAGGACGACAGACTGTAATAAACAGAAGAGAGAGCTGCTTTTTAGAAGCCGGGGAAGAGTCTGCCACTTTCAGACTCAGCACTAGAAACGATTTCACTTCAGAACCTGAGTTTTGGGTTTATGTCCAGAACTGGATCAGAGATCGAGGCTACTCCACTGCTGTGACCAGACCTGCGAGGAGAACTGCAGGAGTTCAAGCCTGGGGGAGTCGATTCATTCAAAGCAATGATTCATTAGGTTTAACCCCCGTTTCACAAAGACACAGTGAACTGAGGAGGTTTTCAGTAATAATCTCAGTGACAGGGACTGCTTTAGCTTCTAGAGATCCTACATTTAACAGCCCAAACTTAATGCGGGAAACACGAAGCGCTAATGTTGATTTAATCAGGTTGTTACGAGTCGAGCTTCTAAAGAAGAACCGAATCCAAACAGCGGTTCAGAGTCTCGCACGAAATACCGGAGATCACGTGATCGCCCGAAGTGACGCTTCGCACGTCACTGAACGTAATTACGTTCAAGGCGCGTCACTTTCCCGGGAGCAACGAGCTGAATATGAACTGAAATATGAACTGAAATGAAATAGAAATGTAGAAACTGTGTGAATCTGCTGGACTTTTTATTTAAAAACACAACAAAACATGCAGCCGTTTCTCTCTGAAGGTCAGGTGTTGTTTCCAAACCGACTAAAGAGAATAAAAGTGCTTGATAAAGCTCCTCCGTATTGGAGGGTTTTAACTGGAGACGATGTGAAATGAGCTCTAATAAAACACTGAAGTGTTTCTGTTTATTTCTGTGTTCAGCAGATGTTCAGTCTACATGCAGATTAAACAGGGGGATTTTTCACATCATCAAATATTAATAAACGTGACTATTTTATTTACGAGGAGAACAAAGCAGTTACACACTCAGATCAAACACATGCAGTTAAATGTAGATAAAATGACATTCAGTGAAGAGAAGAAACACAGGCAGACATCACTGTATGGAGCTCCCGTCTCAGTCTGGACGAAGCTGATGAACACAAGTGAATCAGGCGATGGAGGTGTAGTGTTTTATTAGAACAGCAGGTGGCGCAGTAGAGCTGAGGAGCTGAGAAGCACTTTGACCTTAACTGTGTTAAAAAGCCTCGGGCTGCTTCCAGAAACTCCAACATTTACTGCTCATTTTCAGTGAACAGCCGCAAGCACTGTCTGCTCAGTTCAGCTTTATTAATCACCCTATTTCTAACAAGCTGTTCTCATTATATATATATATATATAAGGTATAGGGATAGTGGTAAGGAACCACTGGACAACCACTGGACAATGAACTAACAAACCGCTGACTGACAGGAACACATCAAGGACAGGGCAAACAAACACGTGCACCATGTGCAAAGACAGACAAAGGCCAGCGTGAAACACAGGGGTAGATATACACAAGCGAGGACGAGGGCGTGGCGAGGAACGGGGTACAGGTGTGAACACTTAGGCACAGGAGGGACCAGAACTGACGAGAGACAAAAGCACGAGGCAGGGCAAAACAAGGTCAGGCTAGAACAACTGAAACGGCACAGCTAGAAATAAAACAGGCAGGGTAAGACCAGAACAGAGGAGACCAGGACAGGCGGGACAGAAACTGATTCACTGATTAGTTGTGAGCTTTTCTGTGGACGAGTTGTGATGAAAAGGAGGAAAACACTTTTCTCCAGTTTGGATCTCAGCCCCTTTTCTTCCTACAATGGAAAACACACACACACACACACACAATCACACACACACACATATTAAACACTTTATACACTTTCATCTCCAACCATGAGGGTTATTTAGGCTGTACTCTACACACTGCACACAAACAATAACACTTTTCTACAAAACAGCAACGGCTAACTGTACAGTTTATTAACAACTCAGCTGAAGGTGGCGCTATTGCAGATGTCCCCCAATAGCAGGCTTTGTGTGGACTTTTTGAACAAAATGCTGCAGAAGTATTGGAGCAGAAATGAAAATATTGCTGCACTGATATGAAAGTAACACGAGTATTTGAGCAGCGTGAGGATAGAGCTTTCTCACAGACTGTGTTTTAAAATGAAGGTCACACTGATGATCAATCAGAGGAAATATCTCACATACTTTAAAAATGAATCTCAGTCTAGATCATCTAAAGGGGAGAGGAAGCTCCTTGCTGATGTAGCTTATATGAACACTAACAGGTTTGGACTGTTCTGCTCTCTGTTCACAGGTTCCTGATCAGTTCCTGATCAGCATCACCATCATCAACATCATCATCATCATCACCATCACCACCATCATCATCATCATCACCACCATCATCATTATCATCATCACCATCATCATCATCACCACCATCCTCACCATCATCATCATCATCATCACCATCACCATCATCATTATCATCACCATCCTTTCATCCTCATCATCACCATCATTATCATCATCATCACCATTATTCTCACCATCATCATCCTCATCCTCATCCTCACCATCATCATCATCATCATCATCATCACCACCACCATCATCATCATCATCATCACCATCATCACCATCATCATCATCACCACCATCATCACCATCACCATCATCATTATCACCATCATCCTCACCATTATCATCATCATCACCATCACCATCATCATCACCATCATCATCCTCTGTGTAATTGTATCTTTTCTAGGTCTGAAGATAAATTATCATGATGCAACATTTGGAGTTTGTATGTTGATCCCATGTTTAGTGGTGAAGCAGTTTCTTAAAAATGTTAGTTTTAGCATTTTATATGGTGTGTGTGTGTGTGTGTGTGTGTGTCCGGTTACAGTGTAAAAACAGTGTAAAAACAGTGTAAAAACTCCCTTTCAGGCTTTTTAACACAGTTGAAGTCAAAGTGCTTCTCAGCTCCTCAGCTCTACTGCGCCACCTGCTGTTCTAATAAAACACTACACCTCCATCGCCTGATTCACTTGTGTTCATCAGCTTCGTCCAGACTGAGACGGGAGCTCCATACAGTGATGTCTGCCTGTGTTTCTTCTCTTCACTGAATGTCATTTTATCTACATTTAACTGCATGTGTTTGATCTGAGTGTGTAACTGCTTTGTTCTCCTCGTAAATAAAAATAGTCACGTTTGATAATATTTGATGATGTGAAAAATCCCCCTGTTTAATCTGCATGTAGACTGAACATCTGCTGAACACAGAAATAAACAGAAACACTTCAGTGTTTTATTAGAGCTCATTTCACATCGTCTCCAGTTAAAAACCCTCCAATACGGAGGAGCTTTATCAAGCACTTTTATTCTCTTTAGTCGGTTTGGAAACAACACCTGACCTTCAGAGAGAAACTGCTGCATGTTTTGTTGTCTTTTTAAATGAAAGTCCAGCAGATTCACACATTTTCTATATTTCTATTTCATTTCAGTTTATTTTCATAAAGTGGAGCAGAAGTAATTCACTATGGAAAATGATTTTAGCGGCATTATGAGGGAAAGGTCAGCCACACTGCTTAAGGCCGGTCTCCTCACTGCTGCTACTTGGGCTGCACCCAGAAACCCCCAAACCTCCTCCTCTCCTCCCAGTCCCGGAAACTGGGTTTGTGGCTCCATCATGCCGCCTGTCCAAAAATAACCTGCATCTTTATTCATGTCGGACTCAGGGTGCCTGGTTTACAGGACAATTCACAGAGACTTAGGCCTGGAGAATAAGGGTTCTCCTGAGCAAATGACCAAAAAAAGGGACAACTTAAATATATATAAGGTGCATGTCATGTTCCACATAATGATAATGACTGTAGGTATAAGGGCTTGCACTGGTGTCTGTTATGTTCCATCGTCCTAACCAGAAAAACAGTGTTTAGAAAGTGTGTTTTCAGAGATTCCCAACTTTTTACTGGTGCTGGGCAAAGGGTGAGCACAGAATGATGAGGTATCTTTTCTGTACGAGCAGCTAATAGGGACAACACTGTACCATCACATGTATGTCTTTTAGGAGCTAAGAAGTCCCCCTACAGGGATGGACACTGAGCAGGGTGAGGCCACAGCAGCCACATGGCGCTGGTTTGGGGCAGTGCATGCCATCCTGGGAGGCAAACCTTCAGTGACCTTAACCAGTAAAGACTCAGACACAGAGGGGGCCTACAAAGGGGAAGATGACGCGCCCTCCTGTGCCAAGTCTGACCCTGTGTGGCAGTCAGTCCCCTCCACCAGCAGGAGTGCCTCCTGTCCCCCTCAGGAAGTCCAGCAGCTAAATCCAGGTGAGCAAACCTTGCGGCATCATACCCAAGAAGACTGGAGTCTGT
This sequence comes from Salminus brasiliensis, assembly GCF_030463535.1. Taxonomy (NCBI): domain Eukaryota; kingdom Metazoa; phylum Chordata; class Actinopteri; order Characiformes; family Bryconidae; genus Salminus; species Salminus brasiliensis. Next base: position 18,202,004 of record NC_132894.1, on the reverse strand, counting down.
AATCACTGCCAAAGGTGCTTCAACTAAGTACTAAGTAAAGGGTCTGAATACTTATGTCACTGCAACATTTTAGTTTTTCTTTTTTTAAATAAATTTGCAGAAATTTATTAGAAAACTCTGTTTTCACTTTGTCATTGCGGGATCAACATGGTGCCAGTGTCTAAAGCTGTATATTTTCCTTCAAAATGCCACTTTTATTAAAGATTTATGTTTCCTGATTAAGATTATATTAATAAAGTGCCAGAGAAAGAAAAACTATTCCCAGCAACACTCAGTATAGAAACAATTTTCCTTTATATATGTTTTTATTTACCGTTATTAATTTGAGTTACTTTTAATAATCTTTTAAATAGTTGTAAACACTGCTTTCTTAAACTAGTTTATCATTTTCAGTTTAGAGAGTCAGAAATATTTTTATTCCGGTTTAGGAGGGACTTTTATTTTGACAGGATTTCGTTCGCCACTCTGTCCAAGTGTTGCTAGCTTCACACTGCTAGCTCGTTGCTCGGGTCTGCAGCGGGACCGGGGAACTGACGCGCCTTGAAACGTGATTGCGTAACGAAGCGTCACTTCCGGCGTTCACGTGATCTCCGGTATGTTTGAGCGCGTGTTTGGACGCGGTTCTGCTTTAGAAGCTCGAGCTGTGATTCTTCACAGAGCGTCGAGCGACCGGCCGGCCCTCCTTTACAGCCTTTACTCTCAGCTCTGTCTCCTTCCTCTGAGACAGCTGCTGTGGTCCTGGAGCTCTCTGCTCCCTGTGCTGCTGTACAGTCCTCTGTCTCACGGAGGGTCGTCGTCTCCTCTCCCGCACCGGAGAGGGCCTGTGGGGGCGTCCGCGTGGCCTTGAAAAAGCCGAGGACTCCTCCACCTCCACCGCCGGTTTTCACCTCTGCTGACCGGTTCGAGGTCCTCGGAGCCCAAAGAGGTCCGGCGTTCAGGTTAGTGAGCTGGACAGTGGGCAGGTGAGTGATTTACATGATTTACTGGATTTAATCATCATTTATTCTGTCATTTCTCTGCTTGTTTTAAAAAGTAATAAATCAGTGTCCCTCATAGTGTCTCAGACTAACCCTGCAGTGTGGAGACTGTCTCTGTCCTCCACATGGTTTATAACTGGAGCTTCAGAAAATCTGCTTTAAAGATCTTATTAGAATTGATATAAATTATTTTACTACACCATCATTCAGTACTACTACTCTTAATGATATTCAGGGATTGTGCTGCTGCTGCCTCCATCCTAAGAGTAGGAAAAGTGGTAAATGATCATCGACCCAGATTATCAGTGTTATCCTCCTGATTTCAGTGTAAAGCCATTTTCATCTAGAGAACGTTTCTGCTCCATCTACAGTTTTTAATCTTAGACCCTCCTTCCCCTCACTGCATGCTCAGCTTCTGGGAGAGGGGTCTCCTCTTTCATAGCCTCAACCCAGAATGTTGATTTAGCTGAATCTCTTTAAAGCTCTGTGGTTCATTACAGACCCTGTAGCAGTACAGGTCTTGAGGAAGACCTTTACGTACTTTTGCCCACCGCTCCAGGCACGTGTGTTCACAGCACAGCTGGGTTACAGAGGGAAGCCAAATTCCATCAGTCAAAAAATGTCAAATGGTGAATCTGCTTTTCTTGTCTTGTACGTTTTGTTACTTTGAAACAATGCGCAGAGAAGCAAATCAGACTACCACGGTTTTGGAGGTTCCACCGAGATCCCAACATTCCTCTGGGTCCAGAGTTTTCAGAGACAGGATCAGAAAGCGACAGAGGCGGCCGCCGTCATCCCAATGAGTGATTCTGAGTCAATTCAGGCGCTCTACTGACTCTGAGACTCTGTACCCGAGGTGACCTTAAGTAAATTAATTAGACCGCTTGTCTTAGGAATTACGGGTCGCCATATTCTTAGACCTTCAGGTTACTTTAACCCGGATCCCTTTTGATATTTTAATTTTTATATTTGTTTTAGACCATTGACTTTTTGACGTGATCCGGACTCAAAGGACGCAGATGTCCAAAGCAGCAAAGAAACACTTAAATTTCAGTACCCCTATCCCTCAGTAGGGACACAATTCTAACAGTGGATGTTTCAGGCTTACCACTCACAGAACATTTCTGCAGGAAGTTCAGGTAAATGTCTTCATAAGCTCCAGCTTTTTCAGAATGCTGCTGCCAGGGTACGAACTAGAGCTAGGAAATTTGATCATATTAGTCAAATTCTTTCATCCTTACACTGATTACCTGTTAAATTCAGTACAGATCATAAAATACTTCTAAAATATTAATCTCTCAATGGTCTGACCCCACATTATCTGGAGGAACTTCTTACACCTTACAGCCCTCCACGTACACTCCGCTCGCAAGATACTGGCCTATTATCAGTCCCACGTATTAGAAAAAACAGTGCAGGAGGAAGAGCCTTCTTTTTATAAAGCCCACAACTTTGGAACAAGCTTCCTGTTAATATCCAGGAATCAGACACACTCTGTCTTTAAATCTAGATGAAAAACTTCTCTCTCTAACACCAGCTTTCAGAGAACTCTCCAGTTCTGTGTTCTGTCCTGCTCTGATTACAGGCTTTTTATCACTATTATTGTGGTTGTGTCTCTAACTATTTCTGCTACAGGTCTCTCACTAAACGTAAAGCTTGTTCTAATCGTCATCTTTTTCTCCCCTCATGTCCTGAGCTCCCTGTCTGGAGCTGCTTGTCTGGAGTTTCCCTCCCCACCCCCACTGGATCTATAGGAGCAGCTAGGTCAGTATGTACTAGTTCAAGTACTGCTTTTGCTCGAGCATCAGGTTCTGTTTCTACTCTGAGCAGATTTGTCTTGTCTGCAGACTTCACAGTTCAGTTCATCAATCTTACCCTTGATCTTCATGCTTCATCAGGTAATAAAGCCTATTGTACTCTTTAATGGTGAACTTGGTACCACTTTTGTGGCTTTGTCTTCTTTATTTGAGCCAGTTGTTGTGATGCTTGTGCTCTCTGCTCCCTGTTACTGTACAGTATTCTCTCACTGACCATTGTTTGCGTTTTTGTCTGTGTTTTTACACAGAGGCAACCACAGAGGAATAAGCTACCCAGGAGGTTGTCAAGCTTGTGCGGCAGACCCAGCTGCTGTTGTAGAGGCAGTCCAAATTCCACCGACTGAAGACGAGGTGTGACCGTCTTAATTCCAGCTCTACCAACGAGGCAGACACAGAAGGTCATCATTTCCTCTCCTGCACCTGAAAGGGCCTGGAAATGTCAGTGTGGCTGGGAAAAGTCTGGAGGACTCTTCCACCACCACAGCTGTTTTCACCTGGATGTCACCAGGTGGCTTTGGCACCATTGTTCTCCACTATTCTCCATCTGATGCAGCGTGGCCCTGAAAAAGCACTGCAGTACTCTTCTGTCCTCTTTTCGGAAAAAAACAGACACTCGGACCATCGGCTTCGGGCCACTGCTGGCTGTGGGATAGGTCCGTCTGCACTGACTTTGTAGAGAACTGGAAGAGCTTTCGGCTGCGTCCGGTCCTCTAACACAGAGATGGTCCATCGTTCTCTCCGGGAACATCAAGAAGGTTTAAGGCCTGGACTGACTGATCCTTCCCATTCACACTGTCAGGTTAGTGAACTGCGTAGTTGGCAGGTAAGTGATTTACATGATTTACTTGATTCCACCCATTTATTCAGTCACTTTTCTGCTTGTATTAAAAAGTAATATCAGCGTCACTCATAATATTTCAGACAAATCCTGCAGTATCAAGACTGTCATGGTTTGTAGTTGTAACGTTGGAAAATCTGCTTTAAAAATATTATTAGATTTTGTAGGGGCCAGTGGTGGCTGTAGGGGCCAGTGGTGGCTCCGCATTTAGAGCTCCTGGCTATTTGACAGTGTTGTGTGTTCGATCCCTGGGCTCGGCAAACTGCCACTCTTGAGCAAGACCTTTTACGTACTTTTGCCCACCGCTCCAGGCACGTGTGTTCACAGCACAGCTGGGTTACAGAGGGAAGCCAAATTCCATCAGTCAAAAAATGTCAAATGGTGAATCTGCTTTTCTTGTCTTGTACGTTTTGTTACTTTGAAACAATGCGCAGAGAAGCAAATCAGACTACCACAGTTTTGGAGGTTCCACCGAGATCCCAATATTCCTCTGGGTCCAGAGTTTTCAGAGACAGGATCAGAAAGCGACAGAGGCGGCCGCCGTCATCCCAATGAGTGATTCTGAGTCAATTCAGGCGCTCTACTGACTCTGAGACTCTGTACCCGAGGTGACCTTAAGTAAATTAATTAGACCGCTTGTCTTAGGAATTACGGGTCGCCATATTCTTAGACCTTGAGGTTACTTTAACCCGGATCCCGGATTCAGGCTTACCACTCGGAGAACATTTCTGCAGTCCTGTGAAGGTGAAATTGGGTAATACCTTTTTCAGTGGTATGAAAAAGTTTGGGCACCCCTGATAATTTTGATGATTTTCCTTTATAAATCATTGGTTGTGCTGATCAGTAATTTCAGTTAAATATATCATAAAGCCTATGAACACAGTGATATTTGAGAAGAGAAATGAAGTTTATAGGATTTATAGAAAGTGTGCAATAATTATTCAAACAAAATTAGGCAGGTGCATAAATGTGGGCACCCTCAGAACCTCAAGGCTGGACTACTGCAGTGCTGTAGGCTGGAAGTTCAGGTAAATCTCTTCATAAGCTCCAGCTTGTTCAGAATGCTGCTGCCAGGGTACGAACTAGAGCTAGGACATTTGATCATATTAGTCAAATTCTTTCATCCTTACACTGATTACCTGTTAAATTCAGTACAGATCATAAAATACTTCTAAAATATTAATCTCTCAATGGTCTTGACCCCACATTATCTGGAGGAACTTCTTACACCTTACAGCCCTCCACGTACACTCCGCTCGCAAGATACTGGCCTATTATCAGTCCCACGTATTAGAAAAAACAGTGCAGGAGGAAGAGCCTTCTTTTTACAAAGCCCCCAACTTTGGAACAAGCTCCCTGTTAATATCCGGGAATCAGACACACTCTCAGTCTTTAAATCTAGATGAAAAACTTCTCTCTCTAACACCAGCTTTCAGAGAACTCTCCAGTTCTGTGTTCTGTCCTGCTCTGATTACATTTCACCACTGTTCTGTCCTGCTCTGATTACAGGCTTTTTTATCACTATTATTGTGGTTGTGTCTCTAACTATTTCTGCTACAGGTCTCTCACTAAACGTAAAGCTTGTTCTAACCGTCATCTTTTTCTCTCTCTCTCCTCATGTCCTGAGCTCCCTGTCTGGAGCTGCTTGTCTGGAGTTTCCCTCCCCACCCCCACTGGATCTATAGGAGCAGCTAGGTCAGTATGTACTAGTTCAAGTACTGCTTTTGCTCGAACATCAGGTTCTGTTTCTACTCTGAGCAGATTTGTCTTGTCTGCAGACTTCACAGTTCATTTTATCAATCTTACCCTTGATTTTCATGCTCTCTACTGCATAATGATGCATAAAACATCATAATTACAGTGAACAAGGATTTCATGCTGTTTGAATATTGTAACACACTGCAACCATCACCACTGTGATCATTGACCACATTCAGGTAATAAAGCCTGTTGTTCTCTTTAATGGGTAACTTGGTACAACTTTTGTGGCTTTGTCTTCATCTGAGCCAGTTGTAATCCTTGTGCTCTCTGCTCCCTGTTATTGCGTTTCTGTCTGTTTCTGTCCGCCTGCTCAGGTACGAGCTCTCCAGGAGGTCGTCAAGCTTGTACGGTCGATCCAGCTGCTGTTTTAGAGGCAGTCAAACTTCGCTGACGAGGCTGGAGGCTGCCCGTGACTCCTCTAACGTGACCATCTTAATTCCAACACTACCGGCGCCACAGACACAGAGGGTCGTCATCTCCACTCCCGCATCTGAGAGAGCCTGGAACTGTCTGTGTGGCTGGAAAAAGCTGAGGGCTCTTCCACCACAGCAAGTTCTCACCTCTGCTAACTGGTTCAAGGACCTCAGCTCTTCACCTGCTCCGGCACAGAGGAAGACTCCTTAGGGCGGTGTTCTCACTGTTGAAGATTCTTCTGTAAAACCCTCAAAGTATTGACCCTAAAGAGTAACGCCACGTTCTCCTTTTTACCAGGTGCTCGCTTCCTGGATGTTGCCAGGTGGGTTTGGCACCATCGTTCTACACTGTTCTCCTCCTGATGCAGCATGGTCCTGAAGAAGCACTGCCGTACGCTTCTGGACACTGTTCGGGAAAAGCCAGATCATCGTCTTCAGCCCCCTGACCACTTATAGACCAGTAAGGGAGCCGTTTCCTCAGCTCTTCTCGCTCCACTGCTGGCTGTGGGACAGGTCCGTCTGCTCTGTCTTTGTGGACAGCTGGGAGAGCTTTTGGCTGCGTCTGGTCCTCTACCTCAGAGATGATACTTCACCTGTGCCGCCTGGGGTCCATCGTTCTCTCCAGGAGCATCAAGAAGGTGCCAGGCCAGGACTGACTGGCCCTTCCCAGTCACACTGTCAGGTTAGTGAACTGCATAGTTGGCAGGTAAGTGATTTATTTGATTCCACCCATTTATTCTATCACTTTTCTGCTTGTATTAAAAAGTAATATCAGTGTCACTCGTAGTATTTCAGACAAATTCTGCAGTGTTGAGACGGTCATGGTTTGTAATTGTAACGTTGGAAAATCTGCTTTATAAATCTTATTAGAATTGATATAAATTCTTCCATCTTTCCGAGTACAAGCAGTTCTGCATTGAGTTTGGGCTGTTAAATATACAGTGGGGCAAAAAAGTATTTAGTCAGCCACTGATTGTGCAAGTTCTCTTACTTAGAAAGATATGAGAGGTCTGTAATTTATCATAGGTTCATTTCAACTATGAGAGACAAAACAAAAAATCAAAAAAATCCAGGAAATCACATTGTAGGATTTATGAAGAATTTATTTGTAAATTATGGTAAATAAGTTTTTCTGGACTAGTCAAGGTTTCTGGCTCTTACTGACCTGAAGCTCTTCTGTCCTCCACTTGTTACCTGTATTAATGGCACCTGTTTGACCTCGTTATCTGTATAAAAGGCACCTGTCCACAGCCTCAAACAGTCAGACTCCAAACCTCCAACCTGCTTAAGCCAGTACATGTCCAGACCCGTCTGAAGTGAACCACCTTAATTCACTAGATCTCTGTGAAACTAAATCAAGGGTGTAGGTCTGTTAATTACATTGGTGGGGGTCATAAAATCAGTTCACACAGGGTCTCCTGGAAGCTGAGTGTTTCTGTATTTATGATGACCTTAAAACTCTAACTAAAACTACAGGTAATTTCTGAATATGAAGTTATAAAAGCACATACAAGTGTCCAAAGAAACACATAGGGTAAGAGAGTAAATGTAAATGACTGCAGAATTTTAAATAGTGAAATAGATTTCAGACTGTGTGCTAACCAGCCAATTAATCCTCAGAGTCCATATTGTCTATTTAAGTCAAGACAGGTTGCCAAGTAGTATTAAATTTACCACTGCACCCAATTTTAGGTAGGAGGGTTTTCTCTTTCCCTTTAAGTAATCTAAGCAGTCTTAGCCAGAACCATTTGAACAAGATTTCAGTGTAACTGACAGTTCGACAAGGTTTTTCTTGATCAGACTCAGTTCTGAAGTCTTCCTCCGGCGTTACGTTTACTGCAGGATTAAAGTGTTTCCCTACATTCCTAAGACTGACCGATCGAGTTGATTATTTAAGCGCAGAGATGCAAATCCCACTACCGCAGTTTTGGAGGTTCCACCAAGATCCCAATATTCCTCTGGGTCCAGAGTTTTCAGAGACAGGATCAGAAAGCGACAGAGGCGGCCGCCGTCATCCCAATGAGTGATTCTGAGTCAATTCAGGCGCTCTACTGACTCTGAGACTCTGTACCCGAGGTGACTGTAAGTAAATGAATTAGACCGCTTGCCTTATACATTTAGAAGAGACGGGACGCCGTATTCATTTCAGTCTCGCAGTTGACTTGGCAACCTCTTGTTGGCAAATTGTAATAAATTTGGATCCCTGAAAAATTCTCTGGTTTAAACAACCCTGAGAATCTAAATATTCAGGACATTTAATTCTGCACTGGCCACACAGACACCAGACTGTACTGTGGGTAGCAAGTGTTAGTCTTGGAATGCTGTTCTTTTTCCTCCATGTATACCACCCCTAATGTCCAAATTACTCAATTTTACTTTCATCAGTCCACAGCACCTTATTCTAAAATGAAGCTGGCTTGTCCAACTGTGCTTTAGCAGACCTCCAGCGACTCTGTTTGTGGCGTGTGCAGAAAAGGCTGCTTCTGCATTACTCTCCCATACAGCCTCTCCTTGTGTAAAGTGCGCTGAGTAGTTGAACGATGCGCAGTGACTCCATCTGCAGCATGATGATGTAGGTCTTTGGAGCTGGTCTGTGGGTTGACTATGACTGTACTTACCATCCTTCACCTCTGCCTATCTGAGATTTTTCTTGACCTGCCACTTCGGGCCGTAACTAGAACTGTGCCTATGGTCTTCAGTTTCCTCACCATGTTCCTCACAGTGAAGACTGACAGCTGAAATCTGAGAGCTTTTTGTAGGCTGGAAGTCCAGGTAAATCTCTTCATAAGCTCCAGCTTGTTCAGAATGCTGCTGCCAGGGTACGAACTAGAGCTAGGAAATCTGATCATATTAGTCCAGTTCTTTTATCCTCACACTAATTAGCTGTTAAATTCAGTACAGATCATAAAATACTTCTAAAATATTAATCTTTCAATGGTCTGACCCCACATTATCTGGAGGAACTTCTTACACCTTACAACCCTCCACGTACACTCCGCTCACAAGATGCTGGCCTATTATCAGTCCCACGTATTAGAAAAAACAGTGCAGGAGGAAGAGCGTTCTTTTATGAAGCCCCCAACTTTTGAACAAGCTTCCTGTTGATATCTGGGAATCAGACACACACTCGGTCTTTAAATCTAGATGAACAACTTCTCTCCAGTTCTGTGTTCTGTCATGCTCTGATTACATTTCACCACTGTTCTGTCCTGCTCTGATTACAGGCTTTTTATTACTATTATTGTGGTTGTGTCTCTAACTATTTCTGCTACAGGTCTCTCACTAAACGTAAAGCTTGTTCTAATCTTCATCTTTTTCTCTCCTCATGTCCTGAGCTGCCTGCCTGGAGTTGCCCTTTTTTGGTTCAGTTCCGGTGTCTTGGTATCAGGCCTGTCCCACTACTCAGCAGAGTTCCAACACAACCATCCTAACCCCTCTCTCTCTCTCTCTTTTACATGTACTGAGATGCCCTGCTGTCCAGTCTGGAGGTGTCCATTCGTCTATGTTCCGGAATCAGACCTTCATTATCTCTCTGTCCAGCACCTACTCACACTCCTTCTTCATAACTGTATATTGTTATTCCTTTTCTGATTATTACACAGTGCTTGAAGTTGGAGCGGAGCAGAGTTCTGTTATTCACTACGTCTGCGGTTTTGCTTCTATGCCTTTGAACTCTTCAGCGAGTGTGGACTTGAGTTCTGAACCGAGAAGCTCGGAGATGTTCATTTCAAAACACAGAGAACCTCCTCATCCCTCCATGTCTGTTAGGCCTAGCAGATCAACCTCGCCATCTAAGCTGTTTGCAGTGTTTCTTCTCTTGTATAGAAATTGAGATTTTTAGCCATTATATAAACCAGTGAGTTTTTGGCTGTAGATCCAAATTAGTGATCCTCTGAAAACTTTCTGATGTTGTACAGCGCTAAATTTCAGTCTTTTATGGGAGCTTCTTGGTCGAGGCTTCTCAGCTTCACCTCCATTGCCTGAGTCACTTGTGTTTCTATAAGCTTTGTCCAAACTGAAACAGGAGCACCATACAGTGATGTCTGCCTGTGTTTGTTCTCTTAATTGAACGTTAGTTTTTTTATGTAATCTCTCATATGTCTGTTTATATTCAGCTCGTTATGCTCAGGTCTACAGTGGGACCGGGGAATTGAGGCGCTTGAAACGTGACTTCTTAAACCGAAGCGTCACCACCTCAGCTCTTCTACTTTGCCTTCACCTGCTTCATCCCTCAAGGACAACCCCTCAGGGCAGTGTTCTCATTGATGGAGATTCTACTGAAACCACTTAAGCATCGAGCCCAAAGAGTAACACCACAGTCTCCTGTTTTCCAGATGCCGTGTTCTGGACTTCGTCAGGCGGCTTCCCTTCACACTGCGACAGCGAGATGCCTTTGGCACAATCATTCTCTACTGTTCGCAGCGAGTTCCTGACGTTGGTGAACTGAATAGTTGGCAGGTAAGTAATTTTACATCATTTTTTCTATTTTAATAACCATTTATTCTGTCATTTCTCTGCTTGTATTAATAATTAATTTGGTCAGTGTCTGTATCTTCAGTATCTCGCACCCAGTCAGCTAAGTACTGAGGTGCTTTCCTCTCTCTTTGAAAAGTGTGTACTATGTCTGTCTCCCTCTGAGCACCATCTTGAGCATCAGGTTTAGACTCTTGAACCTCTTCTGGAGTCTGATCAACACTGTTGGCTGTTGGAATGGGGGGTACACCCCTCTCACCTTGGGATCATCAGCTGCCATTGACTGGTCAGTCTGGGTTTGTTGTTCTTTAACACCCTTTGTATGAAATTTCGCAAGCCTGTGTTTAAGCACTTTCCCTGTGTCTGGATATTAGACTAGGCATGCTGGACTGTTTTTTTGGGTTTTTCCTCTTTCCCTTTAAGTAATCTAAGCAGTCTTAGCCAGCACCTTTTGAACAAGATTTCAGTGTAACTGACTGTACAGCAAGGTTTTTCAGACGAAGTCCTGAAGTCTTCCTCCGGTGTTAGGATTAAAGTGTTTCTCTACATTCCTAAGACTGACTGATCGAGTTGATTCTTTAAGCACGGAGAAGTAAATCCCACTACCACAGTTTTGGAGGTTCCACAGAGATCCCAATATTCCTCTGGGTCCAGAGTTTTCAGAGACAGGATCAAAAACCGACAGAGGCGGCCGCCGTCATCCCAATGAGTGATTCTGAGTCCGTTCAGGCGCTCTACTGACTCCGAGACTCTGTACCCGAGGTGACTGTGTAAATTAATTAGGCCTTACGAATTTAGAATAAACAGGAGGAGACGGACGCTGTATTCTTAGACCTTCAGGTTACTTTAACCCGAATCCCTTTTGATATTTTAATTTTAACATTCGTTTTAGGCCACTGACTTTTTGCAGCTATCCGGACTCAAAGGATGAAGATGTCCAAAGCATTGCCTTAAGATCATTTCAGTCTCATAGTGGTCTGAACTGGGAATTTCTCGGGATCCAGATTTGTTTTAAATTCTAAGATTCTAGAAAGATTCTAAGATATTGTCTTGAAATAGTTTTATTCTCAGTTTAAATTTTTCAGGGATCCAAATTTATTACAAATTAAGTTTTTAGGACATTTAATTATTCATTACTGTTCAACCTAGAGAATTTTGTAAAGGGATCTGCACTTATTTTTTAGAAAATTGAAAGATTCTGAAGCAAGGTTTTGGAAATAAATGTTTTTCAGGGCTGTTCAAATTAGACATTTTGAGGGTTCTAAGACAAGGGGGTTTATAATACCCAAAGAGTTTAGACTATACACGTGACATTAATACATAGTTACAGTTATGATTAGTAGCGCTTTATTAAGCATAAAGGTATCTGCTATAGATAGAGATATATTTATCCCCCCCCCCCCCCCCCAGCAAGCAAAACAGCTGATGGGCCTTACCATGCTCAATGTCCTGTGTCTACCTGTGACCATGTTGAATGCCTAAAATAATTGACATATAAACCCAGTAATTCTATCCTATTCTATCTGCTTTTAAAACTGATTTGACACGAACAGTTGAGGGCCTACTTTATAGTCTTTAATATCAGCTGTTGTCTTTATCTGAGACAGTTGTTGTGATGTACTGTGTTACTGTACAGTACTCTGTCTCGCTGACCGTTGTTTGCGTTTGTCTGTGTTTACTCTGGAGTAACTTGGTGACCGCGGAGGAGCGAGATCTCCAGATGCTCTGCAAGGAGGTCATCAAGCTTGACTGCTGCTGCTGCTGTAGAGGCAGTCCAAACTCCAACGGAAGACGAGGCTGGAGTCTGTTCGTGACTCCTCCAACGATGGTCATCTTAAATCCAGCACTACCGGCATGGCGGACACAGAGGGTTGTTGTCTCCACTCCTGCACCAGAGAGGGCCTGGGGCCGTCGTCGTGGCCTGGAAAAGCAGAGGGCTCCTCCACCACCACAGCTGCTTTTCATCTAAATGTACTGGCGTGAGGTTATCAGTTCTTCAACTTCACATTTTTCCTTAAAATGTTTTTTTTTTTTTTTTTTTTTCCCTCCAGGAGTCCTGGACATTGCCAACTTTCTCCACTTTTTCTCTACCCGATGCAGTGAGGCCCTTAAGGAGCACTGCCACACACTTCTGGACACCACTCGGAAAAAGACAGGACCCTAGATTAGGCAGCTGGATAGTGGGCAGGTAATAATATTTCTGTCATTTCTCTGCTTGTTTTAAAAAGTAATAAATCAGTGTCCCTCATAGTGTCTCAGACTAACCCTGCAGTATGGAGATTCTGTCCTTCACATGGTTTATAATTAGAGCTTCAGAAAATTTGCTTTAAAAATCTTATTAGAATTGATATAAATTATTTTACTACACCATCATTTAATACTACTGCTCTTATTCTGTTTATTTCAGAGTCTTTATTCATCAGTCTGTTCTCAATTCTTCCTCACTTATTCATCCTTCACCCATAACGCTGTCATATTTCTAATGCCCAGTGCTCCATGCTTTAGCCTCCCCCCCTTTACTGGATCTATAGGAGCAGCTAGGTCAGCCTGTACTAGTTCAAGTACTGCTTTTGCTCGTGCATCAGGTTGTTACTACTCTGAGCAGATTTCTCTTGTATGCAGACTTCACAGTTCAGTTAATCAATCCTACCCTTGATCTTCATGCTCTCTACTGCATAATGTGAAACATCATAATTACAGTGAACAAGGATTTCATGCTGTTTGAATATTGTAACACACTGCAACCATCAGCACTGTGATCATTGGCCACATTCAGGTAATAAAGCCTATTGTACTTGGTACCGTATTTTTGGCTGTTCATCACGTCCTTGGTGAGAGTTCAGAGGCTGTCGCCGTTTCCTTCTGAATGCATCGACTCCTCAAGGTTTAGCTATTGCAGTTACTCATGTGGAAGTGGTCGTGGCGGAGTCCCCGCAATTCAGTTCACTTCTATGCACAACCCAAATCTCAGGTTCTGAAGCTAAATACTCGACAGCTAGTGTCTTATTAACCTTCCAGATTTCTCCACCTCCTTTCAATTTCACCCTAAAGATCTAGAGCATGTAACAGATGATCTGCAGACTGTGATCCGTTCTAGCCTTGGCAGTGTTGTTCCACAACAAATTTGGTAGAAAAGCCTAGCACTGTGGTTTAATGAACAGATATGTACTCTGAAACCGATCACTGCTGAATTGAACTGCAGAACAGAATTAGAAATCTGAGTCGAGTGGTATCAGTTTGGTCGAGCGACCATCCCTACTTTAAGATAAAGAAGACAAAGCTGATATGAAAGATTATAGTCAGCTTTTGTGATCCTTTTGTGCTCTCTGCTCCCTGTGTTACTGTGCAGTTTGCATTTCTGTCTGTGTTTTTACTCAGAGGTGACCACGGAGGAACAAGCTCTTCAGGAGTTCGTCAAGCTGCAATATTGAGACTTCCATGGTTTGTAATTGTAACGTCGGAAAATCTGCTTTAAACGTTTTAATAGAATTTATATAAATTCTTCCATCTTTCAGGGTACAAGCAGTTCTGCATTGTGTTTGGGCTGTTAAATATACAGTGTGGCAAAAAAGTATTCAGTCAGCCACTGATTGCAAGTTCTCTTACTTAGAAAGATGAGAGAGGTCTGTAATTTTATTTAAAAAAAAACAGGAAATCGCATGGTAGGATTTTTAAAGAATGTATTTGTAAATTATGGTGGAAAATAAGTATTTGGTCACCCACAAACAAGATTTCTGGCTCTCACAGACCTGTAACTTTTTTAAGATGCTCTCTCTGTGAAACTAAATCAAGGGTGTAGGTCTATTTATTACATTGGTGGGGGTCATAAAATCGGATCACACAGAGTCTCCTGGAAGCCGAGTGTTTCTGTATTTATGATGAACTTTAAATCTCTAACTGTAAAAATACAGGTAATTTCTGAATATGAAGTTATAAAAGCTCATACAAGTGTCCAAAGAAACACAAAGGGTAAGAGAGTAAATGTAAATGACTGCAGAATTTTAAATAGTGAAATAGATTTCAGACTGGGTGCTAACCAGCCAATTAATCCTCAGAGTCCATATTGTCTATTTAAGTTCCAGCAAGATCCCAATATTCCTCTGGGTCCAGAGTTTTCAGAGACAGGATCAGAAACAGACAGAGGCGGCCGCCGTCATCCCAATGAGTGATTCTGAGTCAATTCGGGCGCTCTACTGACTCCGACACTCTGTACCCGAGGTGACTAAGTAAATTAATTAGACCACTTGCCTTACGAATTTAGAATAAACGGGAGGAGACGAGACGCCGTATTCTTAGACCTTCAGGTTACTTTAACCCGGATCCCTTTGATATTTTCATTTTCAAATGTGTTTTTCTACCACTGACCTTTTGCAGTGATCCGGACTGAAAGGACGAAGATGTCCAAAGCCTTAAAATAATTTCAGTCTCACAGAATTTTCCAATTTAAAACAAATCTGGATCCCAGTGAAGACAACTAAGATATTGTCTTGGAATATTTTGATTCTCAGTGTTGTTTAAAGCAGAGAATTTTTCAGGGATCCAAATTTAGTTTGTAGCCAAGTGAGAATAATGAGACTGAAACTAATGACTTACCAGTTTTTGTTGATATTCCAAAACATTTCTCAGTCTCAGAATGAATGATATTGGGTGAATAAAGGGGGCATCTCTGGTTAAAGTGCTGCAAGCAAAACAGCTGATAGGCCTCATCATGCTCAATGTCCCATGTCCCAGGAAGCAGAAGAAGGGTTATCCACAAGGATAAATTCCCTTTTGGAAAATGAAACCATGGTTGCATGTGAATCTTCACTGGTGAATAGCCCTCTGAGAAAAGCCCTGCTGTGAATTCATTCTTAGATCAGGTGGCTAGAAACAGCTATGTCAGGAAATGCAGTAGTGCTTCAGATGGTTTCCACAACATCACAACAGCAGTGTAAGAAAAATGAGGATGTGTACGATGTGGATATTTCAGACTTGACATATCTTCATCATCAAATGATGGAATTGTTTTGCAGCAGTCTGATGATCAGATATTAATATTGTCTGATACTCACAAGTACTCACTAAAGGAAGGATCGTTTTTGTCTAAAAAAAAGAATCAGTTCAGGAGTGTGTCTTATTCTCTCCTGTATCAGCTCTGTCTTCATCTTAGACAGTTGTTGTGATGCTTGTGCTCTGCTCCCTGTGTTATTGTACAGTACTGTCTCACTGATCGTCGTTTGCGTTGCTCTGTGTTTACTCTGGAGGTACTTGGTGACTGCGGAGGAGTGAGATCTCCAGGCGCTCTGCAAGGAGGTCATCAAGCTTTACTGCTATTGTTGTAGAGGCAGTCCAGACTCCACCAACGGAAGACGAGGCTGGAGACTCCTCTAACGCTGGCCATCTTAAATCCAGCACTACCAACGTAGCGGACACAGAGGGTTATCATCTCCACTCCCGCACCGGAGAGGACCTGGAAAAGCAGAGGGCTCCTCCACCACCACAGCCAGTTTTCACATCTACTAACTGCTGCGAGGTCCTCAGCTCTTTGTTGCGCCCTGAGGAGACGCTACAAGGCCGTTCTTCCCTCATCTTGTGTGGTACCTGTGCGTAAAACACTGCACCCAAAGGACCTAAACAGCTTCAGGCCGGTGGCACTGGCTTCTCATCTGATGAAATCACTGGAGAGGCTGGTCTTTTAACCACATCCGCCCTCTGGTGAGCCCATCCATGGACTCTCTTCAGTTTGCCTACCAGTCTGGTGTCGGGGTGGATGATGCTGTCATCTGTCTTCTACACAGAGCTCTTTCTCACCTGGAGAAGCCCGGCAGCACTGTGAGGACACACACCAAAACACACCACAACAACACAACAGGGAGGGAGGTTCTAGCTAGAGAGCTCGCCCATGCCCATTACCAAGATTCTCAATCTTTCAGAAATGATTAGCTGTCATGCACTGATTCACATCACACAGTGTTTGAGCTCGTTTAGACTCATTGTGGTGATGAACCCCCAACTTCAAGATTCCTTCAAGATCTGTTTCATCTAGTGTTGTATGGCTAAAACAGTTAGTGCTGCCATCTGGTGACCAGTTTGTGTCCTCTCTCTCTCTCTCTCTCTCTCTCTCTCTCTCTCTCTCTCTCTCTCCGCCGCTGACCCCGCCCCCTGTTTACAGAGAGGGATGTAAATATAAATGCGTCTTCAGAGAGACACAAAATAAATAAATTAATAAACCAAAAAAACGAAGTATCTCTGCCAAACTGTCTGTTTTAGGGTCACTTTGTGGGTCCAAAGGCAAGATAAAGGAGGAGGGCTGAGCGTAGAGTAGCAGCTCCTCCCCACAGAACAGTCTTCTGATTAAATTTGATATGCTAACTTTTAACAACACAGAGCTACATTGATTTATGTCATTTATGTAAAATGATTTATGTAATGTGGGACATTTGACCTATTTCAACTTAAGTTCATTTATTCAGAGTTCATTTGTACACAATTATGCAAATCATACAAATTAGGAGATGATGTCATTTAGCGACGTCTAGCGACCTTTAGGACGGTCAACAGCTGCTTTCCTTACCTAACCACGCCAATGGCGGTCACGCTGAGGCAGCTTGGGACTCTGAGGATTTCCTGCTGCTCTGACAGTCTTTTAGCTGGTAATTGTGTTATTTTCCTGTAAATATGGTGATGGTCAGTAGTCTAGCTCTGGTCACATCAGTGTCGCGGTGAGGGTCATTTATTTGTTTATTATTATTATTATTTGTCTTTTCTGCTGTGTTATATGAGGGAGGAGGTAAGACCGCTGTGTTTAGTGTTTTCTCTTTTTCTAGGTTATTTAGTAAGATGGGATGTGAGGTTCTGTTTATTTTGGTCTTCTCTCACCCTGAAGTTTTATGATGTTCATTTGATGTTGTTTGTTTGTGTTGAAAATAATAAAAGATTTCACTTGAGCATCAGATCTGTTGTGCTGGTTCCTTTATTTCTCTCCCCAAAGCTCTAGACCTCAACTTCACTATATTATAAAGGGTGTGATGAACGGGGTCAGAAGTTCACTTTTAATGTTGCAAATAAATCAGCCCAGGTTTCAGAAAGCAGTTGTAGCTAATCTACGGCTGTCAGTGGGCTTTAAGTTATATGTTGAGGTGATAAACTAAAGCAGTAATTAATGCTGTTTAATGTAGAAGGAGTTTTCTAAAGAACCTAAATGAGCATCTCTTACCAGCCTCAATGATCCACAGCCTCCTACCCTGCTACCTTTGGTGCAGTTCTGTGACTCTTAATTGTAGAAGTAACACGGTCGGTCCTTTCTTAAATAAAAGGTTCAGAAGGAAAAAGATACAAGTGAAACTTTCAGAAAGTGGGTGTGAAGAGCCGACAATTATCATTCACAAGCCCTGAAACATGCCAGCAGTCACTGTCCATCAGTTTGCTGGTCAGGTTAAAATGTGCAGTGCTGTGAGTCCAGAAGCAGGATCAGGATCTTCATTTTAGACCAAGTCCATTTACACTGACGTTCCCACAGCTCTGAATGTCTGCTTTTGTAGAAGTTCATCAGTTTAACCTGGAAAGCACAATCCTGCTCACGTCTTTCCCACTGTGGTACAGAACAGAAACACACAGATATCATGGCCGAAGCTCTCTGATGAGGACGTTATTCGTACAGCTAATCTAACAGCTCAATGCTCTCTGATGAGGAACCAAGACTGAAAGGGGGAACCCATCCTCCTCCAGTCGACACTGGATCATAATAAAAACAAAACAGGAATAAAAACAATAACAAAACAAAAAGGTCAATTTTGCATCAAGACAAACAAGATGAGAACGTGAGTGAGAGAGATAAAGTCCATGCAGGTAAACAGTCAGAAGCAGAGTCATGCAGGGAGGTGAGGATGAGTCAATGTGAGGCTCCAGAGCAGGACCGCGGGCAGGAGGGCAGTGGAGAGCCAGGTCAGGTCAGGCGGTACCAGGATGGAGCAGTTGGCCCCGGGCTTCTCAGTACATGTGAAAGAGACAGAAAACAGAAAGGAGGGAAAACACAGAGGGTTAGGAGGAGCACAGGAAAAGGTTACAGGAGGAGGGGTGTTCAGGAGAGGTCAGATCAGACTGATGTCCGGCCTGTAAAGGAAGGAGATTAGAGAGACTGCAGAACTGATCAGGAACCTGTGAACAGAGAGCAGAACAGTCCAAACCTGTTAGTGTTCATATAAGCTACATCAGCAAGGAGAACAGTCCAGTGCACTGATGGATTCTCTGAAAGCTTGAGCTTAAAGGTAGGTTTTTAATCTGGATTTAAACACAGTGTGTCTGAGTCCCGAACAGCAGCAGGAGGTTTATTCCAGAGTTGAGGAGCCTGATAAGAGAAAGCTCCTCCTCCAGCGTTGATTCTCCTGAGGCGAGGAACTGACAGAAGGCCAGCGTCCTGCGAGCGAAGTGTACGTGACTGCTTGTAGGTTTAAGAAGTTCCCCAAGATATTGTAGGGCCAAACCGTTTAGTGACTTATAGGTCAGAAGGAGTATTTTATAATCAGTGCAGAATTGAACTGGACAGTCAGAAACAGCTCCTGGGCTTTTTACAGTGCTACTGGGTAAGACTGAGAATCCATCTAAATCTACAGCAATATTTGCATGTATGGATCAATAAGTAAGACCTCTCTATGTCTTTCAGACAGGCTGTTATTTTATTAAGGTGGATAAGTAGAGCTGGGTGGCAATGAAAGTCAAGTCAATGCCATAAAGAGTAAATACCGCAGGCGGTCATCATACCAAGACACTGACCTTTTCCTAATTAATGCAACATGGTCAAGATTAGAGCGGAGCACAGACAGCAGATCATCTGTTTCATGCTCAGGATCTAGAGGAGGAGATGGGCAGGAGATGGTTAAATCTGGAGGGTTATTAATAAAGACACTAGCTGTAGAGGTTGTTATGGTATGCTTGCTCATAAAGCGAGGCTGCAGGGGGATCTCCTGGTTTAAGACTACATGGTTAGGTAGTGGTCAGAGATGGAGTCAGGCTGAGAGATGCTGACTATGCTGACTGTCTCAATACCCAGGGTCAGAACTAGGTGTGTATGGTTGCATCTCGGAGTTGGACATCTAAGATTGATTAAACCAGTTCTGAGGGGTCCTGAGTCTCCAAGTGAATATTGAAATCTCCAACATTTAAAGTCTTATCAGTAGAGAAAGCTCCCTCTGATAAGAAGTCAGCAAATCCACTCAGTAAATGTGTATGAAGTCCAGGAGGACGACAGACTGTAATAAACAGAAGAGAGAGCTGCTTTTTAGAAGCCGGGGAAGAGTCTGCCACTTTCAGACTCAGCACTAGAAACGATTTCACTTCAGAACCTGAGTTTTGGGTTTATGTCCAGAACTGGATCAGAGATCGAGGCTACTCCACTGCTGTGACCAGACCTGCGAGGAGAACTGCAGGAGTTCAAGCCTGGGGGAGTCGATTCATTCAAAGCAATGATTCATTAGGTTTAACCCCCGTTTCACAAAGACACAGTGAACTGAGGAGGTTTTCAGTAATAATCTCAGTGACAGGGACTGCTTTAGCTTCTAGAGATCCTACATTTAACAGCCCAAACTTAATGCGGGAAACACGAAGCGCTAATGTTGATTTAATCAGGTTGTTACGAGTCGAGCTTCTAAAGAAGAACCGAATCCAAACAGCGGTTCAGAGTCTCGCTCAAAATACCGGAGATCACGTGATCGCCCGAAGTGACGCTTCGCACGTCACTGAACGTAATTACGTTCAAGGCGCGTCACTTTCCCGGGAGCAACGAGCTGAATATGAACTGAAATATGAACTGAAATGAAATAGAAATGTAGAAACTGTGTGAATCTGCTGGACTTTCATTTAAAAACACAACAAAACATGCAGCAGTTTCTCTCTGAAGGTCAGGTGTTGTTTCCAAACCGACTAAAGAGAATAAAAGTGCTTGATAAAGCTCCTCCGTATTGGAGGGTTTTAACTGGAGACGATGTGAAATGAGCTCTAATAAAACACTGAAGTGTTTCTGTTTATTTCTGTGTTCAGCAGATGTTCAGTCTACATGCAGATTAAACAGGGGGATTTTTCACATCATCAAATATTAATAAACGTCACTATTTTTATTTACGAGGAGAACAAAGCAGTTACACACTCAGATCAAACACATGCAGTTAAATGTAGATAAAATGACATTCAGTGAAGAGAAGAAACACAGGCAGACATCACTGTATGGAGCTCCCGTCTCAGTCTGGACGAAGCTGATGAACACAAGTGAATCAGGCGATGGAGGTGTAGTGTTTTATTAGAACAGCAGGTGGCGCAGTAGAGCTGAGGAGCTGAGAAGCACTTTGACCTTAACTGTGTTAAAAAGCCTCGGGCTGCTTCCAGAAACTCCAACATTTACTGCTCATTTTCAGTGAACAACCGCAAGCACTGTCTGCTCAGTTCAGCTTTATTAATCACCCTATTTCTAACAAGCTGTTCTCATTATATATATATATATAAGGTATAGGGATAGTGGTAAGGAACCACTGGACAACCACTGGACAATGAACTAACAAACCGCTGACTGACAGGAACACATCAAGGACAGGGCAAACAAACACGTGCACCATGTGCAAAGACAGACAAAGGCCAGCGTGAAACACAGGGGTAGATATACACAAGCGAGGACGAGGGCGTGGCGAGGAACGGGGTACAGGTGTGAACACTTAGGCACAGGAGGGACCAGAACTGACGAGAGACAAAAGCACGAGGCAGGGCAAAACAAGGTCAGGCTAGAACAACTGAAACGGCACAGCTAGAAATAAAACAGGCAGGGTAAGACCAGAACAGAGGAGACCAGGACAGGCGGGACAGAAACTGATTCACTGATTAGTTGTGAGCTTTTCTGTGGACGAGTTGTGATGAAAAGGAGGAAAACACTTTTCTCCAGTTTGGATCTCAGCCCCTTTTCTTCCTACAATGGAAAACACACACACACACACACACACACACACACACATATTAAACACTTTATACACTTTCATCTCCAACCATGAGGGTTATTTAGGCTGTACTCTACACACTGCACACAAACAATAACACTTTTCTACAAAACAGCAACGGCTAACTGTACAGTTTATTAACAACTCAGCTGAAGGTGGCGCTATTGCAGATGTCCCCCAATAGCAGGCTTTGTGTGGACTTTTTGAACAAAATGCTGCAGAAGTATTGGAGCAGAAATGAAAATATTGCTGCACTGATATGAAAGTAACACGAGTATTTGAGCAGCGTGAGGATAGAGCTTTCTCTCAGACTGTGTTTTAAAATGAAGGTCACACTGATGATCAATCAGAGGAAATATCTCACATACTTTAAAAATGAATCTCAGTCTAGATCATCTAAAGGGGAGAGGAAGCTCCTTGCTGATGTAGCTTATATAAACACTAACAGGTTTGGACTGTTCTGCTCTCTGTTCACAGGTTCCTGATCAGTTCCTGATCAGCATCACCATCATCAACATCATCATCACCATCACCACCATCATCATTATCATCATCACCATCATCATCATCACCACCATCCTCACCATCATCATCATCATCATCAACACCATCATCATCATCATCACCATCACCATCACCATCATTATCATCATCACCATCCTTTCATCCTCATCATCACCATCATTATCATCATCATCATCCTCACCATCATCATCATCATCATCCTCATCCTCACCATCATCATCATCATCATCACCACCACCACCACCATCATCATCATCATCATCACCACCATCATCATCATCACCACCATCATCACCATCATCATTATCACCATCATCCTCACCATTATCATCATCATCACCATCACCACCATCATCATCATCATCATCACCATCATCATCCTCTGTGTAATTGTATCTTTTCTAGGTCTGAAGATAAATTATCATGATGCAACATTTGGAGTTTGTATGTTGATCCCATGTTTAGTGGTGAAGCAGTTTCTTAAAAATGTTAGTTTTAGCATTTTATATGGTGTGTGTGTGTGTGTGTGTGTGTGTGTGTGTGTGTGTGTGTCCGGTTACAGTGTAAAAACAGTGTAAAAACAGTGTAAAAACTCCCTTTCAGGCTTTTTAACACAGTTGAAGTCAAAGTGCTTCTCAGCTCCTCAGCTCTACTGCGCCACCTGCTGTTCTAATAAAACACTACACCTCCATCGCCTGATTCACTTGTGTTCATCAGCTTCGTCCAGACTGAGACGGGAGCTCCATACAGTGATGTCTGCCTGTGTTTCTTCTCTTCACTGAATGTCATTTTATCTACATTTAACTGCATGTGTTTGATCTGAGTGTGTAACTGCTTTGTTCTCCTCGTAAATAAAAATAGTCACGTTTGATAATATTTGATGATGTGAAAAATCCCCCTGTTTAATCTGCATGTAGACTGAACATCTGCTGAACACAGAAATAAACAGAAACACTTCAGTGTTTTATTAGAGCTCATTTCACATCGTCTCCAGTTAAAACCCTCCAATACGGAGGAGCTTTATCAAGCACTTTTATTCTCTTTAGTCGGTTTGGAAACAACACCTGACCTTCAGAGAGAAACTGCTGCATGTTTTGTCTTTTTAAATGAAAGTCCAGCAGATTCACACATTTTCTATATTTCTATTTCATTTCAGTTTATTTTCATAAAGTGGAGCAGAAGTAATTCACTATGGAAAATGATTTTAGCGGCATTATGAGGGAAACGTCAGCCACTCTGCTTAAGGCCGGTCTCCTCACTGCTGCTACTGGGCTGCATCCAGAAACCCCCAAACCTCCTCCTCTCCTCCGAGTCCCAGAAACTGGGTTTGTGGCTCCATCATGCCGCCTGTCCAAAAATAACCTGCATCTTTATTCATGTCGGACTCAGGGTGCCTGGTTTACAGGACAATTCACAGAGACTTAGGCCTGGAGAATAAGGGTTCTCCTGAGCAAATGACCAAAAAAAGGGACAACTTAAATATATATAAGGTGCATGTCATGTTCCACATAATGATAATGACTGTAGGTATAAGGGCTTGCGCTGGTGTCTGTTATGTTCCATCGTCCTAACCAGAAAAACAGTGTTTAGAAAGTGTGTTTTCAGAGATTCCCAACTTTTTACTGGTGCTGGGCAAAGGGTGAGCACAGAATGATGAGGTATCTTTTCTGTACGAGCAGCTAATAGGGACAACACTGTACCATCACATGTATGTCTTTTAGGAGCTAAGAAGTCCCCCTACAGGGATGGACACTGAGCAGGGTGAGGCCACAGCAGCCACATGGCGCTGGTTTGGGGCAGTGCATGCCATCCTGGGAGGCAAACCTTCAGTGACCTTAACCAGTAAAGACTCAGACACAGAGGGGGCCTACAAAGGGGAAGATGACGCGCCCTCCTGTGCCAAGTCTGACCCTGTGTGGCAGTCAGTCCCCTCCACCAGCAGGAGTGCCTCCTGTCCCCCTCAGGAAGTCCAGCAGCTAAATCCAGGTGAGCAAACCTTGCGGCATCATACCCAAGAAGACTGGAGTCTGTAATCACTGCCAAAGGTGCTTCAACTAAGTACTAAGTAAAGGGTCTGAATACTTATGTCACTGCAACATTTTAGTTTTTCTTTTTTTAAATAAATTTGCAGAAATCTATTAGAAAACTCTGTTTTCACTTTGTCATTGCGGGATCAACATGGTGCCAGTGTCTAAAGCTGTATATTTTCCTTCATAATGCCACTTTTATTAAAGATTTATGTTTCCTGATTAAGATTATATTAATAAAGTGCCAGAGAAAGAAAAACTATTCCCAGCAACACTCAGTATAGAAACAATTCAACTTTATATCTGTTATTATTTACAGTTATTAATTTGAGTTACTTTTAATAAGCTGTTAAATAGTTGTAAACACTGCTTTCTTAAACTAGTTTATCATTTTCAGTTTAGAGAGTCAGAAATATTTTTATTCCGGTTTAGGAGGGACTTTTATTTTGACAGGATTTCGTTCGCTACTCTGTCCAAGTGTTGCTAGCTTCACACTGCTAGCTCGTTGCTCGGGTCTGCAGCGGGACCGGGGAACTGACGCGCCTTGAAACGTGATTGCGTAACGAAGCGTCACTTCCGGCGTTCACGTGATCTCCGGTATGTTTGAGCGCGTGTTTGGACGCGGTTCTGCTTTAGAAGCTCGAGCTGTGATTCTTCACAGAGCGTCGAGCGACCGGCCGGCCCTCCTTTACAGCCTTTACTCTCAGCTCTGTCTCCTTCCTCTGAGACAGCTGCTGTGGTCCTGGAGCTCTCTGCTCCCTGTGCTGCTGTACAGTCCTCTGTCTCACGGAGGGTCGTCGTCTCCTCTCCCGCACCGGAGAGGGCCTGTGGGGGCGTCCGCGTGGCCTTGAAAAAGCCGAGGACTCCTCCACCTCCACCGCCGGTTTTCACCTCTGCTGACCGGTTCGAGGTCCTCGGAGCCCAAAGAGGTCCGGCGTTCAGGTTAGTGAGCTGGACAGTGGGCAGGTGAGTGATTTACATGATTTACTGGATTTAATCATCATTTATTCTGTCATTTCTCTGCTTGTTTTAAAAAGTAATAAATCAGTGTCCCTCATAGTGTCTCAGACTAACCCTGCAGTGTGGAGACTGTCTCTGTCCTCCACATGGTTTATAACTGGAGCTTCAGAAAATCTGCTTTAAAAATCTTATTAGAATTGATATAAATTATTTTACTACACCATCATTCAGTACTACTACTCTTAATGATATTCAGGGATTGTGCTGCTGCTGCCTCCATCCTAAGAGTAGGAAAACTGGTAAATGATCATCGACCCAGATTATCAGTGTTATCCTCCTGATTTCAGTGTAAAGCCAATTTCATCTAGAGAACGTTTCTGCTCCATCTACAGTTTTTAATCTTAGACCCTCCTTCCCCTCACTGCATGCTCAGCTTCTGGGAGAGGGGTCAGAGTAAATGTGTCATTTTCAATGAGGGAAGTCCTCTCCTCTTTCATAGCCTCAACCCAGAATGTTGATTTAGCTGAATCTCTTTAAAGCTCTGTGGTTCATTACAGACCCTGTAGCAGTACAGGTCTTGAGCAAGACCTTTACGTACTTTTGCCCACCGCTCCAGGCACGTGTGTTCACAGCACAGCTGGGTTACAGAGGGAAGCCAAATTCCATCAGTCAAAAAATGTCAAATGGTGAATCTGGTTTTCTTGTCTTGTACGTTTTGTTACTTTGAAACAATGCGCAGAGAAGCAAATCAGACTACCACGGTTTTGGAGGTTCCACCGAGATCCCAACATTCCTCTGGGTCCGGAGTTTTCAGAGACAGGATCAGAAAGCGACAGAGGCGGCCGCCGTCATCCCAATGAGTGATTCTGAGTCAATTCAGGCGCTCTACTGACTCTGAGACTCTGTACCCGAGGTGACCTTAAGTAAATTAATTAGACCGCTTGTCTTAGGAATTACGGGTCGCCATATTCTTAGACCTTCAGGTTACTTTAACCCGGATCCCTTTTGATATTTTAATTTTTATATTTGTTTTAGACCATTGACTTTTTGACGTGATCCGGACTCAAAGGACGCAGATGTCCAAAGCAGCAAAGAAACACTTAAATTTCAGTACCCCTATCCCTCAGTAGGGACACAATTCTAACAGTGGATGTTTCAGGCTTACCACTCACAGAACATTTCTGCAGGAAGTTCAGGTAAATCTCTTCATAAGCTCCAGCTTTTTCAGAATGCTGCTGCCAGGGTACGAACTAGAGCTAGGAAATTTGATCATATTAGTCAAATTCTTTCATCCTTACACTGATTACCTGTTAAATTCAGTACAGATCATAAAATACTTCTAAAATATTAATCTCTCAATGGTCTGACCCCACATTATCTGGAGGAACTTCTTACACCTTACAGCCCTCCACGTACACTCCGCTCGCAAGATACTGGCCTATTATCAGTCCCACGTATTAGAAAAAACAGTGCAGGAGGAAGAGCCTTCTTTTTATAAAGCCCACAACTTTGGAACAAGCTCCCTGTTAATATCCAGGAATCAGACACACTCTCTGTCTTTAAATCTAGATGAAAAACTTCTCTCTCTAACACCAGCTTTCAGAGAACTCTCCAGTTCTGTGTTCTGTCCTGCTCTGATTACAGGCTTTTTATCACTATTATTGTGGTTGTGTCTCTAACTATTTCTGCTACAGGTCTCTCACTAAACGTAAAGCTTGTTCTAATCGTCATCTTTTTCTCTCTCTCCCCTCATGTCCTGAGCTCCCTGTCTGGAGCTGCTTGTCTGGAGTTTCCCTCCCCACCCCCACTGGATCTATAGGAGCAGCTAGGTCAGTATGTACTAGTTCAAGTACTGCTTTTGCTCGAGCATCAGGTTCTGTTTCTACTCTGAGCAGATTTGTCTTGTCTGCAGACTTCACAGTTCAGTTCATCAATCTTACCCTTGATCTTCATGCTTCATCAGGTAATAAAGCCTATTGTACTCTTTAATGGTGAACTTGGTACCACTTTTGTGGCTTTGTCTTCTTTATTTGAGCCAGTTGTTGTGATGCTTGTGCTCTCTGCTCCCTGTTACTGTACAGTATTCTCTCACTGACCATTGTTTGCGTTTTTGTCTGTGTTTTTACACAGAGGCAACCACAGAGGAATAAGCTACCCAGGAGGTTGTCAAGCTTGTGCGGCAGACCCAGCTGCTGTTGTAGAGGCAGTCCAAATTCCACCGACTGAAGACGAGGTGTGACCGTCTTAATTCCAGCTCTACCAACGAGGCAGACACAGAAGGTCATCATTTCCTCTCCTGCACCTGAAAGGGCCTGGAAATGTCAGTGTGGCTGGGAAAAGTCTGGAGGACTCTTCCACCACCACAGCTGTTTTCACCTGGATGTCGCCAGGTGGCTTTGGCACCATTGTTCTCCACTATTCTCCATCTGATGCAGCGTGGCCCTGAAAAAGCACTGCAGTACTCTTCTGTCCTCTTTTCGGAAAAAAACAGACACTCGGACCATCGGCTTCGGGCCACTGCTGGCTGTGGGATAGGTCCGTCTGCACTGACTTTGTAGAGAACTGGAAGAGCTTTC
The DNA here is from genome assembly GCF_030463535.1 of Salminus brasiliensis. Taxonomy (NCBI): domain Eukaryota; kingdom Metazoa; phylum Chordata; class Actinopteri; order Characiformes; family Bryconidae; genus Salminus; species Salminus brasiliensis. Next base: position 18,174,682 of record NC_132894.1, on the reverse strand, counting down.
GGCTGCGTCCGGTCCTCTAACACAGAGATGGTCCATCGTTCTCTCCGGGAACATCAAGAAGGTTTAAGGCCTGGACTGACTGACCCTTCCCATTCACACTGTCAGGTTAGTGAACTGCGTAGTTGGCAGGTAAGTGATTTACATGATTTACTTGATTCCACCCATTTATTCAGTCACTTTTCTGCTTGTATTAAAAAGTAATATCAGCGTCACTCATAATATTTCAGACAAATCCTGCAGTATCAAGACTGTCATGGTTTGTAGTTGTAACGTTGGAAAATCTGCTTTAAAAATATTATTAGAATTTGTAGGGGCCAGTGGTGGCTGTAGGGGCCAGTGGTGGCTCCGCGTTTAGAGCTCCTGGCTATTTGACAGTGTTGTGTGTTCGATCCCTGGGCTCGGCAAACTGCCACTCTTGAGCAAGACCTTTACGTACTTTTGCCCACCGCTCCAGGCACGTGTGTTCACAGCACAGCTGGGTTACAGAGGGAAGCCAAATTCCATCAGTCAAAAAATGTCAAATGGTGAATCTGCTTTTCTTGTCTTGTACGTTTTGTTACTTTGAAACAATGCGCAGAGAAGCAAATCAGACTACCACAGTTTTGGAGGTTCCACCGAGATCCCAATATTCCTCTGGGTCCAGAGTTTTCAGAGACAGGATCAGAAAGCGACAGAGGCGGCCGCCGTCATCCCAATGAGTGATTCTGAGTCAATTCAGGCGCTCTACTGACTCTGAGACTCTGTACCCGAGGTGACCTTAAGTAAATTAATTAGACCGCTTGTCTTAGGAATTACGGGTCGCCATATTCTTAGACCTTGAGGTTACTTTAACCCGGATCCCGGATTCAGGCTTACCACTCGGAGAACATTTCTGCAGTCCTGTGAAGGTGAAATTGGGTAATACCTTTTTCAGTGGTATGAAAAAGTTTGGGCACCCCTGATAATTTTGATGATTTTCCTTTATAAATCATTGGTTGTGCTGATCAGTAATTTCAGTTAAATATATCATAAAGCCTATGAACACAGTGATATTTGAGAAGAGAAATGAAGTTTATAGGATTTATAGAAAGTGTGCAATAATTATTCAAACAAAATTAGGCAGGTGCATAAATGTGGGCACCCTCAGAACCTCAAGGCTGGACTACTGCAGTGCTGTAGGCTGGAAGTTCAGGTAAATCTCTTCATAAGCTCCAGCTTGTTCAGAATGCTGCTGCCAGGGTACGAACTAGAGCTAGGACATTTGATCATATTAGTCAAATTCTTTCATCCTTACACTGATTACCTGTTAAATTCAGTACAGATCATAAAATACTTCTAAAATATTAATCTCTCAATGGTCTTGACCCCACATTATCTGGAGGAACTTCTTACACCTTACAGCCCTCCACGTACACTCCGCTCGCAAGATGCTGGCCTATTATCAGTCCCACGTATTAGGAAAAAACAGTGCAGGAGGAAGAGCGTTCTTTTACAAAGCCCCCAACTTTGGAACAAGCTCCCTGTTAATATCCGGGAATCAGACACACTCTCTGTCTTTAAATCTAGATGAAAAACTTCTCTCTTTAACACCAGCTTTCAGAGAACTCTCCAGTTCTGTGTTCTGTCCTGCTCTGATTACAGGCTTTTTATCACTATTATTGTGGTTGTGTCTATTTCTGCTACAGGTCTCTCACTAAACGTAAAGCTTGTTCTAATCGTCATCTTTTTCTCTCTCTCCCCTCATGTCCTGAGCTCCCTGTCTGGAGCTGCTTGTCTGGAGTTTCCCTCCCCACCCCCACTGGATCTATAGGAGCAGATAGGTCAGTATGTACTAGTTCAAGTACTGCTTTTGCTCGAGCATCAGGTTCTGTTTCTACTCTGAGCAGATTTGTCTTGTCTGCAGACTTCACAGTTCAGTTTATCAATCTTACCCTTGATTTTCATGCTCTCTACTGCATAATGATGCATAAAACATCATAATTACAGTGAACAAGGATTTCATGCTGTTTGAATATTGTAACACACTGCAACCATCACCACTGTGATCATTGACCACATTCAGGTAATAAAGCCTGTTGTTCTCTTTAATGGGTAACTTGGTACAACTTTTGTGGCTTTGTCTTCATCTGAGCCAGTTGTTGTAATCCTAAACCTGTTATTGCGTTTCTGTCTGTTTCTGTCCGCCTGCTCAGGTACGAGCTCTCCAGGAGGTCGTCAAGCTTGTACGGTCGATCCAGCTGCTGTTTTAGAGGCAGTCAAACTTCGCTGACGAGGCTGGAGGCTGCCCGTGACTCCTCTAACGCGACCATCTTAATTCCAACACTACCGGCGCCACAGACACAGAGGGTCGTCATCTCCACTCCCGCATCTGAGAGAGCCTGGAACTGTCTGTGTGGCTGGAAAAAGCAGAGGGCTCTTCCACCACAGCAAGTTCTCACCTCTGCTAACTGGTTCAAGGACCTCAGCTCTTCACCTGCTCCGGCACAGAGGAAGACTCCTTAGGGCGGTGTTCTCACTGTTGAAGATTCTTCTGTAAAACCCTCAAAGTATTGACCCTAAAGAGTAACGCCACGTTCTCCTTTTTTACCAGGTGCTCGCTTCCTGGATGTTGCCAGGTGGGTTTGGCACCATCGTTCTACACTGTTCTCCTCCTGATGCAGCATGGTCCTGAAGAAGCACTGCCGTACGCTTCTGGACACTGTTCGGGAAAAGCCAGACATCAGGATCATCGTCTTCAGCCCCCTGACCACTTATAGACCAGTAAGGGAGCCGTTTCCTCAGCTCTTCTCGCTCCACTGCTGGCTGTGGGACAGGTCCGTCTGCTCTGTCTTTGTGGACAGCTGGGAGAGCTTTTGGCTGCGCCTGGTCCTCTACCTCAGAGATGATACTTCACCTGTGCCGCCTGGGGTCCATCGTTCTCTCCAGGAGCATCAAGAAGGTGCCAGGCCAGGACTGACTGGCCCTTCCCAGTCACACTGTCAGGTTAGTGAACTGCATAGTTGGCAGGTAGGTGATTTACTTGATTCCACCCATTTATTCTATCACTTTTCTGCTTGTATTAAAAAGTAATGTCAGTGTCACTCATAGTATTTCAGACAAATTCTGCAGTGTTGAGACGGTCATGGTTTGTAATTGTAACGTTGGAAAATCTGCTTTATAAATCTTATTAGAATTTATATAAATTCTTCCATCTTTCCGAGTACAAGCAGTTCTGCATTGAGTTTGGGCTGTTAAATATACAGTGGGGCAAAAAAGTATTTAGTCAGCCACTGATTGTGCAAGTTCTCTTACTTAGAAAGATATGAGAGGTCTGTAATTTATCATAGGTTCATTTCAACTTTGAGAGACAAAACAAAAAATAAAAAAAATCCAGGAAATCACATTGTAGGATTTATGAAGAATTTATTTGTAAATTATGGTAAGTTTTTCTGGACTAGTCAAGGTTTCTGGCTCTCACTGACTTGATTGAAGCTCTTCTGTCCTCCACTTGTTACCTGTATTAATGGCACCTGTTTGACCTCGTTATCTGTATAGCACACCTGTCCACAGCCTCAAACAGTCAGACTCCAAACCTCCAACCTGCTTAAGCCAGTACATGTCCAGACCCGTCTGACGTGAACCACCTTAATTCACTAGATCTCTGTGAAACTAAATCAAGGGTGTAGGTCTGTTAATTACATTGGTGGGGGTCATAAAATCAGTTCACACAGGGTCTCCTGGAAGCTGAGTGTTTCTGTATTTATGATGACCTTAAAACTCTAACTAAAACTACAGGTAATTTCTGAATATGAAGTTATAAAAGCACATACAAGTGTCCAAAGAAACACATAGGGTAAGAGAGTAAATGTAAATGACTGCAGAATTTTAAATAGTGAAATAGATTTCAGACTGTGTGCTAACCAGCCAATTAATCCTCAGAGTCCATATTGTCTATTTAAGTCAAGACAGGTTGCCAAGTAGTATTAAATTTACCACTGCACCCAATTTTAGGTAGGAGGGTTTTCTCTTTCCCTTTAAGTAATCGAAGCAGTCTTAGCCAGAACCATTTGAACAAGATTTCAGTGTAACTGACAGTTCGACAAGGTTTTTCTTGATCAGACTCAGTTCTGAAGTCTTCCTCCGGCGTTACGTTTACTGCAGGATTAAAGTGTTTCCCTACATTCCTAAGACTGACCAATCGAGTTGATTATTTAAGCGCAGAGATGCAAATCCCACTACCTCAGTTTTGGAGGTTCCACCAAGATCCCAATATTCCTCTGGGTCCAGAGTTTTCAGAGACAGGATCAGAAAGCGACAGAGGCGGCCGCCGTCATCCCAATGAGTGATTCTGAGTCAATTCAGGCGCTCTACTGACTCTGAGACTCTGTACCCGAGGTGACTGTAAGTAAATGAAGTAGACCGCTTGCCTTATACATTTAGAAGAGACGGGACGCCGTATTCATTTCAGTCTCACGGTTGACTTGGCAACCTCTTGTTGGCAAATTTTAATAAATTTGGATCCCTGAAAAATTCTCTGGTTTAAACAACCCTGAGAATCTAAATATTCAGGACATTTAATTCTGCACTGGCCACACAGACACCAGACTGTACTGTGGGTAGCAAGTGTTAGTCATGGAATGCTGTTCTTTTTCCTCAATGTATACCACCCCTAATGTCCAAATTACTCAATTTTACTTTCATCAGTCCACAGCACCTTATTCTAAAATGAAGCTGGCTTGTCCAAATGTGCTTTAGCAGACCTCCAGCGACTCTTTTTGTGGCGTGTGCAGAAAAGGCTGCTTCTGCATTACTCTCCCATACAGCCTCTCCTTGTGTAAAGTGCGCTGAGTAGTTGAACGATGCGCAGTGACTCCATCTGCAGCAAGATGATGTAGGTCTTTGGAGCTGGTCTGTGGGTTGACTATGACTGTACTTACCATCCTTCACCTCTGCCTATCTGAGATTTTTCTTGACCTGCCACTTCGGGCCGTAACTAGAACTGTGCCTATGGTCTTCAGTTTCCTCACCATGTTCCTCACAGTGAAGACTGACAGCTGAAATCTGAGAGCTTTTTGTAGGCTGGAAGTCCAGGTAAATCTCTTCATAAGCTCCAGCTTGTTCAGAATGCTGCTGCCAGGGTACGAACTAGAGCTAGGAAATCTGATCATATTAGTCCAGTTCTTTTATCCTTACACTAATTAGCTGTTAAATTCAGTACAGATCATAAAATACTTCTAAAATATTAATCTCTCAATGGTCTTGACCCCACATTATCTGGAGGAACTTCTTACACCTTACAACCCTCCACGTACACTCCGCTCACAAGATGCTGGCCTATTATCAGTCCCACGTATTAGAAAAAACAGTGCAGGAGGAAGAGCGTTCTTTTATAAAGCCCCCAACTTTGGAACAAGCTTCCTGTTGATATCTGGGAATCAGACACACACTCAGTCTTTAAATCTAGATGAACAACTTCTCTCCAGTTCTGTGTTCTGTCATGCTCTGATTACAGGCTTTTTATTACTATTATTGTGGTTGTGTCTCTAACTATTTCTGCTACAGGTCTCTCACTAAACGTAAAGCTTGTTCTAAACTTCATCTTTTTCTCTCCTCATGTCCTGAGCTGCCTGCCTGGAGTTGCCCTTTTTTGGTTCAGTTCCGGTGTCTTGGTATCAGGCCTGTCCCACTACTCAGCAGAGTTCCAACACAACCATCCTAACCCCTCTCTCTCTCTCTTTTACATGTACTGAGATGCCCTGCTGTCCAGTCTGGAGGTGTCCATTCGTCTATGTTCCGGAATCAGACCTTCATTATCTCTCTGTCCAGCACCTACTCACACTCCTTCTTCATAACTGTATATTGTTATTCCTTTTCTGATTATTACACAGTGCTTGAAGTTGGAGCGGAGCAGAGTTCTGTTATTCACTACGTCTGCGGTTTTGCTTCTATGCCTTTGAACTCTTCAGCGAGTGTGGACTTGAGTTCTGAACCGAGAAGCTCGGAGATGTTCGTTTCAAAACACAGAGAACCTCCTCATCCCTCCATGTCTGTTAGGCCTAGCAGATCAACCTCGCCATCTAAGCTGTTTGCAGTGTTTCTTCTCTTGTATAGAAATTGAGATTTTTAGCCATTATATAAACCAGTGAGTTTTTGGCTGTAGATCCAAATTAGTGATCCTCTGAAAACTTTCTGATGTTGTACAGCGCTAAATTTCAGTCTTTTATGGGAGCTTCTTGGTCGAGGCTTCTCAGCTTCACCTCCATTGCCTGAGTCACTTGTGTTTCTATAAGCTTTGTCCAAACTGAAACAGGAGCACCATACAGTGATGTCTGCCTGTGTTTGTTCTCTTAATTGAACGTTAGTTTTTTTATGTAATCTCTCATATGTCTGTTTATATTCAGCTCGTTATGCTCAGGTCTACAGTGGGACCGGGGAATTGAGGCGCTTGACTTCTTAAACCGAAGCGTCACCACCTCAGCTCTTCTACTTTGCCTTCACCTGCTTCATCCCTCAAGGACAACCCCTCAGGGCAGTGTTCTCATTGATGGAGATTCTACTGAAACCACTTAAGCATCGAGCCCAAAGAGTAACACCACAGTCTCCTGTTTTCCAGATGTTCTGGACTTCGTCAGGCGGCTTCCCTTCACACTGCGACAGCGAGATGCCTTTGGCACAATCATTCTCTACTGTTCGCAGCGAGTTCCTGACGTTGGTGAACTGAATAGTTGGCAGGTAAGTAATTTTACATCATTTTTTCTATTTTAATAACCATTTATTCTGTCATTTCTCTGCTTGTATTAATAATTAATTTGGTCAGTGTCTGTATCTTCAGTATCTCGCACCCAGTCAGCTAAGTACTGAGGTGCTTTCCTCTCTCTTTGAAAAGTGTGTACTATGTCTGTCTCCCTCTGAGCACCATCTTGAGCATCAGGTTTAGACTCTTGAACCTCTTCTGGAGTCTGATCAACACTGTTGGCTGTTGGAATGGGGGGTACACCCCTCTCACCTTGGGATCATCAGATGCCATTGACTGGTCAGTCTGGGTTTGTTGTTCTTTAACACCCTTTGTATGAAATTTCGCAAGCCTGTGTTTAAGCACTTTCCCTGTGTCTGGATATTAGACTAGGCATGCTGGACTGTTTTTTTGGGTTTTTCCTCTTTCCCTTTAAGTAATCTAAGCAGTCTTAGCCAGCACCTTTTGAACAAGATTTCAGTGTAACTGACTGTACAGCAAGGTTTTTCAGACGAAGTCCTGAAGTCTTCCTCCGGTGTTACGTTTACTGCAGGATTAAAGTGTTTCTCTACATTCCTAAGACTGACTGATCGAGTTGATTCTTTAAGCACGGAGAAGTAAATCCCACTACCACAGTTTTGGAGGTTCCACAGAGATCCCAATATTCCTCTGGGTCCAGAGTTTTCAGAGACAGGATCAAAAACCGACAGAGGCGGCCGCCGTCATCCCAATGAGTGATTCTGAGTCCGTTCAGGCGCTCTACTGACTCCGAGACTCTGTACCCGAGGTGACTGTGTAAATTAATTAGGCCTTACGAATTTAGAATAAACGGGAGGAGACGGACGCTGTATTCTTAGACCTTCAGGTTACTTTAACCCGAATCCCTTTTGATATTTTAATTTTAACATTCGTTTTAGGCCACTGACTTTTTGCAGCTATCCGGACTCAAAGGATGAAGATGTCCAAAGCATTGCCTTAAGATCATTTCAGTCTCATAGTGGTCTGAACTGGGAATTTCTCGGGATCCAGATTTGTTTTAAATTCTAAGATTCTAGAAAGATTCTAAGATATTGTCTTGAAATAGTTTTATTCTCAGTTTAAATTTTTCAGGGATCCAAATTTATTACAAATTAAGTTTTTAGGACATTTAATTATTCATTACTGTTCAACCTAGAGAATTTTGTAAAGGGATCTGCACTTATTTTTTAGAAAATTGAAAGATTCTGAAGCAAGGTTTTGGAAATAAATGTTTTTCAGGGCTGTTCAAATTAGACATTTTGAGGGTTCTAAGACAAGGGGGTTTATAATACCCAAAGAGTTTAGACTATACACGTGACATTAATACATAGTTACAGTTATGATTAGTAGCGCTTTATTAAGCATAAAGGTATCTGCTATAGATAGAGATATATTTATCCCCCCCCCCAGCAAGCAAAACAGCTGATGGGCCTTACCATGCTCAATGTCCTGTGTCTACCTGTGACCATGTTGAATGCCTAAAATAATTGACATATAAACCCAGTAATTCTATCCTATTCTATCTGCTTTTAAAACTGATTTGACACGAACAGTTGAGGGCCTACTTTATAGTCTTTAATATCAGCTGTTGTCTTTATCTGAGACAGTTGTTGTGATGTACTGTGTTACTGTACAGTACTCTGTCTCGCTGACCGTTGTTTGCGTTTGTCTGTGTTTACTCTGGAGTAACTTGGTGACCGCGGAGGAGCGAGATCTCCAGATGCTCTGCAAGGAGGTCATCAAGCTTGACTGCTGCTGCTGCTGTAGAGGCAGTCCAAACTCCAACGGAAGACGAGGCTGGAGTCTGTTCGTGACTCCTCCAACGATGGTCATCTTAAATCCAGCACTACCGGCATGGCGGACACAGAGGGTTGTTGTCTCCACTCCTGCACCAGAGAGGGCCTGGGGCCGTCGTCGTGGCCTGGAAAAGCAGAGGGCTCCTCCACCACCACAGCTGCTTTTCATCTAAATGTACTGGCGTGAGGTTATCAGTTCTTCAACTTCACCTTTTTCCTTAAAATGTTTTTTTTTTTTTTTTTCCCTCCAGGAGTCCTGGACATTGCCAACTTTCTCCACTTTTTCTCTACCCGATGCAGTGAGGCCCTTAAGAAGCACTGCCACACACTTCTGGACACCACTCGGAAAAAGACAGGACCCTAGATTAGGCAGCTGGATAGTGGGCAGGTAATAATATTTCTGTCATTTCTCTGCTTGTTTTAAAAAGTAATAAATCAGTGTCCCTCATAGTGTCTCAGACTAACCCTGCAGTATGGAGATTCTGTCCTTCACATGGTTTATAATTAGAGCTTCAGAAAATTTGCTTTAAAAATCTTATTAGAATTGATATAAATTATTTTACTACACCATCATTTAATACTACTGCTCTTATTCTGTTTATTTCAGAGTCTTTATTCATCAGTCTGTTCTCAATTCTTCCTCACTTATTCATCCTTCACCCATAACGCTGTCATATTTCTAATGCCCAGTGCTCCATGCTTTAGCCTCCCCCCCTTTACTGGATCTATAGGAGCAGCTAGGTCAGCCTGTACTAGTTCAAGTACTGCTTTTGCTCGTGCATCAGGTTGTTACTACTCTGAGCAGATTTCTCTTGTCTGCAGACTTCACAGTTCAGTTAATCAATCCTACCCTTGATCTTCATGCTCTCTACTGCATAATGTGAAACATCATAATTACAGTGAACAAGGATTTCATGCTGTTTGAATATTGTAACACACTGCAACCATCAGCACTGTGATCATTGGCCACATTCAGGTAATAAAGCCTATTGTACTTGGTACCGTATTTTTGGCTGTTCATCACGTCCTTGGTGAGAGTTCAGAGGCTGTCGCCGTTTCCTTCTGAACTCCTCAAGGTTTAGCTATTGCAGTTACTCATGTGGAAGTGGTCGTGGCGGAGTCCCCGCAATTCAGTTCACTTCTATGCGCAACCCAAATCTCAGGTTCTGAAGCTAAATACTCGACAGCTAGTGTCTTATTAACCTTCCAGGTTTCTCCACCTCCTTTCAATTTCACCCTAAAGATCTAGAGCATGTAACAGATGATCTGCAGACTGTGATCCGTTCTAGCCTTGGCAGTGTTGTTCCACAACAAATTTGGTAGAAAAGCCTAGCACTGTGGTTTAATGAACAGATATGTACTCTGAAACCGATCACTGCTGAATTGAACTGCAGAACAGAATTAGAAATCTGAGTCGAGTGGTATCAGTTTGGTCGAGCGACCATCCCTACTTTAAGATAAAGAAGACAAAGCTGATATGAAAGATTATAGTCAGCTTTTGTGATCCTTTTGTGCTCTCTGCTCCCTGTGTTACTGTGCAGTTTGCATTTCTGTCTGTGTTTTTACTCAGAGGTGACCACGGAGGAACAAGCTCTTCAGGAGTTCGTCAAGCTGCAATATTGAGACTTCCATGGTTTGTAATTGTAACGTCGGAAAATCTGCTTTAAACGTTTTAATAGAATTTATATAAATTCTTCCATCTTTCAGAGTACAAGCAGTTCTGCATTGTGTTTGGGCTGTTAAATATACAGTGTGGCAAAAAAGTATTCAGTCAGCCACTGATTGCAAGTTCTCTTACTTAGAAAGATGAGAGAGGTCTGTAATTTTCATTAAAAAAAAAAACAGGAAATCACATGGTAGGATTTTTAAAGAATGTATTTGTAAATTATGGTGGAAAATAAGTATTTGGTCACCCACAAACAAGATTTCTGGCTCTCACAGACCTGTAACTTCTTTAAGATGCTCTCTCTGTGAAACTAAATCAAGGGTGTAGGTCTATTTATTACATTGGTGGGGGTCATAAAATCGGTTCACACAGAGTCTCCTGGAAGCCGAGTGTTTCTGTATTTATGATGAACTTAAATCTCTAACTGTAAAAATACAGGTCATTTCTGAATATGAAGTTATAAAAGCTCATACAAGTGTCCAAAGAAACACAAAGGGTAAGAGTAAATGTAAATGACTGCAGAATTTTAAATAGTGAAATAGATTTCAGACTGGGTGCTAACCAGCCAATTAATCCTCAGAGTCCATATTGTCTATTTAAGTTCCAGCAAGATCCCAATATTCCTCTGGGTCCAGAGTTTTCAGAGACAGGATCAGAAACAGACAGAGGCGGCCGCCGTCATCCCAATGAGTGATTCTGAGTCAATTCAGGCGCTCTACTGACTCCGACACTCTGTACCCAAAGTGAGACCACTTGCCTTACGAATTTAGAATAAACGGGAGGAGACGAGACGCCGTATTCTTAGACCTTCAGGTTACTTTAACCCGGATCCCTTTGATATTTTCATTTTCAAATGTGTTTTTCTAGCACTGACCTTTTGCAGTGATCCGGACTGAAAGGACGAAGATGTCCAAAGCCTTAAAATAATTTCAGTCTCACAGAATTTTCCAATTTAAAACAAATCTGGATCCCAGTGAAGACAACTAAGATATTGTCTTGGGATATTTTGATTCTCAGTGTTGTTTAAAGCAGAGAATTTTTCAGGGATCCAGATTTAGTTTGTAGCCAAGTGAGAATAATGAGACTGAAACTAATGACTTACCAGTTTTTGTTGATATTCCAAAACATTTCTCAGTCTCAGAATGAATGATATTGGGTCAATAAAGGGGGCATCTCTGGTTAAAGTGCTGCAAGCAAAACAGCTGATAGGCCTCATCATGCTCAATGTCCCATGTCCCAGGAAGCAGAAGAAGGGTTATCCACAAGGATAAATTTCCTTTTGGAAAATGAAACCATGGTTGCATGTGAATCTTCACTGGTGAATAGCCCTCTGAGAAAAGCCCTGCTGTGAATTCATTCTCAGATCAGGTGGCTAGAAACAGCTATGTCAGGAAATGCAGTAGTGCTTCAGATGGTTTCCACAACATCACAACAGCAGTGTAAGAAAAATGAGGATGTGTACGATGTGGATATTTCAGACTTGACATATCTTCATCATCAAATGATGGAATTGTTTTGCAGCAGTCTGATGATCAGATATTAATATTGCCTGATACTCACAAGTACTCACTAAAGGAAGGATCGTTTTTGTCTAAAAAAAAAAAAAAAAAAAAAAAAAAGAATCAGTTCAGGAGTGTGTCTTATTCTCTCCTGTATCAGCTCTGTCTTCATCTTAGACAGTTGTTGTGATGCTTGTGCTCTGCTCCCTGTGTTATTGTACAGTACTGTCTCACTGATCGTCGTTTGCGTTGCTCTGTGTTTACTCTGGAGGTACTTGGTGACTGCGGAGGAGTGAGATCTCCAGGCGCTCTGCAAGGAGGTCATCAAGCTTTACTGCTATTGTTGTAGAGGCAGTCCAGACTCCACCAACGGAAGACGAGGCTGGAGACTCCTCTAACGCTGGCCATCTTAAATCCAGCACTACCAACGTAGCGGACACAGAGGGTTATCATCTCCACTCCCGCACCGGAGAGGACCTGGAAAAGCAGAGGGCTCCTCCACCACCACAGCCAGTTTTCACATCTACTAACTGCTGCGAGGTCCTCAGCTCTTTGTTGCGCCCTGAGGAGACGCTACAAGGCCGTTCTTCCCTCATCTTGTGTGGTACCTGTGCGTAAAACACTGCACCCAAAGGACCTAAACAGCTTCAGGCCGGTGGCACTGGCTTCTCATCTGATGAAATCACTGGAGAGGCTGGTCTTTTAACCACATCCGCCCTCTGGTGAGCCCATCCATGGACTCTCTTCAGTTTGCCTACCAGTCTGGTGTCGGGGTGGATGATGCTGTCATCTGTCTTCTACACAGAGCTCTTTCTCACCTGGAGAAGCCCGGCAGCACTGTGAGGACACACACCAAAACACACCACAACAACACAACACCAAAACACACCACAACAACACAACAGGGAGGGAGGTTCTAGCTAGAGAGCTCGCCCATGCCCATTACCAAGATTCTCAATCTTTCAGAAATGATTAGCTGTCATGCACTGATTCACATCACACAGTGTTTGAGCTCGTTTAGACTCATTGTGGTGATGAACCCCCAAGTTCAAGATTCCTTCAAGATCTGTTTCATCTAGTGTTGTATGGCTAAAACAGTTAGTGCTGCCATCTGGTGACCAGTTTGTTTCCTTCCTTCCTTTTCCATTGATTTATGTCATTTATGTAAAATGATTTATGTAATGTGGGACATTTGACCTATTTCAAAAGCAAAAAAAAAAAAGGAATCAACTTAAGAAGTTCATTTATTCAGAGTTCATTTGTACACAATTATGCAAATCATACAAATTAGGAGATGATGTCATTTAGCGACGTCTAGCGACCTTTAGGACGGTCAACAGCTGCTTTCCTTACCTAACCACGCCAATGGCGGTCACGCTGAGGCAGCTTGGGACTCTGAGGATTTCCTGCTGCTCTGACAGTCTTTTAGCTGGTAATTGTGTTATTTTCCTGTAAATATGGTGATGGTCAGTAGTCTAGCTCTGGTCACATCAGTGTCGCGGTGAGGGTCATTTATTTGTTTATTATTATTATTATTTGTCTTTTCTGCTGTGTTATATGAGGGAGGAGGTAAGACCGCTGTGTTTAGTGTTTTCTCTTTTTCTAGGTTATTTAGTAAGATGGGATGTGAGGTTCTGTTTATTTTGGTCTTCTCTCACCCTGAGGTTTTATGATGTTCATTTGATGTTGTTTGTTTGTGTTGAAAATAATAAAAGATTTCACTTGAGCATCAGATCTGTTGTGCTGGTTCCTTTATTTCTCTCCCCAAAGCTCTAGACCTCAACTTCACTATATTATAAAGGGTGTGATGAACGGGGTCAGAAGTTCACTTTTAATGTTGCAAATAAATCAGCCCAGGTTTCAGAAAGCAGTTGTAGCTAATCTACGGCTGTCAGTGGGCTTTAAGTTATATGTTGAGGTGATAAACTAAAGCAGTAATTAATGCTGTTTAATGTAGAAGGAGTTTTCTAAAGAACCTAAATGAGCATCTCTTACCAGCCTCAATGATCCACAGCCTCCTACCCTGCTACCTTTGGTGCAGTTCTGTGACTCTTAATTGTAGAAGTAACACGGTCGGTCCTTTCTTAAATAAAAGGTTCAGGAGGAAAAAGATACGAGTGAAACTTTCAGAAACTGGGTGTGAAGAGCCGACAATTATCATTCACAAGCCCTGAAACATGCCAGCAGTCACTGTCCATCAGTTTGCTGGTCAGGTTAAAATGTGCAGTGCTGTGAGTCCAGAAGCAGGATCAGGATCTTCATTTTAGACCAAGTCCATTTACACTGACGTTCCCACAGCTCTGAATGTCTGCTTTTGTAGAAGTTCATCAGTTTAACCTGGAAAGCACAATCCTGCTCACGTCTTTCCCACTGTGGTACAGAACAGAAACACACACAGATATCATGGCCGAAGCTCTCTGATGAGGACGTTATTCGTACAGCTAATCTAACAGCTCAATGCTCTCTGATGAGAAACCAAGACTGAAAGGGGGAACCCATCCTCCTCCAGTCGACACTGGATCATAATAAAAATCAAAACAGGAATAAAAACAATAACAAAACAAAAAGGTCAATTTTGCATCAAGACAAACAAGATGAGAATGTGAGTGAGAGAGAGATAAAGTCCATGCAGGTAAACAGTCAGAAGCAGAGTCATGCAGGGAGGTGAGGATGAGTCAATGTGAGGCTCCAGAGCAGGACCGCGGGCAGGAGGGCAGTGGAGAGCCAGGTCAGGTCAGGCGGTACCAGGATGGAGCAGTTGGCCCCGGGCTTCTCAGTACATGTGAAAGAGACAGAAAACAGAAAGGAGGGAAAACACAGAGGGTTAGGAGGAGCACAGGAAAAGGTTACAGGAGGAGGGGTGTTCAGGAGAGGTCAGATCAGACTGATGTCCGGCCTGTAAAGGAAGGAGATTAGAGAGACTGCAGAACTGATCAGGAACCTGTGAACAGAGAGCAGAACAGTCCAAACCTGTTAGTGTTCATATAAGCTACATCAGCAAGGAGAACAGTCCAGTGCACTGATGGATTCTCTGAAAGCTTGAGCTTAAAGGTAGGTTTTTAATCTGGATTTAAACACAGTGTGTCTGAGTCCCGAACAGCAGCAGGAGGTTTATTCCAGAGTTGAGGAGCCTGATAAGAGAAAGCTCCTCCTCCAGCGTTGATTCTCCTGAGGCGAGGAACTGACAGAAGGCCAGCGTCCTGCGAGCAAAGTGTACGTGACCGCTTGTAGGTTTAAGAAGTTCCCCAAGATATTGTAGGGCCAAACCGTCTAGTGACTTATAGGTCAGAAGGAGTATTTTATAATCAGTGCAGAATTGAACTGGTAACCAGTGCAGGGACGAGAGAATGGGACTAATATGGTCAAATCTCTGAGCCCTAGTGAGCTCTCTAGCAGCTGCATTCTGAACTAGTTGGAGCTTTTTTTTAATGGTTTACATGAACTTCCAACCAGAAGAGCTTTACAGTCATCCAATCTAGAAGTTATGAATGCTGCACCAGCTTCTCTGCGTGATGTAAGGAGAGTACATTACCCAGTTTAGCAATATTACGTAGGTGGAAGAAGGCAGTTTTAACCATGTAACAGATGTGTGCATCAAACGAGAGGACAGAGTCAGAAACAGCTCCTAGGCTTTTTACAGTGCTACTGGGTAAGACTGAGAATCCATCTAAATCTACAGCAATATTTGCATGTTTGGATCAATAAGTAAGACCTCTCTATGTCTTTCAGACAGGCTGTTATTTTATTAAGGTGGATAAGTAGAGCTGGGTGGCAATGAAAGTCAAGTCAATGCCACTTTTACAGATTATGTTGCCCAGCTGCAGCAAATAAAGAGTAAATTCGAGTTCTCTGTTTTAGAGGACGCAGGCGGTCATCATACCAAGACACTGACCTTTTCCTAATTAATGCAACATGGTCAAGATTAGAGCGGAGCACAGACAGCAGATCATCTGTTTCATGCTCAGGATCTAGAGGAGGAGATGGGCAGGAGATGGTTAAATCTGGAGGGTTATTAATAAATACACTGGCTGTAGAGGTTGCTATGGTACGCTTGCTCATAAAGCGAGGCTGCAGGAGGATCTCCTGGTTTAAGACTACATGGTTAGGTAGTGGTCAGAGATGGAGTCAGGCTGAGAGATGCTGACTATGCTGACTGTCTCAATACCCAGGGTCAGAACTAGGTGTGTATGGTTGCATCTCGGAGTTGGACATCTAAGATTGATTAAACCAGTTCTGAGGGGTCCTGAGTCTCCAAGTGAATATTGAAATCTCCAACATTTAAAGTCTTATCAGTAGAGAAAGCTCCCTCTGATAAGAAGTCAGCAAATTCACTCAGTAAATGTGTATGAAGTCCAGGAGGACGACAGACTGTAATAAACAGAAGAGAGAGCTGCTTTTTAGAAGCCGGGGAAGAGTCTGCCACTTTCAGACTCAGCGCTAGAAACGATTTCACTTCAGAACCTGAGTTTTGGGTTTATGTCCAGAACTGGATCAGAGACCGAGGCTACTCCACTGCTGTGACCAGACCTGCGAGGAGAACTGCAGGAGTTCAAGCCTGGGGGAGTCGATTCATTCAAAGCAATGATTCATTAGGTTTAACCCCCGTTTCACAAAGACACAGTGAACTGAGGAGGTTTTCAGTAATAATCTCAGTGACAGGGACTGCTTTAGCTTCTAGAGATCCTACATTTAACAGCCCAAACTTAATGCGGGAAACACGAAGCGCTAATGTTGATTTAATCAGGTTGTTACGAGTCGAGCTTCTAAAGAAGAACCGAATCCAAACAGCGGTTCAGAGTCTCGCTCAAAATACCGGAGATCACGTGATCGCCCGAAGTGACGCTTCGCACGTCACTGAACGTAATGACGTCCAAGGCGCGTCACTTTCCCGGGAGCAACGAGCTGAATATGAACTGAAATATGAACTGAAATGAAACAGAAATGTAGAAACTGTGTGAATCTGCTGGACTTTCATTTAAAAACACAACAAAACATGCAGCAGTTTCTCTCTGAAGGTCAGGTGTTGTTTCCAAACCGACTAAAGAGTATAAAAGTGCTTGATAAAGCTCCTCCGTATTGGAGGGTTTTAACTGGAGACGATGTGAAATGAGCTCTAATAAAACACTGAAGTGTTTCTGTTTATTTCTGTGTTCAGCAGATGTTCAGTCTACATGCAGATTAAACAGGGGGGTTTTTCACATCATCAAATATTATCAAACGTGACTATTTTTATTTACGAGGAGAACAAAGCAGTTACACACTCAGATCAAATACATGCAGTTAAATGTAGATAAAATGACATTCAGTGAAGAGAAGAAACGCAGGCAGACATCACTGTATGGAGCTCCCGTCTCAGTCTGGACGAAGCTGATGAACACAAGTGAATCAGGCGATGGAGGTGTAGTGTTTTATTAGAACAGCAGGTGGCGCAGTAGAGCTGAGGAGCTGAGAAGCACTTTGACCTTAACTGTGTTAAAAAGCCTCGGGCTGCTTCCAGAAACCCCCAAATTTACTGCTTTTTCCTACTGATCCTCCTCCTCTCCTCCGGGACCCGGAAACTGGGTTTGTGGCTCCATCATGCCGCCTGTCCAAAAACCGGAGGAGACGAAAGAAGCGGCTTCCAGCGGAGGAGACATGAGAGGATCCCACCCAGGAAGAGTGTTAAAGATTTAGGAGTGAGATCACTGAGTGCTCCCAGAGACCACGGCAAATAGAGGAAGCAGCACACAAGTCCTAAACGCTCAGATTCACTAATATTACTGATCTGATCCAATGAGCAGTAAAGCAGTCCTAGAAATGTAGAGTTTAGAGAGACGAACCCGCTCCCCTGCTTCTCTACACCTGGCTTATTTACTGGAACTGAGCTGAAATGATCTTTATTCAGTGAACAACCGCAAGCACTGTCTGCTCAGTTCAGCTTTATTAATCACCCTATTTCTAACAAGCTGTTCTCATTATATATATATTTTACTTGGGGACAGATGAGGACACTGAACCCCTCATAAGGCAGCTAATAGGGACAACACTGTACCATCACATGTATGTCTTTTAGGAGCTAAGACGTCCCCCTACAGGGATGGACACTGAGCAGGGTGAGGCCACAGCAACCACATGGCGCTGGTTTGGGGCAGTGCATGCCATCCTGGGAGGCAAACCTTCAGTGGCCTCAACCAGTAAAGGCTCAGACACAGAGGGGGCCTACAAAGGGGAAGATGACGCGCCCTCCTGTGCCAAGTCCGACCCTGTGAGCCAGTCAGTCCCCTCCACCAGCAGGAGTGCCTCCTGTCCCCCCTCAGGAAGTCCAGCAGCTAAAAGGAGAAGGCGTACTGACTCTGCAGAGGTGCTGGAGTTTCTGAGAGAGGAAGCTGCCAGAGCTCAACGAGAGGAGGCTCAACATGAACACTTCTGTCCTTGTTTAAAAAAGATTGAAAGAATGTGAGGAGTTATTTGATGAATATTTTATTTGTGTACATAAAATATTTTTAGTTAATCCTTCAAATGAAATCTGATCTGTGTCTGTCTTTTCCTCTTTTGGGTCCATTACTGTCAAATGAAGTGAACTCCCACACTGTGGCCTCATTCTCAGTAGATTAGATATTTAAAGTTAAATAAGCTTGAATAATTATCACACAACTCTTAAATGAAGGAGTCTGGAATAAGCAGCACTTTTCCTAGCGCTGACCTCCCACCAAACTAAGTAATCAGGGGAGAAGGGCCTTGGTAAGAGAGGTGACCAAGAACCCAAACGGTCACTCTGGTTCAAAAAGATCCAGTTTACAGAAACGTCCAGAAGCGCAACCATCACTGCAGCTCTCCACCAATCTGGGCTTTATGGCAGAGTGGTCAGATACAGGAGAGCCCCTAAAGGACCCTCAGACTATAAGAAACAAGGTTCTCTGGTCTGATGCAACCAGGATTGAACTTTTTGGCCTCAGTTCTAAGAGTCATGTCTGGTGGAAACCAGGCCCTGCTCCTCACCTGCCCAACACCATTCTTTCAGTGAAGCTTCAGGCTGTGGGGGTATTTTTCAGGGTCTGGGACAGGGAGACTGGGTCAGGGTTGAGGGAAAGCTGAATGGAGTACAGATATATTCTTAAAGGAAACCTGGTCCAGAGCACTCAGGACCTCAGACGGGGCAAAGGATCACCTTCCAACGAGACAGTGACTCAACACAACACAGGAGTGGCTTAGAGACGACCCTGTGAATGCTCCAGAGTGGACAACTAGAGCCCTGCTTTACACCCTATTAAAATCTTTGAAGAGCCCTGAGAATAGCTGTCCACCGACGCCCTCATCCAACCTTACGGAGAGGATCTGCAGAGAAGAAAGGCCGAAAATCCCCAAATCCAGGTGAGCAAACCTTGCGGCATCATACCCAAGAAGACTGGAGGCTGTAATCACTGCCAAAGGTGCTTCACCTAAGTACTAAGTAAAGGGTCTGAATACTTATGTCACTGCAACATTTTAGTTTTTCTTTTTTTAAATAAATTTGCAGAAATTTATTAGAAAACTCTGTTTTCACTTTGTCATTGCGGGATAAACATGGTGCCAGTGTCTAAAGCTGTATATTTTCCTTCATAATGCCACTTTTATTAAAGATTTATGTTTCCTGATTAAGATTATATTAATAAAATGCCAGAGAAAGAAAAACTATTCCCAGCAACACTCAGTATAGAAGCAATTTTCCTTTATATCTGTTATTATTTACAGTTATTAATTAGAGTTACTTTTAATAATCTTTTAAATAGTTGTAAACACTGTTTTCTTAAACTAGTTTATCATTTTCAGTTTAGAGAGTCAGAAATATTTGTATTCAGGTTTAGGAGGGACTTTTATTTTGACAGGATTTCGTTCGCTACTCTGTCCAAGTGTTGCTAGCTTCACACTGCTAGCTCGTTGCTCGGGTCTGCAGCGGGACCGGGGAACCGACGCGCCTTGAAACGTGATTGCGTAACGAAGCGTCACTTCCGGCGTTCACGTGATCTCCGGTATGTTTGCGCGCGTGTTTGGACGCGGTTCTGCTTTAGAAGCTCGAGCTGTGATTCTTCACAGAGCGTCGAGCGACCGGCCCTCCGACCGGCGTTCAGGTTAGTGAGCTGGACAGTGGGCAGGTGAGTGATTTACATGATTTACTGGATTTAATCATCATTTATTCTGTCATTTCTCTGCTTGTTTTAAAAAGTAATAAATCAGTGTCCCTCATAGTGTCTCAGACTAACCCTGCAGTATGGAGACTGTCTGTCCTCCACATGGTTTATAACTGGAGCTTCAGAAAATCTGCTTTAAAAATCTTATTAGAATTGATATAAATTCTTTTGCTACACCATCATTCAATACTACTGCTCTTAATGATATTCAGGGATTGTGCTGCTGCTGCCTCCATCCTAAGAGTAGGAAAACTGGTAAATGATCATGGACCCAGATTATCAGTGTTATCCTCCTGATTTCAGTGTAAAGCCATTTTCATCTAGAGAACGTTTCTGCTCCATCTACAGTTTTTAATCTTAGACCCTCCTTCCCCTCACTGCATGCTCAGCTTCTGGGAGAGGGGTCAGAGTAAATGTGTCATATTCAATGAGGGAAGTCCTCTCCTCTTTCATAGCCTCAACCCAGAATGTTGATTTAGCTGAATCTCTCTAAAGCTCTGTGGTTCATTACAGACCCTGTAGCAGTACAGGTCTTGAGCAAGACCTTTACGTACTTTTGCCCACCGCTCCAGGCACGTGTGTTCACAGCACAGCTGGGTTACAGAGGGAAGCCAAATTCCATCAGTCAAAAAATGTCAAATGGTGAATCTGGTGTTCTTGTCTTGTACGTTTTGTTACTTTGAAACAATGCGCAGAGAAGCAAATCCCACTATCACAGTTTTGGAGGTTCCACCGAGATCCCAATATTCCTCTGGGTCCAGAGTTTTCAGAGACAGGATCAGAAACTGACAGAGGCGGCCGCCGTCATCCCAATGAGTGATTCTGAGTCAATTCAGGCGCTCTACTGACTCTGAGACTCTGTACCTGAGGTGACCTTAAGTAAATTAATTAGACCGCTTGTCTTAGGAATTACGGGTCGCCATATTCTTAGACCTTGAGGTTACTTTAACCCGGATCCCTTTTGATATTTTAAGTTTCATATTTGTTTTAGACCATTGACTTTTTGACGTGATCCGGACTCAAAGGACGAAGATGTCCAAAGCAGCAAAGAAACACTTAAATTTCAGTACCCCTATCCGTCAGTAGGGACACAATTCTAACAGTGGATGTTTCAGGCTTACCACTCACAGAACATTTCTGCAGGAAGTTCAGGTAAATCTCTTCATAAGCTCCAGCTTGTTCAGAATGCTGCTGCCAGGGTACGAACTTGAGCTAGGAAATCTGATCATATTAGTCCAATTCTTTCATCCTTACACTGGTTACCTGTTAAATTCAGTACAGATCATAAAATACTTCTAAACCCCACATTATCTGGAGGAACTTCTTACACCTTACAGCCCTCCACGTACACTTCGCTCGCAAGATGCTGGCCTATTATCAGTCCCACGTATTAGAAAAAACAGTGCAGGAGGAAGAGCGTTCTTTTACAAAGCCCCCAACTTTGGAACAAGCTCCCTGTTAATATCCGGGAATCAGACACACTCTCAGTCTTTAAATCTAGATGATAAACTTCTCTCTTTAACACCAGCTTTCAGAGAACTCTCCAGTTCTGTGTTCTGTCCTGCTCTGATTACATTTCACCACTGTTCTGTCCTGCTCTGATTACAGGCTTTTTATCACTATTATTGTGGTTGTGTCTCTAACTATTTCTGCTACAGGTCTCTCACTAAACGTAAAGCTTGTTCTAATCGTCATCTTTTTCTCTCTCTCCCCTCATGTCCTGAGCTCCCTGTCTGGAGCTGCTTGTCTGGAGTTTCCCTCCCCACCCCCACTGGATCTATAGGAGCAGCTAGGTCAGTATGTATTAGTTCAAGTACTGCTTTTGCTCATGCATCAGGTTCTGTTTCTACTCTGAGCAGATTTGTCTTGTCTGCAGACTTCACAGTTCAGTTCATCAATCTTACCCTTGATCTTCATGCTTCATCAGGTAATAAAGCCTATTGTACTCTTTAATGGTGAACTTGGTACCACTTTTGTGGCTTTGTCTTCTTTATTTGAGCCAGTTGTTGTGATGCTTGTGCTCTCTGCTCCCTGTTACTGTACAGTATTCTCTCACTGACCATTGTTTGCGTTTTTGTCTGTGTTTTTACACAGAGGCAACCACAGAGGAATAAGCTACCCAGGAGGTTGTCAAGCTTGTGCGGCAGACCCAGCTGCTGTTGTAGAGGCAGTCCAAATTCCACCGACTGAAGACGAGGTGTGACCATCTTAATTCCAGCTCTACCAGCGAGGCAGACACAGAAGGTCATCATTTCCTCTCCTGCACCTGAAAGGGCCTGGAAATGTCAGTGTGGCTGGGAAAAGTCTGGAGGACTCTTCCACCACCACAGCTGTTTTCACCTGGATGTCGCCAGGTGGCTTTGGCACCATTGTTCTCCACTATTCTCCATCTGATGCAGCGTGGCCCTGAAAAAGCACTGCAGTACTCTTCTGTCCTCTTTTCGGAAAAAAACAGACACTCGGACCATCGGCTTCGGGCCACTGCTGGCTGTGGGATAGGTCCGTCTGCACTGACTTTGTAGAGAACTGGAAGAGCTTTCGGCTGCGTCCGGTCCTCTAACACAGAGATGGTCCATCGTTCTCTCCGGGAACATCAAGAAGGTTTAAGGCCTGGACTGACTGACCCTTCCCATTCACACTGTCAGGTTAGTGAACTGCGTAGTTGGCAGGTAAGTGATTTACATGATTTACTTGATTCCACCCATTTATTCAGTCACTTTTCTGCTTGTATTAAAAAGTAATATCAGTGTCACTCATAATATTTCAGACAAATCCTGCAGTATCAAGACTGTCATGGTTTGTAGTTGTAACGTTGGAAAATCTGCTTTAAAAATATTATTAGATTTTGTAGGGGCCAGTGGTGGCTCCGCGTTTAGAGCTCCTGGCTATTTGACAGTGTTGTGTGTTCGATCCCTGGGCTCGGCAAACTGCCACTCTTGAGCAAGACCTTTACGTACTTTTGCCCACCGCTCCAGGCACGTGTGTTCACAGCACAGCTGGGTTACAGAGGGAAGCCAAATTCCATCAGTCAAAAAATGTCAAATGGTGAATCTGCTTTTCTTGTCTTGTACGTTTTGTTACTTTGAAACAATGCGCAGAGAAGCAAATCAGACTACCACAGTTTGAGGTTCCACCGAGATCCCAATATTCCTCTGGGTCCAGAGTTTTCAGAGACAGGATCAGAAAGCGACAGAGGCGGCCGCCGTCATCCCAATGAGTGATTCTGAGTCAATTCAGGCGCTCTACTGACTCTGAGACTCTGTACCCGAGGTGACCTTAAGTAAATTAATTAGACCGCTTGTCTTAGGAATTACGGGTCGCCATATTCTTAGACCTTGAGGTTACTTTAACCCGGATCCCGGATTCAGGCTTACCACTCAGAGAACATTTCTGCAGTCCTGTGAAGGTGAAATTGGGTAATACCTTTTTCAGTGGTATGAAAAAGTTTGGGCACCCCTGATCATTTTGATGATTTTCCTTTATAAATCATTGGTTGTGCTGATCAGTAATTTCAGTTAAATATATCATGAAGCCTATGAACACAGTGATATTTGAGAAGAGAAATGAAGTTTATAGGATTTATAGAAAGTGTGCAATAATTATTCAAACAAAATTAGGCAGGTGCATAAATGTGGGCACCCTCAGAACCTCAAGGCTGGACTACTGCAGTGCTGTAGGCTGGAAGTTCAGGTAAATCTCTTCATAAGCTCCAGCTTGTTCAGAATGCTGCTGCCAGGGTACGAACTAGAGCTAGGACATTTGATCATATTAGTCAAATTCTTTCATCCTTACACTGATTACCTGTTAAATTCAGTACAGATCATAAAATACTTCTAAAATATTAATCTCTCAATGGTCTTGACCCCACATTATCTGGAGGAACTTCTTACACCTTACAGCCCTCCACGTACACTCCGCTCGCAAGATGCTGGCCTATTATCAGTCCCACGTATTAGAAAAAACAGTGCAGGAGGAAGAGCGTTCTTTTACAAAGCCCCCAACTTTGGAACAAGCTCCCTGTTAATATCCGGGAATCAGACACACTCTCAGTCTTTAAATCTAGATGAAAAACTTCTCTCTCTAACACCAGCTTTCAGAGAACTCTCCAGTTCTGTGTTCTGTCCTGCTCTGATTACATTTCACCACTGTTCTGTCCTGCTCTGATTACAGGCTTTTTATCACTATTATTGTGGTTGTGTCTCTAACTATTTCTGCTACAGGTCTCTCACTAAACGTAAAGCTTGTTCTAATCGTCATCTTTTTCTCTCTCTCCCCTCGTGTCCTGAGCTCCCTGTCTGGAGCTGCTTGTCTGGAGTTTCCCTCCCCACCCCCACTGGATCTATAGGAGCAGATAGGTCAGTATGTACTAGTTCAAGTACTGCTTTTGCTCATGCATCAGGTTCTGTTTCTACTCTGAGCAGATTTGTCTTGTCTGCAGACTTCACAGTTCAGTTCATCAATCTTACCCTTGATTTTCATGCTCTCTACTGCATATTGTGAAACATCATAATTACAGTGAACAAGGATTTCATGCTGTTTGAATATTGTAACACACTGCAACCATCACCACTGTGATCATTGACCACATTCAGGTAATAAAGCCTGTTGTTCTCTTTAATGGGGAACTTGGTACCACTTTTGTGGCTTTGTCTTCATCTGAGCCAGTTGTTGTAATCCTTGTGCTCTCTGCTCCCTGTTATTGCGTTTCTGTCTGTTTCTGTCCGCCTGCTCAGGTACGAGCTCTCCAGGAGGTCGTCAAGCTTGTACGGTCGATCCAGCTGCTGTTTTAGAGGCAGTCAAACTTCGCTGACGAGGCTGGAGGCTGCCCGTGACTCCTCTAACGTGACCATCTTAATTCCAACACTACCGGCGCCACAGACACAGAGGGTCGTCATCTCCACTCCCGCATCTGAGAGAGCCTGGAACTGTCTGTGTGGCTGGAAAAAGCAGAGGGCTCTTCCACCACAGCAAGTTCTCACCTCTGCTAACTGGTTCAAGGACCTCAGCTCTTCACCTGCTCCGGCACAGAGGAAGACTCCTTAGGGCGGTGTTCTCACTGTTGAAGATTCTTCTGTAAAACCCTCAAAGTATCGACCCTAAAGAGTAACGCCACGTTCTCCTTTTTACCAGGTGCTCGCTTCCTGGATGTTGCCAGGTGGGTTTGGCACCATCGTTCTACACTGTTCTCCTCCTGATGCAGCATGGTCCTGAAGAAGCACTGCCGTACGCTTCTGGACACTGTTCGGGAAAAGCCAGACATCAGGATCATCGTCTTCAGCCCCCTGACCACTTATAGACCAGTAAGGGAGCCGTTTCCTCAGCTCTTCTCGCTCCACTGCTGGCTGTGGGACAGGTCCGTCTGCTCTGTCTTTGTGGACAGCTGGGAGAGCTTTTGGCTGCGCCTGGTCCTCTACCTCAGAGATGATACTTCACCTGTGCCGCCTGGGGTCCATCGTTCTCTCCAGGAGCATCAAGAAGGTGCCAGGCCAGGACTGACTGGCCCTTCCCAGTCACACTGTCAGGTTAGTGAACTGCATAGTTGGCAGGTAAGTGATTTACATGATTTACTTGATTCCACCCATTTATTCTATCACTTTTCTGCTTGTATTAAAAAGTAATGTCAGTGTCACTCATAGTATTTCAGACAAATTCTGCAGTGTTGAGACGGTCATGGTTTGTAATTGTAACGTTGGAAAATCTGCTTTATAAATCTTTTTTATATTTATATAAATTCTTCCATCTTTCCGAGTACAAGCAGTTCTGCATTGAGTTTGGGCTGTTAAATATACAGTGGGGCAAAAAAGTATTTAGTCAGCCACTGATTGTGCAAGTTCTCTTACTTAGAAAGATATGAGAGGTCTGTAATTTATCATAGGTTCATTTCAACTTTGAGAGACAAAACAAAAAATAAAAAAAATCCAGGAAATCACATTGTAGGATTTATGAAGAATTTATTTGTAAATTATGGTAAGTTTTTCTGGACTAGTCAAGGTTTCTGGCTCTCACTGACTTGATTGAAGCTCTTCTGTCCTCCACTTGTTACCTGTATTAATGGCACCTGTTTGACCTCGTTATCTGTATAGCACACCTGTCCACAGCCTCAAACAGTCAGACTCCAAACCTCCAACCTGCTTAAGCCAGTACATGTCCAGACCCGTCTGAAGTGAACCACCTTAATTCACTAGATCTCTGTGAAACTAAATCAAGGGTGTAGGTCTGTTAATTACATTGGTGGGGGTCATAAAATCAGTTCACACAGGGTCTCCTGGAAGCTGAGTGTTTCTGTATTTATGATGACCTTAAAACTCTAACTAAAACTACAGGTAATTTCTGAATATGAAGTGTCCAAAATACAAGTGTCCAAAGAAACACATAGGGTAAGAGAGTAAATGTAAATGACTGCAGAATTTTAAATAGTGAAATAGATTTCAGACTGTGTGCTAACCAGCCAATTAATCCTCAGAGTCCATATTGACTATTTAAGTCAAGACAGGTTGCCAAGTAGTATTAAATTTACCACTGCACCCAATTTTAGGTAGGAGGGTTTTCTCTTTCCCTTTAAGTACTCTAAGTAGTCTTAGCCAGAACCATTTGAACAAGATTTCAGTGTAACTGACAGTTCGACAAGGTTTTTCTTGATCAGACTCAGTTCTGAAGTCTTCCTCCGGCGTTACGTTTACTGCAGGATTAAAGTGTTTCCCTACATTCCTAAGGCTGACCGATCGAGTTGATTATTTAAGCGCAGAGATGCAAATCCCACTACCTCAGTTTTGGAGGTTCCACCAAGATCCCAATATTCCTCTGGGTCCAGAGTTTTCAGAGACAGGATCAGAAAGCGACAGAGGCGGCCGCCGTCATCCCAATGAGTGATTGAGTCCATTCAGGCGCTCTACTGACTCTGAGACTCTGTACCCGAGGTGACTGTAAGTAAATGAAGTAGACCGCTTGCCTTATACATTTAGAAGAGACGGGACGCCGTATTCATTTCAGTCTCACAGTTGACTTGGCAACCTCTTGTTGGCAAATTGTAATAAATTTGGATCCCTGAAAAATTCTCTGGTTTAAACAACCCTGAGAATCTAAATATTCAGGACATTTAGTTCTGCACTTGCCACACAGACACCAGACTGTACTGTGGGTAGCAAGTGTTAGTCATGGAATGCTGTTCTTTTTCCTCCATGTATACCACCCCTAATGTCCAAATTACTCAATTTTACTTTCATCAGTCCACAGCACCTTATTCTTAAATGAAGCTGGCTTGTCCAACTGTGCTTTAGCAGACCTCCAGCGACTCTGTTTGTGGCGTGTGCAGAAAAGGCTGCTTCTGCATTACTCTCCCATACAGCCTCTCCTTGTGTAAAGTGCGCTGAGTAGTTGAACGATGCGCAGTGACTCCATCTGCAGCATGATGATGTAGGTCTTTGGAGCTGGTCTGTGGGTTGACTATGACTGTACTTACCATCCTTCACCTCTGCCTATCTGAGATTTTTCTTGACCTGCCACTTCGGGCCGTAACTAGAACTGTGCCTATGGTCTTCAGTTTCCTCACCATGTTCCTCACAGTGAAGACTGACAGCTGAAATCTGAGAGCTTTTTGTAGGCTGGAAGTCCAGGTAAATCTCTTCATAAGCTCCAGCTTGTTCAGAATGCTGCTGCCAGGGTACGAACTAGAGCTAGGAAATCTGATCATATTAGTCCAGTTCTTTTATCCTTACACTAATTAGCTGTTAAATTCAGTACAGATCATAAAATACTTCTAACATATTAATCTCTCAATGGTCTTGACCCCACATTATCTGGAGGAACTTCTTACACCTTACAACCCTCCACGTACACTCCGCTCACAAGATGCTGGCCTATTATCAGTCCCACGTATTAGAAAAAACAGTGCAGGAGGAAGAGCGTTCTTTTATAAAGCCCCCAACTTTGGAACAAGCTTCCTGTTGATATCTGGGAATCAGACACACACTCAGTCTTTAAATCTAGATGAACAACTTCTCTCCAGTTCTGTGTTCTGTCCTGCTCTGATTACATTTCACCACTGTTCTGTCCTGCTCTGATTACAGGCTTTTTATTACTATTATTGTGGTTGTGTCTCTAACTATTTCTGCTACAGGTCTCTCACTAAACGTAAAGCTTGTTCTAATCTTCATCTTTTTCTCTCTCTTCTCATGTCCTGAGCTGCCTGCCTGGAGTTGCCCTTTTTTGGTTCCGTTCCGGTGTCTTGGTATCAGGCCTGTCCCACTACTCAGCAGAGTTCCAACACAACCATCCTAACCCCTCTCTGTCTCTCTCTTTTACATGTACTGAGATGCCCTGCTGTCCAGTCTGGAGGTGTCCATTCGTCTATGTTCCGGAATCAGACCTTCATTATCTCTCTGTCCAGCACCTACTCACACTCCTTCATAACTGTATATTGTTATTCCTTTTCTGATTATTACACAGTGCTTGAAGTTGGAGCGGAGCAGAGTTCTGTTATTCACTACGTCTGCGGTTTTGCTTCTATGCCTTTGAACTCTTCAGCGAGTGTGGACTTGAGTTCTGAACCGAGAAGCTCGGAGATGTTCATTTCAAAACACAGAGAACCTCCTCATCCCTCCATGTCTGTTAGGCCTAGCAGATCAACCTCGCCATCTAAGCTGTTTGCAGTGTTTCTTCTCTTGTATAGAAATTGAGATTTTTAGCCATTATATAAACCAGTGAGTTTTTGGCTGTAGATCCAAATTAGTGATCCTCTGAAAACTTTCTGATGTTGTACAGCGCTAAATTTCAGTCTTTTATGGGAGCTTCTTGGTCGAGGCTTCTCAGCTTCACCTCCATTGCCTGAGTCACTTGTGTTTCTATAAGCTTTGTCCAAACTGAAACAGGAGCACCATACAGTGATGTCTGCCTGTGTTTGTTCTCTTAATTGAACGTTAGTTTTTTTATGTAATCTCTCATATGTCTGTTTATATTCAGCTCGTTATGCTTAGGTCTACAGTGGGACCGGGGAATTGAGGCGCTTGACTTCTTAAACCGAAGCGTCACCACCTCAGCTCTTCTACTTTGCCTTCACCTGCTTCATCCCTCAAGGACAACCCCTCAGGGCAGTGTTCTCATTGATGGAGATTCTACTGAAACCACTTAAGCATCGAGCCCAAAGAGTAA
The DNA here is from genome assembly GCF_030463535.1 of Salminus brasiliensis. Taxonomy (NCBI): domain Eukaryota; kingdom Metazoa; phylum Chordata; class Actinopteri; order Characiformes; family Bryconidae; genus Salminus; species Salminus brasiliensis. Next base: position 18,145,718 of record NC_132894.1, on the reverse strand, counting down.
CACCACAGTCTCCTGTTTTCCAGATGCCGTGTTCTGGACTTCGTCAGGCGGCTTCCCTTCACACTGCGACAGCGAGATGCCTTTGGCACAATCATTCTCTACTGTTCGCAGCGAGTTCCTGACGTTGGTGAACTGAATAGTTGGCAGGTAAGTAATTTTACATCATTTTTTCTATTTTAATAACCATTTATTCTGTCATTTCTCTGCTTGTATTAATAATTAATTTGGTCAGTGTCTGTATCTTCAGTATCTCGCACCCAGTCAGCTAAGTACTGAGGTGCTTTCCTCTCTCTTTGAAAAGTGTGTACTATGTCTGTCTCCCTCTGAGCACCATCTTGAGCATCAGGTTTAGACTCTTGAACCTCTTCTGGAGTCTGATCAACACTGTTGGCTGTTGGAATGGGGGGTACACCCCTCTCACCTTGGGATCATCAGCTGCCATTGACTGGTCAGTCTGGGTTTGTTGTTCTTTAACACCCTTTGTATGAAATTTCGCAAGCCTGTGTTTAAGCACTTTCCCTGTGTCTGGATATTAGACTAGGCATGCTGGACTGTTTTTTTTGGGTTTTTCCTCTTTCCCTTTAAGTAATCTAAGCAGTCTTAGCCAGCACCTTTTGAACAAGATTTCAGTGTAACTGACTGTACAGCAAGGTTTTTCAGACGAAGTCCTGAAGTCTTCCTCCGGTGTTACGTTTACTGCAGGATTAAAGTGTTTCTCTACATTCCTAAGACTGACTGATCGAGTTGATTCTTTAAGCACGGAGAAGTAAATCCCACTACCACAGTTTTGGAGGTTCCACAGAGATCCCAATATTCCTCTGGGTCCAGAGTTTTCAGAGACAGGATCAAAAACCGACAGAGGCGGCCGCCGTCATCCCAATGAGTGATTCTGAGTCCATTCAGGCGCTCTACTGACTCCGAGACTCTGTACCCGAGGTGACTGTGTAAATTAATTAGGCCTTACGAATTTAGAATAAACAGGAGGAGACGGACGCTGTATTCTTAGACCTTCAGGTTACTTTAACCCGAATCCCTTTTGATATTTTAATTTTAACATTGACTTTTTGCAGCTATCCGGACTCAAAGGATGAAGATGTCCAAAGCATTGCCTTAAGATCATTTCAGTCTCATAGTGGTCTGAACTGGGAATTTCTCGGGATCCAGATTTGTTTTAAATTCTAAGATTCTAGAAAGATTCTAAGATATTGTCTTGAAATAGTTTTATTCTCAGTTTAAATTTTTCAGGGATCCAAATTTATTACAAATTAAGTTTTAAGGACATTTAATTATTCATTACTGTTCAACCTAGAGAATTTTGTAAAGGGATCTGCACTTATTTTTTAGAAAATTGAAAGATTCTGAAGCAAGGTTTTGGAAATAAATGTTTTTCAGGGCTGTTCAAATTAGACATTTTGAGGGTTCTAAGACAAGGGGGTTTATAATACCCAAAGAGTTTAGACTATACACGTGACATTAATACATAGTTACAGTTATGATTAGTAGCGCTTTATTAAGCATAAAGGTATCTGCTATAGATAGAGATATATTTATCCCCACCCCCCCCCAGCAAGCAAAACAGCTGATGGGCCTTACCATGCTCAATGTCCTGTGTCTACCTGTGACCATGTTGAATGCCTAAAATAATTGACATATAAACCCAGTAATTCTATCCTATTCTATCTGCTTTTAAAACTGATTTGACACGAACAGTTGAGGGCCTACTTTATAGTCTTTAATATCAGCTGTTGTCTTTATCTGAGACAGTTGTTGTGATGTACTGTGTTACTGTACAGTACTCTGTCTCGCTGACCGTTGTTTGCGTTTGTCTGTGTTTACTCTGGAGTAACTTGGTGACCGCGGAGGAGCGAGATCTCCAGATGCTCTGCAAGGAGGTCATCAAGCTTGACTGCTGCTGCTGCTGTAGAGGCAGTCCAAACTCCAACGGAAGACGAGGCTGGAGTCTGTTCGTGACTCCTCCAACGATGGTCATCTTAAATCCAGCACTACCGGCATGGCGGACACAGAGGGTTGTTGTCTCCACTCCTGCACCAGAGAGGGCCTGGGGCCGTCGTCGTGGCCTGGAAAAGCAGAGGGCTCCTCCACCACCACAGCTGCTTTTCATCTAAATGTACTGGCGTGAGGTTATCAGTTCTTCAACTTCACCTTTTTCCTTAAAATGTTTTTTTTTTTTTTTTTTCCCTCCAGGAGTCCTGGACATTGCCAACTTTCTCCACTTTTTCTCTACCCGATGCAGTGAGGCCCTTAAGGAGCACTGCCACACACTTCTGGACACCACTCGGAAAAAGACAGGACCCTAGATTAGGCAGCTGGATAGTGGGCAGGTAATAATATTTCTGTCATTTCTCTGCTTGTTTTAAAAAGTAATAAATCAGTGTCCCTCATAGTGTCTCAGACTAACCCTGCAGTATGGAGATTCTGTCCTTCACATGGTTTATAATTAGAGCTTCAGAAAATTTGCTTTAAAAATCTTATTAGAATTGATATAAATTATTTTACTACACCATCATTTAATACTACTGCTCTTATTCTGTTTATTTCAGAGTCTTTATTCATCAGTCTGTTCTCAATTCTTCCTCACTTATTCATCCTTCACCCATAACGCTGTCATATTTCTAATGCCCAGTGCTCCATGCTTTAGCCTCCCCCCCTTTACTGGATCTATAGGAGCAGCTAGGTCAGCCTGTACTAGTTCAAGTACTGCTTTTGCTCGTGCATCAGGTTGTTACTACTCTGAGCAGATTTCTCTTGTATGCAGACTTCACAGTTCAGTTAATCAATCCTACCCTTGATCTTCATGCTCTCTACTGCATAATGTGAAACATCATAATTACAGTGAACAAGGATTTCATGCTGTTTGAATATTGTAACACACTGCAACCATCAGCACTGTGATCATTGGCCACATTCAGGTAATAAAGCCTATTGTACTTGGTACCGTATTTTTGGCTGTTCATCACGTCCTTGGTGAGAGTTCAGAGGCTGTCGCCGTTTCCTTCTGAATGCATCGACTCCTCAAGGTTTAGCTATTGCAGTTACTCATGTGGAAGTGGTCGTGGCGGAGTCCCCGCAATTCAGTTCACTTCTATGCACAACCCAAATCTCAGGTTCTGAAGCTAAATACTCGACAGCTAGTGTCTTATTAACCTTCCAGATTTCTCCACCTCCTTTCAATTTCACCCTAAAGATCTAGAGCATGTAACAGATGATCTGCAGACTGTGATCCGTTCTAGCCTTGGCAGTGTTGTTCCACAACAAATTTGGTAGAAAAGCCTAGCACTGTGGTTTAATGAACAGATATGTACTCTGAAACCGATCACTGCTGAATTGAACTGCAGAACAGAATTAGAAATCTGAGTCGAGTGGTATCAGTTTGGTCGAGCGACCATCCCTACTTTAAGATAAAGAAGACAAAGCTGATATGAAAGATTATAGTCAGCTTTTGTGATCCTTTTGTGCTCTCTGCTCCCTGTGTTACTGTGCAGTTTGCATTTCTGTCTGTGTTTTTACTCAGAGGTGACCACGGAGGAACAAGCTCTTCAGGAGTTCGTCAAGCTGCAATATTGAGACTTCCATGGTTTGTAATTGTAACGTCGGAAAATCTGCTTTAAACGTTTTAATAGAATTTATATAAATTCTTCCATCTTTCAGGGTACAAGCAGTTCTGCATTGTGTTTGGGCTGTTAAATATACAGTGTGGCAAAAAAGTATTCAGTCAGCCGCTGATTGCAAGTTCTCTTACTTAGAAAGATGAGAGAGGTCTGTAATTTTATTTAAAAAAAAACAGGAAATCGCATGGTAGGATTTTTAAAGAATGTATTTGTAAATTATGGTGGAAAATAAGTATTTGGTCACCCACAAACAAGATTTCTGGCTCTCACAGACCTGTAACTTTTTTAAGATGCTCTCTCTGTGAAACTAAATCAAGGGTGTAGGTCTATTTATTACATTGGTGGGGGTCATAAAATCGGATCACACAGAGTCTCCTGGAAGCCGAGTGTTTCTGTATTTATGATGAACTTTAAATCTCTAACTGTAAAAATACAGGTAATTTCTGAATATGAAGTTATAAAAGCTCATACAAGTGTCCAAAGAAACACAAAGGGTAAGAGAGTAAATGTAAATGACTGCAGAATTTTAAATAGTGAAATAGATTTCAGACTGGGTGCTAACCAGCCAATTAATCCTCAGAGTCCATATTGTCTATTTAAGTTCCAGCAAGATCCCAATATTCCTCTGGGTCCAGAGTTTTCAGAGACAGGATCAGAAACGGACAGAGGCGGCCGCCGTCATCCCAATGAGTGATTCTGAGTCAATTCGGGCGCTCTACTGACTCCGACACTCTGTACCCGAGGTGACTAAGTAAATTAATTAGACCACTTGCCTTACGAATTTAGAATAAACGGGAGGAGACGAGACGCCGTATTCTTAGACCTTCAGGTTACTTTAACCCGGATCCCTTTGATATTTTAATTTTCAAATGTGTTTTTCTACCACTGACCAAAGCCTTAAAATAATTTCAGTCTCACAGAATTTTCCAATTTAAAACAAATCTGGATCCCAGTGAAGACAACTAAGATATTGTCTTGGAATATTTTGATTCTCAGTGTTGTTTAAAGCAGAGAATTTTTCAGGGATCCAAATTTAGTTTGTAGCCAAGTGAGAATAATGAGACTGAAACTAATGACTTACCAGTTTTTGTTGATATTCCAAAACATTTCTCAGTCTCAGAATGAATGATATTGGGTGAATGAAGGGGGCATCTCTGGTTAAAGTGCTGCAAGCAAAACAGCTGATAGGCCTCATCATGCTCAATGTCCCATGTCCCAGGAAGCAGAAGAAGGGTTATCCACAAGGATAAATTCCCTTTTGGAAAATGAAACCATGGTTGCATGTGAATCTTCACTGGTGAATAGCCCTCTGAGAAAAGCCCTGCTGTGAATTCATTCTCAGATCAGGTGGCTAGAAACAGCTATGTCAGGAAATGCAGTAGTGCTTCAGATGGTTTCCACAACATCACAACAGCAGTGTAAGAAAAATGAGGATGTGTACGATGTGGATATTTCAGACTTGACGCTTGACATATCTTCATCATCAAATGATGGAATTGTTTTGCAGCAGTCTGATGATCAGATATTAATATTGTCTGATACTCACAAGTACTCACTAAAGGAAGGATCGTTTTTGTCTAAAAAAAAAAAAAAAAAAAGAATCAGTTCAGGAGTGTGTCTTATTCTCTCCTGTATCAGCTCTGTCTTCATCTTAGACAGTTGTTGTGATGCTTGTGCTCTGCTCCCTGTGTTATTGTACAGTACTGTCTCACTGATCGTCGTTTGCGTTGCTCTGTGTTTACTCTGGAGGTACTTGGTGACTGCGGAGGAGTGAGATCTCCAGGCGCTCTGCAAGGAGGTCATCAAGCTTTACTGCTATTGTTGTAGAGGCAGTCCAGACTCCACCAACGGAAGACGAGGCTGGAGACTCCTCTAACGCTGGCCATCTTAAATCCAGCACTACCAACGTAGCGGACACAGAGGGTTATCATCTCCACTCCCGCACCGGAGAGGACCTGGAAAAGCAGAGGGCTCCTCCACCACCACAGCCAGTTTTCACATCTACTAACTGCTGCGAGGTCCTCAGCTCTTTGTTGCGCCCTGAGGAGACGCTACAAAGGCCGTTCTTCCCTCATCTTGTGTGGTACCTGTGCATAAAACACAGCACCCAAAGGACCCAACAGCTTCAGGCCGGTGGTACTGGCTTCTCATCTGATGAAATCACTGGAGAGGCTGGTCTTTTAACCACATCCGCCCTCTGGTGAGCCCATCCATGGACTCTCTTCAGTGCCTACCAGTCTGGTGTCAAGGTGGATGATGCTGTCATCTGTCTTCTACACAGAGCTCTTTCTCACCTGGAGAAGCCCGGCAGCACTGTGAGGACACACAACACACCAAAACACAACAACACCACAACACCAAAACACACCACAACACAACACAACACCAAAACACACCACACCACAACACAACACAACACCAAAACACACCACAACACAAAATAACACAACACCAAAAAACAACAGGGAGGGAGGTTCTAGCTAGAGAGCTCGCCCATGCTCATTACCAAGATTCTCAATCTTTCAGAAATGATTAGCTGTCCTGCACTGATTCACATCACACAGCGTTTGAGCTCGTTTAGACTCATTGTGGTGATGAACCCCCAAGTTCAAGATTCCTTCAAAATCTGTTTCATCAAGTTTTGTATGGCTGAAACAGTTAGTGCTGCCATCTGGTGACCAGTTTGTGTCTTGTTTCTCCTCTCTCTCTCTCCCTCTCTCTCTCCCTCTCCCTCTCTCTCTCTCTCTCTCCCTCTCTCTCTCTCTCTCTCTCCCTCTCTCTCTCTCCCTCTCTCTCTCTCCCTCTCTCTGCCGGTGACGTTGATCCAGCTGGTAATTGTGTTATTAGCTGGTAATTGTGTTATTTTCCTATAAATATGGTGATGGTCAGTAGTCTAGCTCTGGTCACATCAGTGTCGGGGTGAGGGTCATTTATTTGTTTATTATTATTATTTGTCTTTTCTGCTGTGTTATATGAGGGAGGAGGTAAGACCGCTGTGTTTAGTGTTTTTCTTTTTCTAGGTTATTTAGTAAGATGGGATGTGCGGTTCTGTTTATTTTGGTCTTCTCTCACGCTGAAGTTTTATGATGTTGACCGTTGTTTGTTTGTGTTGAAAATAATAAAAGATTTCACTTGAGGATCAGATCTGTTGTGCTGGTTCCTTTATTTCTCTCCCCAAAGCTCTAGACCTCAACTTCACTATATTATAAACGGTGTGATGAACGGGGTCAGAAGTTCACTTTTAATGTTGTAAATAAATCAGCCCAGGTTTCAGAAAGCAGTTGTAGCTAATCTACGGCTGTCAGTGGGCTTTAAGTTATATGTTGAGGTGATAAACTAAAGCAGTAATTAATGCTGTTTAATGTAGAAGGAGTTTTCTAATGAACCTAAATGAGCATCTCTTACCAGCCTCAATGATCCACAGCCTCCTACCCTGCTACCTTTGGTCGGTCCTTTCTTAAATAAAAGGTTCAGGAGGAAAAAGATACAAGTGAAACTTTCAGAAACTGGGTGTGAAGAGCCGACAATTATCATTCACAAGCCCTGAAACATGCCAGCAGTCACTGTCCATCAGTTTGCTGGTCAGGTTAAAATGTGCAGTGCTGTGAGTCCAGAAGCAGGATCGGGATCTTCATTTTAGACCAAGTCCATTTACACTGACGTTCCCACAGCTCTGAATGTCTGCTTTTGGAGAAGTTCATCAGTTTAACCTGGAAAGCACAATCCTGCTCATGTCTTTCCCACTGTGGTACAGAACAGAAACACACACAGATATCATGGCTGATGCTCTCTGATGAGGAACCAAGACTGAAAGGGGGAACCCATCCTCCTCCAGTCGACACTGGATCATAATAAAAATCAAAACAGGAATAAAAACAATAACTAAACAAAAAGGTCAATTTTGCATCAAGACAAACAAGATGAGAATGTGAGTGAGAGAGATAAAGTCCATGCAGGTGAACAGTCAGAAGCAGAGTCATGCAGGGAGGTGAGGATGAGTCAATGTGAGGCTCCAGAGCAGGACAGCGGGCAGGAGGGCAGTGGAGAGCCAGGTCAGGTCAGGCGGTACCAGGATGGAGCAGTTGGCCCCGGGCTTCTCAGTACATGTGAAAGAGACAGAAAACAGAAAGGAGGGAAAACACAGAGGGTTAGGAGGAGCACAGGAAAAGGTTACAGGAGAGGTCAGATCAGACTGATGTCCGGCCTGTAAAGGAAGTAGATTAGTGTGCTAGTGAGCTCTCTAGCAGCTGCATTCTGAACTAGTTGGAGCTTTTTTTTTAATGGTTTACATGAACTTCCAACCAGAAGAGCTTTACAGTCATCCAATCTAGAAGTTATGAATGCTGCACCAGCTTCTCTGCGTGATGTAAGGAGAGTACATTACCCAGTTTAGCAATATTACGTAGATGGAAGAAGGCAGTTTTAACCATGTAACAGATGTGTGCATCAAACGAGAGGACAGAGTCAGAAACAGCTCCTAGGCTTTTTACAGTGCTACTGGGTAAGACTGAGAATCCGTCTAAATCTACAGCAATATTTGCATGTTTGGATCAATAAGTAAGACCTCTCTCTGTCTTTCAGACAGGCTGTTATTTTATTAAGGTGGATAAGTAGAGCTGGGTGGCAATGAAAGTCAAGTCAATGCCATGTTTACAGATTATGTTGCCCAGCTGCAGCAAATAAAGAGTAAATACGAGTTCTCTGTTTTAGAGGACGCAGACGGTCATCATACCAAGACACTGACCTTTTCCTAATTAATGCAACATGGTCAAGATTAGAGCGGAGCACAGACAGCAGATCATCTGTTTCATGCTCAGGATCTAGAGGAGGAGATGGGCAGGAGATGGTTAAATCTGGAGGGTTATTAATAAAGACAGTAGCTGTAGAGGTTGCTATGGTACGCTTGCTCATAAAGCGAGGCTGCAGGGGGATCTCCTGGTTTAAGACTACATGGTTAGGTAGTGGTCAGAGATGGAGTCAGGCTGAGAGATGCTGACTATGCTGACTGTCTCAATACCCAGGGTCAGAACTAGGTGTGTATGGTTGCATCTCGGAGTTGGACTTCTAAGATTGATTAAACCAGTTCTGAGGGGTCCTGAGTCTCCAAGTGAATATTGAAATCTCCAACATTTAAAGTCTTATCAGTGGAGAAAGCTCCCTCTGATAAGAAGTCAGCAAATTCACTCAGTGAATGTGTATAAAGTCCAGGAGGACGACAGACTGTAATAAACAGAAGAGAGAGCTGCTTTTTAGAAGCCGGGGAAGAGTCTGCCACTTTCAGACTCAGCGCTAGAAACGATTTCACTTCAGAACCTGAGTTTTGGGTTTATGTCCAGAACTGGATCAGAGACCGAGGCTACTCCACTGCTGTGACCAGACCTGCGAGGAGAACTGCAGGAGTTCAAGCCTGGGGGAGTCGATTCATTCAAAGCAATGATTCATTAGGTTTAACCCCCGTTTCACAAAGACACAGTGAACTGAGGAGGTTTTCAGTAATAATCTCAGTGACAGGGACTGCTTTAGCTTCTAGAGATCCTACATTTAACAGCCCAAACTTAATGCGGGAAACACGAAGCGCTAATGTTGATTTAATCAGGTTGTTACGAGTCGAGCTTCTAAAGAAGAACCGAATCCAAACAGCGGTTCAGAGTCTCGCTCAAAATACCGGAGATCACGTGATCGCCCGAAGTGACGCTTCGCACGTCACTGAACGTAATGACGTCCAAGGCGCGTCACTTTCCCGGGAGCAACGAGCTGAATATGAACTGAAATATGAACTGAAATGAAACAGAAATGTAGAAACTGTGTGAATCTGCTGGACTTTCATTTAAAAACACAACAAAACATGCAGCAGTTTCTCTCTGAAGGTCAGGTGTTGTTTCCAAACCGACTAAAGAGTATAAAAGTGCTTGATAAAGCTCCTCCGTATTGGAGGGTTTTAACTGGAGACGATGTGAAATGAGCTCTAATAAAACACTGAAGTGTTTCTGTTTATTTCTGTGTTCAGCAGATGTTCAGTCTACATGCAGATTAAACAGGGGGGTTTTTCACATCATCAAATATTATCAAACGTGACTATTTTTATTTACGAGGAGAACAAAGCAGTTACACACTCAGATCAAATACATGCAGTTAAATGTAGATAAAATGACATTCAGTGAAGAGAAGAAACGCAGGCAGACATCACTGTATGGAGCTCCCGTCTCAGTCTGGACGAAGCTGATGAACACAAGTGAATCAGGCGATGGAGGTGTAGTGTTTTATTAGAACAGCAGGTGGCGCAGTAGAGCTGAGGAGCTGAGAAGCACTTTGACCTTAACTGTGTTAAAAAGCCTCGGGCTGCTTCCAGAAACCCCCAAATTTACTGCTTTTTCCTACTGATCCTCCTCCTCTCCTCCGGGACCCGGAAACTGGGTTTGTGGCTCCATCATGCCGCCTGTCCAAAAACCGGAGGAGACGAAAGAAGCGGCTTCCAGCGGAGGAGACATGAGAGGATCCCACCCAGGAAGAGTGTTAAAGATTTAGGAGTGAGATCACTGAGTGCTCCCAGAGACCACGGCAAATAGAGGAAGCAGCACACAAGTCCTAAACGCTCAGATTCACTAATATTACTGATCTGATCCAATGAGCAGTAAAGCAGTCCTAGAAATGTAGAGTTTAGAGAGACGAACCCGCTCCCCTGCTTCTCTACACCTGGCTTATTTACTGGAACTGAGCTGAAATGATCTTTATTCAGTGAACAACCGCAAGCACTGTCTGCTCAGTTCAGCTTTATTAATCACCCTATTTCTAACAAGCTGTTCTCATTATATATATATTTTACTTGGGGACAGATGAGGACACTGAACCCCTCATAAGGCAGCTAATAGGGACAACACTGTACCATCACATGTATGTCTTTTAGGAGCTAAGACGTCCCCCTACAGGGATGGACACTGAGCAGGGTGAGGCCACAGCAACCACATGGCGCTGGTTTGGGGCAGTGCATGCCATCCTGGGAGGCAAACCTTCAGTGGCCTCAACCAGTAAAGGCTCAGACACAGAGGGGGCCTACAAAGGGGAAGATGACGCGCCCTCCTGTGCCAAGTCCGACCCTGTGAGCCAGTCAGTCCCCTCCACCAGCAGGAGTGCCTCCTGTCCCCCCTCAGGAAGTCCAGCAGCTAAAAGGAGAAGGCGTACTGACTCTGCAGAGGTGCTGGAGTTTCTGAGAGAGGAAGCTGCCAGAGCTCAACGAGAGGAGGCTCAACATGAACACTTCTGTCCTTGTTTAAAAAAGATTGAAAGAATGTGAGGAGTTATTTGATGAATATTTTATTTGTGTACATAAAATATTTTTAGTTAATCCTTCAAATGAAATCTGATCTGTGTCTGTCTTTTCCTCTTTTGGGTCCATTACTGTCAAATGAAGTGAACTCCCACACTGTGGCCTCATTCTCAGTAGATTAGATATTTAAAGTTAAATAAGCTTGAATAATTATCACACAACTCTTAAATGAAGGAGTCTGGAATAAGCAGCACTTTTCCTAGCGCTGACCTCCCACCAAACTAAGTAATCAGGGGAGAAGGGCCTTGGTAAGAGAGGTGACCAAGAACCCAAACGGTCACTCTGGTTCAAAAAGATCCAGTTTACAGAAACGTCCAGAAGCGCAACCATCACTGCAGCTCTCCACCAATCTGGGCTTTATGGCAGAGTGGTCAGATACAGGAGAGCCCCTAAAGGACCCTCAGACTATAAGAAACAAGGTTCTCTGGTCTGATGCAACCAGGATTGAACTTTTTGGCCTCAGTTCTAAGAGTCATGTCTGGTGGAAACCAGGCCCTGCTCCTCACCTGCCCAACACCATTCTTTCAGTGAAGCTTCAGGCTGTGGGGGTATTTTTCAGGGTCTGGGACAGGGAGACTGGGTCAGGGTTGAGGGAAAGCTGAATGGAGTACAGATATATTCTTAAAGGAAACCTGGTCCAGAGCACTCAGGACCTCAGACGGGGCAAAGGATCACCTTCCAACGAGACAGTGACTCAACACAACACAGGAGTGGCTTAGAGACGACCCTGTGAATGCTCCAGAGTGGACAACTAGAGCCCTGCTTTACACCCTATTAAAATCTTTGAAGAGCCCTGAGAATAGCTGTCCACCGACGCCCTCATCCAACCTTACGGAGAGGATCTGCAGAGAAGAAAGGCCGAAAATCCCCAAATCCAGGTGAGCAAACCTTGCGGCATCATACCCAAGAAGACTGGAGGCTGTAATCACTGCCAAAGGTGCTTCACCTAAGTACTAAGTAAAGGGTCTGAATACTTATGTCACTGCAACATTTTAGTTTTTCTTTTTTTAAATAAATTTGCAGAAATTTATTAGAAAACTCTGTTTTCACTTTGTCATTGCGGGATAAACATGGTGCCAGTGTCTAAAGCTGTATATTTTCCTTCATAATGCCACTTTTATTAAAGATTTATGTTTCCTGATTAAGATTATATTAATAAAATGCCAGAGAAAGAAAAACTATTCCCAGCAACACTCAGTATAGAAGCAATTTTCCTTTATATCTGTTATTATTTACAGTTATTAATTAGAGTTACTTTTAATAATCTTTTAAATAGTTGTAAACACTGTTTTCTTAAACTAGTTTATCATTTTCAGTTTAGAGAGTCAGAAATATTTGTATTCAGGTTTAGGAGGGACTTTTATTTTGACAGGAT